>NC_090647.1:346453406-346773406 GCF_040937935.1 Hyperolius riggenbachi | reverse complement strand
ATATATATATATATATATATATATTTTATACTGTATATATATATATTTTATACTGTATATATATATATATATATATATATATATATATATATATATATATATATATATATATATATATATATATATATATATATATATATATATATATATATATATATATATATATATATTATACTGTATATATATATATATATATATATATATATATATATATATATATATATATATATATATATATATATATATTTACAGTACAGACTAAAAGTTTGGACATACCTTTTCATTCAAAGAGTGTTCTTTATTTTCATGACTATGAACATTCTAGATTCACGCTGAAGACATCAAAACTATGAATTAACACATGTGGAAGTATAGTACATAACCAAAAAGTGTGAAACGACTGAAAGTGTCATATTCTAGGTTCTTCAAAGTAGCCACCTTTTGCTTTAAAGAGACTCCGTAACAAAAATTGCATCCTGTTTTTTTATCATCCTACAAGTTCCAAAAGCTATTCTAATGTGTTCTTGCTTACTGCAGCACTTTCTGCTATCACAGTCTCTGTAATAAATCAATGTATCTTTCCCCTGTCAGACTTGTCAGCCTGTGTCTGGAAGGCTGCTAAGTTCTTCAGTGTTGTGGTTCTGCTATGAACTCCCCCTTCCAGGCCCCTCTATGCACACTGCCTGTGTATTATTTAGATTAGGGCAGCTTCTCTCTTCTCTCTTATCTTTTACAAGCTGGATAAATTGTCCTCTGAGCTGGCTGGGCTTTCACATACTGAGGAAATTCAGACAAGGGCAAAGCTGTTTGCAGGAAGAAAAGAGCAGCCTGAAACTTCAGTGCATGAGAGATGCAGGGGGAAAGAAACACACAAATGATCTCTTGAGATTCAAAAGGAAGGGTGTATACAGCCTGCTTGTGTATGGATGTATTTTCTATGTGTGGACATACTGTACATCAACCTACTTCCTGTTTTGGTAACCATTTTGTTTGTTTATAAACAAACTTTTTAAAACTGTTTTTAACCACTTTTAGGGCCCTTTTCCACCTGCAGTCGCTAGCGTTCACGCTGAACGCTAGCGATTGCTGAATCGCAATTACCGGCGATTCCCCGACGTTCGCGGCCACGATTTTGCTATGCTATGCACTGCATAGCAAAATCGCGGCAATTATCGCTCCGCCGCGCGTTCGCGTTCCCCGCAAAAACGAATCGCGGTAGTGGAAATGACCTACCGCGATTCCCATGTTAAAAAGCAAACCGTAGCGATTGTAAAATCGCTAGCGGTTTGCGTTTTTGCGATTCAGCCAGCGCAAACGCGCTGGTGGAAAAGGGCCCTTAATGCGGTGGGGAGCGGCGAAATTGTGACAGAGGGTAATAGGAGATGTCCCCTAATGCACTGGTATGTTTACTTTTGTGTGATTTTACCAATACAGATTCTCTTTAATGACTGCTTTGCACACTCTTGGCATTCTCTTGATGAGCTTCAAAAAGTAGTCACCTGAAATGGTCTTCCAACAGTCTTGAAGGAGTTCCCAGAGACGCTTAGCATTTGTTGGCCCTTTTGCCTTCACTCTGCGGTCCAGCTCAGCCCAAACCATCTCGATTGGGTTCAGGTCTGGTGACAGTGGAGGTCAGGTCATCTGGCGCAGCACCCCATCACTCTTCTTCCCGGTCAAATAGCCCTTACACAGCCTGGAGGTGTGTTTATGGTCATTGTCCTGTTGAAGAATAAATGATGGTCCAACTAAACGCAAACCGGATGGAATAGCATGCCGCTGCAAGATGCTGTGGTAGCCATGCTGGTTCAGTATGCCTTCAATTTTGAATAAATCCCCAACAGTGTCACCAGCAAAGCATCCCCACACCATCACACCTCCTCCTCCATGCTTCACTGTGGGAACCAGGCATGTAGAGACCATCCGTTCACCTTTCACACAAAGACACGGTGGTTGGAACCAAAAATCTCATATTTGGACTCATCAGACCAAAGCACAGATTTCCACTGGTCTAATGTCCATTCCTTGTGTTCTTTAGCCCAAAAAAGTCTCTTCTGCTTGTTGCCTGTCCTTAGCAGTGGTTTCCTAGCAGATATTCTACCATGAAGGCAGGGACGTAACTAGAAATCACTGGGCCCCCCTGCAAAACTTTGGATGGGGCCCCCTTCCCTATGCACACTGAATATGGACAGTCTACAAATCTTTGTCTACAAAAATTTGTAGGATTCCATTATCAGTGGCTGAGTAGATGCAGGCATTAGAACAGTTGTGGAGAGAACAGAAAGTATTTTCTCTCCTTGCCTTTAGTTGTCAGTCTCTCATGATGCCCCCCCCCCGGTGGCTTCTGGGCCCCCCTGCAGCTGCATCCCTTGCAGGGTCTATAGTTACGCTCCTGCATGAAAGCCTGACTCACACAGTCTCCTCTTAACAGTTGTTCTAGAGATGCGTCTGCTGCTAGAACTCTGTGAGGCATTGACCTGGTCTCTAATCTGAGCTGCTGTTAACCTGTGATTTCTGAGGCTGGTGACTCGGATGAACTTATCCTCCGCAGCAGAGGTGACTTTTGGTCTTCCTTTCCTGGGGCGGTCCGCATGTGAGCCAGTTTCTTTGTAGCGTTTGATGGTTTTTGAGACTGCACTTGGGGACACTTTCAAAGTTTTCCCAATTTTTCAGACTGACTGACCTTCATTTCTTAAAGTAATGATGGCCATCGTTTTTCTTTACTTAGCTGCTTTTTTCTTGCCATAATACAAATTCTAACAGTCTATTCAGTAGGACTATCAATTCGACTATTTCCGACATGCTCGATTCGGGCTTTGATCGTTCCTGCTGTCGATTTGGCATACTTAACATGCAAATCGACGGCAGGAACGATCGAAGCCCGAATCGAGCACGTCGGAAATAGTCAAATTGATCCCGATCGACCCGCGGATCGAGCGGGAAAACACATGGTGTGTACCCAGCATATGGCCCCCTTAAGATTTACCTGCCAGATTGAGCTATTCTGAACTGACTTTGCTGATTTTGGGGTCTTTTAAAACAGACCTGAACTCAGAACCTCCTCTCTGCTCTAAAAGATAAGCAACAGAATACTAGCATTTCTCTGCTACAGCCGATACAAATCCTGCAATAAATCTTCAGTTTGCCTACTTCCTGCTTTCATGGGAGCAGACTAGTTAACATCCTGTGTTTACCAATTAGATCTCTGTCCTGGCAGGCAGTTGATACAGCTGTGGGATCAAATTACAACTTGTGCTTAGACACAGATGAGGGGATGACAGGCTAATCTCACTAAATACATACATGAACTTCTCTATGTTATTCTCTATGTTTTCCTTCTGTCCAGGTCTATAAGGTTCAGGCCCATAAGTGAAGCTGTCCATCATATATTAATTGTGGAAGGCCATATTGTTGAATTTATATTCACCTTATAATATCTCTATGGAGATATTAATCATTTGCTTATGCTTTTTTTTATGACAGTTTTTTTTTTTTTGGGGGGGGGGGGGGGGGGGTAAATTAAGTGATGATTCGCTGCATTATGTTGGAGATGTTCTAGTGAGGGATATTTTTTCTTTGCTTTAAAACATTTATTTCAAAATCAGATCTACATTCATTCTAGTAGCATCACAATAGGATATATCTAGATGGTGTATTTGTTATAGCTTACCCTCGCTTCAGATGAGATAACCATAGGCAATAATTAGCAACATCATTTTGCACTTTTCAAATGTATTACTTAACTGCATCTGATTAATGTGGAAATATAATTCCTACAAACCCCACTCCCTAATCCTAAAGAGTGTCCGACTTTTGCTCCTGCTGGGCCTCACGACGTCTCAAGTGTCCCTACAGCTGGGTTTTCCACACACGGTCAAAAACAATGCAGGGAATTCCCCAGCTCCAAACATTCCTGCCTGCTTGCAGTTTTTCCCCGAAATTCCCCTTTTAGTGACACAGGATGTCTTCAAAACGTGTGTACTTCGATTTAACCCCTATACCCCCCCCCCCCCCCCCCCTCTCCCCCCAAGCCTGTTTTAGCCGCTGCTGTCATGAATGCCAGCTCTGATGTCCAGACAGCCACATCCTGACTGATCTGTGCAGCGGTACACACCATACTGGTAATACTAATACAGACTCCCTCTGGCAGAGCATTCTGCAATAGTTATTCTGCTGAGTCACTTCAGACAGCCCAGGGAGGCTGCGCCTGGGAACACTGTGAAAAAAGAGAGAGAGGAGGAGGGAGCAACAGGATTGCAATATGATGAGGAGGGAGCTGGAATAGGAAGGACTGGATAATAACAAAGAGAGAGAGAGAAAACACCTACCGAGTAGCAAAACAGGCAGATGGGAAATTCACATGACCTAAGCCTTGAGATGACCTCATTATCAGGACTTATATCATGTGCATTCTATGAGGTAATTATGCAATCAAAAGGAGGTATAGTGCAATATGCACACTATGATGTCATTTCACAGACCTTTACAGTGCGATAAAGAAAAATGTTTCGCATCTGAAATGTGTCTGATAGTACATTTTGGCAATAACACATGTTCATTATATTTATTAGTCTTAGTCTGGCACTGTTTTCTCAGTTTGAAGACTTGGATAAATCATGTTATTGGATACATATTTCCTTTCCTTTTTGATCTCCTTTTCTGGCAGTTTAGTTAGTACTCATAACACTACAGCTCTATGTAAAAAAGCAAACAACAAAGTGCACTGCACAGAAATCGCTCTGCCGTTGCCGGAAATGTCTTGAAAGTTGTTTGGTAATTGCACTTTGTACATCTTCATTGCTCTTCTTTCTGTCTTATGAAAGAAGCAGATAAGCTGCAGCAGATAACACGACTGTAAGGCCTTATACACATGTAGGAGGCATGTTGCTTGGCACGGATCGGTTCCTTTTCCTAATTTCTAGGACAACATTATAGGGCCAAGGCTGTACCGACATGACCCTAGCCTACCAGCTAGCGGCATGTTTTGCTATGCAGGGGGTGGAGGGTGGACGGAGTGGTGTGGGAGTGATGTCACGTGGTGGGTGGGGTGAGGGGGAGAACTATACTCTCGGCTGGTAGTGAACACCTCTGTGTTTGTCCCCCTCTCTGCCCTCCTGTGTCTCCCTCTGTACCTTTGTGCCCATTTGTCCCCCTCTCTGCCCTCTTATGTTTCCCTCTGTCCCCCTTTGTGCCAGTTTGTCCTCCTCTGCCCCCTCCTGTGTCTCTATCTGCCCCCCTTCATACCCGTTTATTTCCCTCTCTGCCCTCCTGTGTTCCCTGCGCTGCCCATGCATAGTAATGTGAAGCAGCAGCATCTGCTGACCTCATCCAGCAGCGGACACAGATCTTTCTTCTCCATCACTTCCCATACTATACACGGGCAGCGGAAGGGACACAAGGGATAGTGGAAGAGGACATGGGACAATTCAGGGAGTCCCTGACACCGCAGCGGGTAAGTTGTGGACTCCCTGTCTTTGAAATGTAAAACGCAGGGACCTTTTCTGCCAATTTTTGCGGGAGAAAAAGTGTGTCTCATCTTCTGAAAAATATGGTAGTCACTGAGCACTGCAAGAGCCGTAATTATTATGATGGCCTATGGGAGCACCTAAATGGTCGGCACAGAACTGTGTCAAAATTAGCTGATCTGCAATTTTCCATGGTATGATTTAATGCATCGTAAATAATTTTACAACAAGCAATCCCTGATCAAGGTTACTATTATGTGACTGTTAGGTTATTACTAAAGGTGTAAAACAAGGGTTTGCATCTTTTTTTCCCTCTGAGTTTTCAGGTCTTAAAGCAGTCTGAGTCTTTTGTGGCATGGATTCCTTAAGTTGGTGGAAACATTTCTTTGTGATTGAGATTCTGGGTCTCACTGACATGCTTGCAACACACTATTTGAACAGATTTATAAGCTGAATAAGCTGACCGCAGTACAGGAGGAGGATGTGCTACGACACCTCCGCAGACTCAATCCCAGGAAAGCCTCGGGCCCGGATGGGGTGTCCTCACTCTGCTTGAGAACCTGCGCAATCCAACTAGCTCCCTCTACAACAGATCCTTATCAGAAGGAAAGGTCCCCTCCTGTTTCAAAAGGTCCACAATCATCCCAGTCCCCAAAAAAACGGGGAACATGGAACTCAACAACTTCAGACCCGTGGCCCTGACCCCCATCACTATGAAAGTATTCGAGAGGCTAGTTCTGGCCCACCTGAAGCACTCCACCAGCTCCCTCCTCGAACCACTCCAGTTTGCCTACAGGGAAAACCGATCAGTTGACGATGCCATCAATGTCAGCCTGGCATACATCTCAGAACACCTCGACAGACCAGGGGCCTACGCTAGGGTCCTCTTCCTGGACTTCAGCTCGGCTTTTAACACCATCTGACCGGACATTCTGATCGACAACGTTGCGCATCTTGGGGCAGATCCCCTCCTCTGCAGGTGGGTAAAGGACTTTCTCTCCAATAGAACACAACGGGTCAAGCTTGGCAGTCGCATCTCCATCGAAAGAACCATCAACGTCGGTGTCCCGCAGGGCTGCGTGCTGTCCCCTCTCCTGTTCTCTCTGTACACGAACAGCTGCACCTCGGCCTCCGACTCCGTCAAAGTTATCAAATTTGCAGATGACACCACGCTTATCGGCCTCATCAACAGAAACGGGGAGGACGCTTACCGAAACAAAGTTGCGAGGATCTGTAACTGGTGCAAGGAGAACAATCTTGTTCTCAATACGGCAAAGACCGCGGAACTTATCGTGGACTTCCGGAAACTCCCTCCGGCCCCCCTACCTGTGTTCATCGATGGGTCCGAGGTCTCCAGAGTCCAAAGCGTATGGTTCCTAGGCTCAACCCTAACAAGCGACCTCAAATGGGGGCTGAACACCACCAGAACCCAGAAGAAAGCTCAGCAGCGGCTTTTCTTCCTACGCCAATTGAAAAAATTCGGAATGTCACGGGATCTGCTCACCAGCTTTTACTCCGCGACCATTGAATCCATCCTCTGCTGCTCCATCATCGTCTGATACGCATGGAACAACCGCCAAAGACAAATACAAACTCCACAGAGTGATAAAAACAGCAGAAAAGATCATTGGCGCCCAACTGCCCTCGCTAGATCTCCTCTACTCCATGAGAATGAAGACAAGAGCCTCCAAGATCTTACTTGACCCCTCCCACCCGGGCAGACGATACTTTGAGACCCTTCCACTCAGATCCATCCCCGCCAAGACCACTAGGCGCATGAACACCTTCTTCCCCCAAGCAGTTCTCCTGTTGAACTCACTGAACTCAAAACTTCCCCCCCCCCCCCGGCCTACATTCCGGGGACACTCTAGCGCCATGCATCCCTTCCTCTCAGCTGTAAACTCTGACTGAAACATGGACTCCCACAGCAGCAATCACTGCCCCCCCCCCCCCCCCACGCGACTCTAATTGAAACTAAGATGCTCTAAATGTATGTATGTCCTGCTTGCCTTTGCTATGTTTGCCATGTGTTATATGTTCCTGATCTACTCTTGCCCTTGTGAACCACAAGCAATTCCGGGCACACCTCTCGGTGTGCTTGGCGATAATAAAAATGATTCTGATTCTGATTCTGAATATTTATGCTATGAATCTTCCTTTCTACCACATCCCAAAACAATATTATCCTGGGATGCTGACACAAGAAAGGACGTGACCGTGCTGTTTGCGCCATATTGCAGAAACTGAGATCCATCATACCTGGGTATGTTTTTTTTAGTCTAGGAGTGGAACCCAACAATCTGTTGTAGGCCATCAACTTTAAGGTTCATTATTTCATTATTATTTGCACTGTGAGATGCTTATCTGCCCACAGCAGCTGACATGAGTGGTTGTCTGAGTTACTGTAGCCCTTCTATCAGCTCTAACCAGTCTGTCATTTTTTATGACCTAGCTCACCCACAAGGCATTTCAGTCCTCCGAATTTCCCCTCACTGGAAGTCCCTCTTTTTTGTCACATCATTCCATCCCAGGAGATCAGCAGCTGCAGAACTACTGAAAGCACTCCATCTTGCATCAACAGTCATGCCATCATCTTAATCACTGAGATCACATTTTCCCAACTCATGTTAAAGAGACTCTGAAGACTCGTAAAAACCCTGTTTTTATATCCTATTCCTCTTAAGCAATAATGCCCTACCTGAAACACCGCATCCCCGCAGCTGAATGCTCACTTAAAGAGATTCTGAAGTCTCAAGAAAAACATCTTTTTATTTAAAAAATGTGTTTAATATGTTTGCCCTACCTAAACCGCTGTATTCCCGCCGCTGCAATCTATCTAAATCCCCCAAACTCCCCGGGGGGCAATCCGGGCAGCGCTTCCGTGAGAGGTAGAGCTATGAGCCGCAGCTCTGCCTCTCAGCGCGCCTGTCAGCCTGGATCGCCGCCTTTCCCCGCCCCTGTCAGTCTTCTTTCACTGAGAGGGCCGGGGGAGAGGCGGAGATACGCGGCTGATTGACGCGTAAGGAGGCAGAGCTGCGGCTCATAGCTCTGCCTCCTATAGCAGCAAAATCCAAAGAAAGTCGTGGATTTTGCGGGGGAGAGGGAGGTGGGAGTTAGGAGGGATTTAGATAGATTACAGCGGTGGGAATGTGGCGGTTTAGGTAGGGCTAGCATATTAAACACATTTTTTAAATAAAAAGATGTTTTTCTTGAGACTTCAGTGTCTCTTTAATCCCCCGAAAATATCGGGGCAAAAATCCATTACTTCCAAAGTCGTGGATTTTGCTGCCCGGGGGAGGCAGAGCTTTGGGCTGTAGCTCTGCCTTCATTCGTGTCAATCTGCGCGGATCTCCGCCTCATCCCGCCCCTCTCAGTGAAAGAAGACTGAGAGGGGTGGGAGGAGGCGGAGATCCGCGCAGATTGATGGGAGTAGAGGCAGAGCTACAGCCCAAAGCTTTGCCTCTACACGGAAGTGCTGCCCAAATCTTCCCCGGGAGATTTCGGGGAGATTAAGTGCGGCGTTTCAGGTAGGGCATTAATGTTTAAGAGGAAACAAAAACAGGGTTTTTGTGAGGGTTCAGACTCTCTTTAACTATATGTTGCCTGCTTGATTGACTGTAAATATCCATTACCACCACCCAGTCCACAAAGATCTTTTGCTAAAATTTTCTGATTTCTGGTACCAAAACCTGTGTATTGACGTTAGCTAACAGTCAGGTCGAGCAAAAGCAGTCTAACTATATCTATGGCTTGCTATTGATGCCTGGATAAACATGCTTGCCTGATTTAACCTCCTTGGCATGATTCTTTCTGGATTTTAGGGTCTAAAAGCTGTACAGTTTTGTTATGAGCTTTTAGACCCTAAAATATCATACTGCCGTGAGATCTACAGCAGCCCCTGCAGATTTCTCACCTGCCCGGTATCCAGTGCTGCAATTGTTCCTGCTGTCCTCTGGGTGGCGCTCTACCTCTATGTCATGTGACAAATGGCAATCTCACCCAAGGGATCCAGAGATCCTGGGGGAGGTGATTTATAATCACTGATGCGACCCAGGCTGGGGATTACCGCTAACAGCATCTTTTTTTCACCATGAGCTTGGGTTAACCAAGGGCATTTACTAAACTATGGGTTTCGGCTGCAAAGGAAGACAGTTTTAAATAATGAATCTACACAATACATACATAGACATATGACTATGGTGGGGATTAGATTGTGAGCCCCTCTGAGGTACAGTTAAAGGGAACCTTAACTGAACGGGGGGTAAAGAGTTTCACTTACCTGGGGCTATTACCTGCCCCCTGCAGCAGTCCTGTGCCCTCCGAGCTGCTCTGGAATCCTCCGGTCCCCCGCTGTCACTTAGTTTCGTTTTTGACAACTCACCAGTTGGCCGGCCGCCATGTGTATTATTGGACGCATTCCCTACGGCAATTAGTACTGTTGCGGACCGCAACACGTACAAAAGTGCGTTGCTGCATTCCGCACGCGTAGATATGCGGCGATGCATATTTTTGTACGTGTTATGGTCCACAACAACGCTAATTGCAGTAGGGAATGCGTCCAATAATACGCATGGCGGCCGACCGACTGGTGAGTCGTCAAAAACGAAACTAAGTGACAGTGGGGGACCGGAGGATTCCAGAGCGGCTCCGAGGGCACAGGACTGCTGCAGGGGGCTGGTAATAGCCCCAGGTAAGTGAAACTCTTAACCCCCCGTTCAGCTAAGGTTCCCTTTAAGTCACAAGACAATATACTCTGTACAGCGCTGTGGAAGATGTTGGCAGCGGCACTATATCAATACCAAATAATAATGATAATCTAAAAAATCCAGTACTGCTGCTCTCTATTGCTTGCTGGCCTGTTCGATGCACAGGACAAATGTCAAAATTCTGCTCAATTAGACATTTCCCCTCCCTGTGATCATGTTAATTGTTTGTGTTACAAGGTCTCAGGTGTGCATGGGAACAGGTGTGCTTAATCTGGTATTATTGCTTTTCACATACAGTTCACTGGAATTTCAACATGGCACCTCATGGCAGAGAGCTCTGTGGAGATTTAAAAGAATTGTTGCCCTGCATAAAGATGGGCTGGGTTATAAGAAGATTGCCAACACCCAGAAACTGAGCTGCAGAAAGGTGGCCAAAGCCATATAGCGGTTTAACAGGACAGCTTCAACTCAGGCCTCACCATGGTGGAACAAAGAAGATAAGTGCACATGCTCACTGTCATATCCAGAGGTTGTCTTTTGCAATTAGACACATGAGTGCTGTCAGCATTGCTGCAGAGGTTGAAGGGTTGGAGGGTGAGCCTGCCAGACCATACACCTCACACTGCATCAAATTGGTCTGCACGACTGTCCCGGAAGAAAGCCTCTTGTAAAGTGGCCTTCACACATGCAATGTCATGTTGCTTCGGAATAGCCTTGGCTATCCTATTCTCTCTGCACTTGAAACAAAAAGAAAAACCGAGAGCCCTATATAGTGCAGTAAGTCTAACAATTGTTGGCGAAATAATTAACAGATGTGGATATACTCACAAACACGGGTTACCACATAGGCAACCACTTGAACTGCAGGTGGGGAGTATTAGAACCTGACCCCACTCAGGTTTAAGAAGTCGCTCTCTGTAGATAGAAAGAAGGGGACAGTCCCCTCCACCCAAGGTGGACTATATACTGTGCAAATTTGTACAGAGGCGCCAGGCAGGTTAAAATGATCTAAAAACAACTAAAAAGGAGGAGTACAGGTGGACTTACCTCCTGAAATGATGGACAATCGAGATTGTTCAAATCGCAAATAACAATTTATTTTGGCACTCCGCAACGCGTTTCGCAGGTATAACCCGCTTCATCAGGCAAGGAGTGCAAGCTAAAAATCAAGCATACAAACCATAAACAATATACAATAAACAAAACCCGACCCTAAGAGCTTGCCATCATAATACAAAAAGCAAAAATGACATATGTCTGTCACAGAAGGGGCGATCTGCTGTGACAGGAGACGTGTAAATACCAAGGGCCTGATTTACCAAAGGACGATAAGCCCCTTTGCATGTCTAATTGTTTGTTTGCTCCTCCAAACAACCGCGAGAGCTATCGCGGGCGCCCAGACGCAATGCGCCACCCCGGACACGCAAAGCCCATAGACCCATATTGGGCCCCGCGCATCCAAGAAGATGCACCCCGCGCAAACGCAGCGCGCACAAATGTATGCGCGTGCAAAAACGCTTAGCGCGAAAAAATCACGCCAAGCGTTAGCAAATCAGGCCCCATGTGTAATGAGGAATGCGACCAAAGTAGTACAAGAATCTATCATGAAACAGCACATAAATAACTTTTCATTCAATTGTCAGCATAAGTTATTATATATATCAGCGTAAGTTATTATATAGTGACAATACCCGTGTGTCCATAGTGGTGTAATAACTATCTACATAGCCGCAAAAGTATCATCTATAAAAGTGAAGTATAGCTCTTTGAATAAATAGGGAATTCCATCTTACCTCAAAAAGGTCCAATAGTGGCAATGCGCCTCTGTAACTCGCGCTGCTGCTGTCTGCTGTTTATAAAGGTGTCTATGTGCCTAAATTAAAGGTAGGATGTCAGGTGAGTACAGCGTGACATCACATCCCCCACACTGGGCTTATACGGGAAGTGATGCTGGGAAGCATGGGCGAGGTGGCGTCGGCCATGTTGATTGTGGGCAATTTTGCCAATAGCTGTAAATATGTATAAAATGTGGTGTTTTTGCCACACTATGCATCTCAACAATATTTCCATGCCTATGCGACCATATAGTGGCACTGATAGCGTTACTGGCTATCATTAGATTGTGATCTCTATTTGTTGTTCCTGTATTCATATAGTCTATGTAGTATATATATGAATGCTGCCATCTAGTGGTCAGAATATGGAATAGCAGGTAAAAGTAGTTCTACTCCTATACAAATGCATAAAACTGAATTAAATCCAATAACAGAGATAAAACAACAGTGTTAATATGGTTAAGAAGAAGTAACATCAATAAAATATATATAAAAAAAAAAAAAAAAAAAAAGATACACATATATATATATATATATATATATATATATATACATATACACATACACATACACACACATGCTGTTTCATGATAGATTCTTGTACTACTTTGGTCGCATTCCTCATTACACATGGGGCCTGATTTGCTAACGCTTGGCGCGATTTTTTCGCGCTAAGCGTTTTTGCACGCGCATACATTTGCGCGCGCTGCGTTTGCGCGGGGTGCATCTTCTTGGATGCGCGGGGCCCAATATGGGTCTATGGGCTTTGCGTGTCCGGGGTGGCGCATTGCGTCCGGGCGCCCGCGATAGCTCTCGCGGTTGTTTGGAGGAGCAAACAAACAATTAGACATGCAAAGGGGCTTATCGTCCTTTGGTAAATCAGGCCCTTGGTATTTACACGTCTCCTGTCACAGCAGATCGCCCCTTCTGTGACAGACATATGTCATTTTTGCTTTTTGTATTATGATGGCAAGCTCTTAGGGTCGGGTTTTGTTTATTGTATATTGTTTATGGTTTGTATGCTTGATTTTTAGCTTGCACTCCTTGCCTGATGAAGCGGGTTATACCTGCGAAACGCGTTGCGGAGTGCCAAAATAAATTGTTATTTGCGATTTGAACAATCTCGATTGTCCATCATTTCAGGAGGTAAGTCCACCTGTACTCCTCCTTTTTAGTTGTTTTTAGATCATTTTAACCTGCCTGGCGCCTCTGTACAAATTTGCACAGTATATAGTCCACCTTGGGTGGAGGGGACTGTCCCCTTCTTTCTATCTACAGAGAGCGACTTCTTAAACCTGAGTGGGGTCAGGTTCTAATACTCCCCACCTGCAGTTCAAGTGGTTGCCTATGTGGTAACCCGTGTTTGTGAGTATATCCACATCTGTTAATTATTTCGCCAACAATTGTTAGACTTACTGCACTATATAGGGCTCTCGGTTTTTCTTTTTGTTTCAAGTGCATCATATAGCCTCTACGTTATCCAACGCAAGAGCGACTTAACCGATAGCAGCCCTCCAACATGGAATTCATCGACGAGCGCGCAACCCATAGATCCTGTCTCTTGGCCCAGTTTAAGACCAATACGGACATTCCAAGCCCACCAGGAAACATATCGGACAATACCCCGTCGATCCCGGAAATAGACCTCAAACCTCTATTCATCAAACTTGAAACTGCACTCAAGGACGAATTTTTCAATCTTGCGGACATCGCAATGCAGCGAACTTATATTAATGAAAAAATTTCACCTGACGGTATTCGCATAAAAACACTATCCACCTTTCCAAAAGACTTAGTTTACAGTGATGAATGGTATGATTATTTAGAAACTTGCACGAGCGGAATGATGGAGAGAATTATAAAGAAAAGAACCTCCATCGTCAATGACCTCCAACCCATTATAGCGGAACTCAGACACACTTTGGCCCAGCATTCGAAAAGCAAATCCTACCATCCACTCATGTCTAATTTGATTTCACGTGTCAAAAAGTTTGAGGTTGATACCATCGACACCAAGCTACGTAAGCTCAACAGAGACAGGTTGGCTTACGCTGAGCACAGGGAACGAGCACGCGCCACTAGATTCCCACCAGCTATCCCCATACAATCACAAAACCTGTTGCCCTCACTTATGAGTCTAAAAATCCCTCCACCACCACCACGGATCTTTCCGCTTTACCCACCACCATATCCACTACCGCCGCCCACTTTCCCACCCCCCACAGAAGCACTTCCTACACCCCTACCACCTCCTCCAGCCTTCAATCCCCCAAAATTTAGCTTCGCACATACCACTATGTTAGAGAAAACCCTGTTCCCAAAAACATTACCGGCAAATCAAATACAAAAACCAATAACCTCAGCGACCAATCCTGCTGCACCTCATCCTGCACCTATACCATCTGGGCCCAGCATAGTCCCCAAAAAATCAACTCAAGTTCCTAAACCACGGAGAGTTTCCAGCTCAAAAAGCACGAACAAAAAGAAAAAAACTCTCAGTTCAAGAACGAATAAAATCCAATTCAAACCGAATACAGTTCCACTCTACAAGTTTCTTAAAGGAGCCCCTCCCACTACCCTCCTCAATCAGCAATCATTGGTCCATACCTCTATTAGTGAAACCACACCACTTGAAGAAGACCTAGGGGCCTCTCAGTTCAGCACATATGACACACCCATACCGTCGCCAACAGAACTTCCCCAGACACTACTCAATGTAGGAGATCCTACCAGCAATATTGAGGGGTCAGACAATCTCGACACTACCCTTACCGCCACGGCTTTTTTAGACCTCCCCTCCACACTCACACAGAGCACCCTAGTCCTTCCGTTACCCAGCCCCACTATAAACCGGGTCCTCCTCAAACCAAAACACAACATGAAGAGGCCCCTCCCAGACCTCGAAAAAGAGGCTGTCGGGGCAAAGGAAAAAAGAAAAAAAGAAACCTCGAACACGATACTACCACTACCAATCCTCAAATGAAAAGTATCTTTAATTTATCAGATTATGCATTAAATTCATATGAAACCCAACTTTTAAACAAAGGTTTATCTTTTTGTCCCACTAATTCATCCAAATTATCCGAACTTTATACCGATCTTAATACATACATACGTAAATTGACACTGAAGAGACACTTTGCCCTTAAAAAATACCAGAAATCACTCAACGATCCGGACCCTAATTTTATTATTACTAACAACGAAAATATACCCATCTGTTCTGTTAACCCCACTGAAGTAACTATGGAGAAGTATATTACTACACAACTTAAGGGCCGCTCAAGGTTCTACCCGACTGCATCAAAAGGTAATTTTATACAGACATTTCATTCTCTAGTGCTTGAGGATCTACAGAAAATTGACCTCAATTAATTCCCGGCTCAATCCAACCTTACTAACAAAGAACAGTCTGCACTCCATACCCTCAGACGTACTCATGATATAATAATCAGACCAGCGGACAAGGGAGGGGGGGTTGTCCTTCTGAACAAAGTAGACTACCTCGAAGAAGCTTCGCGTCTACTTGATGACCCCCTACATTACACCGTACTTGATCATGATCCCACTGAAGAGTATAACTCAAAATTAAAAACCTTTATCAATGAGCATTATCTTAAGGGGATTCTCACAAAAAATGAAAGGGCATTCATCATTAATCAACACCCAAAAACCCCCTTCTTTTATTATTTACCTAAAATACACAAGTCACTCATCAGACCACCGGGTAGACCAATCATATCGGGCATAGACTCCACCACCAGCAATTTATCTGTATTTGTAGATAAACACTTGCAACCACATGTCCAGTCCCTCCTATCTTTTTTAAAAGACTCCCAACACCTCATTCATCTGATTAAAAATATCCATTGGAAATCTGATTATTACTGGTTAACCTGCGATGTCACCTCGCTTTACACCAATATACCACACGACTTTGGACTTACAGCTTTATCTTTCTTCTTAAACAACAATCCGCTCATGCCTCATCCACAGATCAACTTCATTATTCACTGTGCAGAATTCATACTTCAACATAACACGTTCAGTTTTCAGGATAAATATTACCACCAACGTACAGGTACAGCCATGGGGAGTTCATTTGCTCCGTCCTTTGCGAACCTCACCATGGGTTACCTAGAGCATTTAAAATTCCATTCCCAGCATCCCTTTACAGAGAACATTAAGTTTTATCGTAGATATATTGATGATCTGATTTTCATATGGCAAGGCGACCCCAACAATATTCCTCTATTCGTGCAATACCTCAACAACAATCCGGCTGGTCTACTTTTCACTTTCCAATATCATCCCACCACCATAGAATATCTGGACCTGGTATTGTTCATCGAATTACTCAATATAAAAACCAAAACCCATTTCAAAAAAGTCGATGCCAACAATTACATTCATTTCAACATTCACCATCATCGACCTTGGACTACCAACACCCCGTACTGCCAATATAAAAGGATTTACCGGAACTGTACTGACATAAATGACTACCATACACAGTCGACAATATTGACAAAAAAATTTTCCGAACGAAAATACCCAAACAAATTAATCAAAGACGCCAAATACAAAGCAATTCACACCCCCAGCACTACATCCCAGACTGCCCCTAACTCCAATATTACTAACGTTAACGATCCATTTCCCAGGTTTATCACACGCTTCAGTTCACAACACAATATTATTAGAACCACGTTGCAGTCTAGATGGGACATATTAACACAAGATCCCTATCTTAAACCATTATTACCCAACAAACCAACACTCACATTTAAACGTGCACCTAATTTGTGTAACTTATTAGCTCCCAGCAAACTGAGGACATTCTCCCAATCCACCGGCCCCCGCCTACCACCAGGATCACATGCCTGCCACAAAGCGAGATGTACAGCCTGCCAGTTCGTGGTGAACACTAAGACCTTTCAGTCCCACACTACAAACATTGAATATCCTATCACGCAACATATCGATTGTGACTCTCGTTTCATTATTTATCTTATTTCATGCCCATGTGGGCCTCAATACGTTGGTCGTACGACCCAGGAGGCTCGCAGCAGGATTGGCCAGCACAAGAGAAACATCATAAATAATTACAATTTACACAGCGTTTCTCGACATTTTGGTATCCATCACAACAATAATCCTCTCTTATTTAAAATCACTTTCATCGAATCAGTTTCCCCATCCCACACAAATGCTTTCGAGATACTGCGCCAAAAGGAAATTTATTGGATACAAATTCTAAAGTGCCTGATACCCAATGGTCTGAATGAGGTTTTAGAAAAAGCATTTTAATGATTAATTATTTATTATTACTCCAAACAGTCGCTTGCTAATAGCAAACAATGCTTTATTATGATAGTCCTCTCTTTTATTTTTTATACATTTCTTAAAATTATTATATTAGATAAGCATATTTTTATGAATTTTTTTTTTATATGTATATATGTATGTATGTATGTATGTGTATGTGTATATGTGTATGTGTATGTATGTATATATATATATATATATATATATATATATATATATATATATATATATATATATATATATATATATATGTATCTTTTTTTTTTTATATGTATATTTTATTGATGTTACTTCTTCTTAACCATATTAACACTGTTGTTTTATCTCTGTTATTGGATTTAATTCAGTTTTATGCATTTGTATAGGAGTAGAACTACTTTTACCTGCTATTCCATATTCTGACCACTAGATGGCAGCATTCATATATATACTACATAGACTATATGAATACAGGAACAACAAATAGAGATCACAATCTAATGATAGCCAGTAACGCTATCAGTGCCACTATATGGTCGCATAGGCATGGAAATATTGTTGAGATGCATAGTGTGGCAAAAACACCACATTTTATACATATTTACAGCTATTGGCAAAATTGCCCACAATCAACATGGCCGACGCCACCTCGCCCATGCTTCCCAGCATCACTTCCCGTATAAGCCCAGTGTGGGGGATGTGATGTCATGCTGTACTCACCTGACATCCTACCTTTAATTTAGGCACATAGACACCTTTATAAACAGCAGACAGCAGCAGCGCGAGTTACAGAGGCGCATTGCCACTATTGGACCTTTTTGAGGTAAGATGGAATTCCCTATTTATTCAAAGAGCTATACTTCACTTTTATAGATGATACTTTTGCGGCTATGTAGATAGTTATTACACCACTATGGACACACGGGTATTGTCACTATATAATAACTTACGCTGATATATATAATAACTTATGCTGACAATTGAATGAAAAGTTATTTATGTGCTGTTTCATGATAGATTCTTGTACTACTTTGGTCGCATTCCTCATTACACATGGGGCCTGATTTGCTAACGCTTGGCGCGATTTTTTCGCGCTAAGCGTTTTTTGCACGCGCATACATTTGCGCGTGCTGCGTTTGCGCGGGGTGCATCTTCTTGGATGCGCGGGGCCCAATATGGGTCTATGGGCTTTGCGTGTCCGGGGTGGCGCATTGCGTCCGGGCGCCCGCGATAGCTCTCGCGGTTGTTTGGAGGAGCAAACAAACAATTAGACATGCAAAGGGGCTTATCGTCCTTTGGTAAATCAGGCCCTTGGTATTTACACGTCTCCTGTCACAGCAGATCGCCCCTTCTGTGACAGACATATGTCATTTTTGCTTTTTGTATTATGATGGCAAGCTCTTAGGGTCGGGTTTTGTTTATTGTATATTGTTTATGGTTTGTATGCTTGATTTTTAGCTTGCACTCCTTGCCTGATGAAGCGGGTTATACCTGCGAAACGCGTTGCGGAGTGCCAAAATAAATTGTTATTTGCGATTTGAACAATCTCGATTGTCCATCATTTCAGGAGGTAAGTCCACCTGTACTCCTCCTTTTTAGTTGTTTTTAGATCATTTTAACCTGCCTGGCGCCTCTGTACAAATTTGCATCCTATTCTCTCTGCTCATGATGGCTTTATCCACCTGGGACCTGTGATATTTTTTACTGTTTCAAATAAAGATTTTAATATGCTTGAGGATGGGTTCCTGGAGACCCGTAACAGACTGGTGCCTTTGCACTCTTTAACCACTTAAGGACCAGGCTATTCTGCCCAGATCTGTGCTGCGTGGGCTCTCCAGCCCACAGCACAGATCATGTAATAGGGGGTTTGATCGCCGCCGGCTTGCTGCGTGCAGCAGGGGGGGGGCTCCTCAAAGCCCCCCTCCACAGCGATTCCCAGCCTCCCTGTACTTCCCTCCCTCCCCTCCTCTCTCTGGGCAGCACAGGACGGCGATCCGTCCTGCGCCGCCTCTGATAGGCTTCAGCTTATCAGATGCCGGTGATCCCTGGTCAATCAGAGGCCGGGGATCGCCAATCTCCTTTACGGTGCTGCTGCGCAGCAGCACCGTATGATGTAAACAGCAGGGATTTCTTCCCCGCATGTTTACATTTAGCCCGCGAGCCGTGATCGGAGGCTCGTAGGCTGTTCACGGAGACACCCTCCGTGAACTGACATGGAAAGGCCGTTTCCATGGGAAACCACTTGCGACCTGCCGACGCCTATCGGCGTTAGGCAGTCGTTAAGTGGTTAATTGATGGAATATATGCAATCTACACATTGCTAAACAAGTTATATTGCTGGATGCAAAATAAAATGTTGACATTTTTTGCAAACACGTACTTTTTTTTTATCTTTTCAAGTGCCCCTCAGTATTAACCCTTGATTACGTATGGAGTGGTGACCACTACTTGGGAAGTACTTATTTACCTCCAAGATTACTATATAAGCTCTACTGAACTCCATCCTCAAGAGAGTTAAAGTGTACCCAAGGCAAACCCAGTCCTCCGTTGCGACTCACTCCTCCTCCCCCAAATAAAACCAACAATGGTGTGTCGGATTGAAGGAATGAGTGCGGCTGTACTGTGCCTGCATGAGTATGGCCACGCCTGCACAGTAAGCCTAAGCGGTTTGTGCACGAGTGAATCCATGCTACTGTACAGGCGCAGACGTGGTTGCACAGGTGCAGCATGGCCATGCTCATGGACAGCTCCGGTCCTTAAAGTGGACCCAAATTAAAAATACAAGATTTCAGAAATAAAATCTATTTTCTAAATTATAATAATAAATATCAGCTTTTTTTCAGCTGCATGATGACAAATATAAAATATTTTACATTTATTGGAGGAACCCCTCCCCTCTTTTCATATTGCCGGGATTTTTACGGCAAACTGGTGGAGGAGATAAAAAACAAAACACAGGCTGCTACTGATGATGTCACAGGGGAGGTGATCTCAGCTTGAGTGAGATTTCACATAGACGATGCCCCTGGCTGTGTTGGAGGGTAGCTCCAAACACACCCATGATCTAAAACCTCCTACTAATCTCAGAAGTAATGGCTGCCACCTGTATACAGGCCCGGCCCTAGACTTTTTGCCGCCTGAGGCAATTTTCAGTGAAATCGCCGCCGCCCCCCCCCCCCCAAGCCGTTGTTGTGGGGGGCCGCCCGAGCTGGAGGGGATAGCGGGCAGGAAGGGGGTATTGGGCCTAGCGGCGGGGAGGGGGGTCGAACCCCCCCTCCCTCGCCTGGGTCCCCCGTCCTCCGCTCCCCTCCAGCTTTAAAAAGGTCCGTGCTGTGGCTGCAGCTATTCGTAAGAGGCAACGGGCGGGGATTACTCACCTCTTCCTCGTTCCAGGCCAGCGCCGCAGGAAGTGACGTGAGTGGAGCGCACGCTGGCCTGGAACGAGGAAGAGGTGAGTAATCCCCGCCCGTTGCCTCTTACGAATAGCTGCAGCCACAGCACGGACCTTTTTAAAGCTGGAGGGGAGCGGAGGACGGGGGACCCAGGCGAGGGAGGGGGGGGGGGTCCGATCCCCCTCCCCGCCGCTAGGCCCAATACCCCCTTCCTGCCCGCTATCCCCTCCAGCTCGGGCGGCCCCCCACACACATGGACGGGCGGGTGCCGCCCCCCCAGAAGTGCCACCTGAGGCAAAAGTTTCACCCCGCCTCATGGGCGGGCCGGCCCTGCCTGTATAACCCTAGTTATGAAAAGAGAAGGGTGAAAAGCATGCACTGAAATATTCAGAGGCTTAAAGGAGTGTTTATTTATCTTTGTATGTGTCAGAGAGGTGCAACTAAATATTTTGAATTAAAAACATGTTTGGTTTGGGTCCGCTTTAAAGGAATTAACAGGCATTAATATAATAAATGTGATTTACTTACCTGGGGCTTTCTTCAGCCCCTTGCAGCTATCTGTCCCACGCAGACAGCTCGGTTCGCAGCTGCCGGCCCGGGGTCCCCACGCAGTGCAGAGGACGACTTCAAGGTTGTCCTTACTGCACCTGCGTGATGCGCCGCTGTCAATCAAGCCCATGTTGTCCGCGGCATAATGCGCAGGTGCAGTAGTTCTGCGCCTGCGCAGTATGCCGCGGCTGACGGCTTGATTGACAGCGGCGCATCACGCAGGCACAGTAAGGATGACCTCGAGGTCGTCCTCTGCACCATGCGGAGACCCCGGGCCGGCAGCTGCGAACCGAGCTGTCTGCGTGGGACAGACAGCTGCGAGGGGCTGGAGTAAGCCCGGGTAAGTAAATCACATTTACTATATTAATGCCTGATAATTCCTTTAAAGGGACCCCAAGCAGTAATTAAAATCAAAACTTACACTTACCTGGGGCTTCCTCCAGCCCACCGTAGGCCGCGAGGTCCCCCGCCATCCTCCTGGCTCGTCTGCGGGTCCCGCTGGCGGCTCCCTTGCCGGCGACACCCGGGCCGTCACTTCCTGATTTTGAATTCTTCGCGCCATCGCGCCAGCCACTCAGTGTCATCACGGCGGCCGGCGTGACAGTACTGTGCATGCACGTTTTTCTACCTCTGAACCGCGCATGCGCAGTACTGTCACGCCGGCCGCCGTGATGTCGCTTAGCGGCCGGCACGATGATGCGCAGCGGGCAACAAGGATTCAAAATCAGGAAGTGTCGGCCCGACACCCGGCCCGGGTGTCGCTGGCAACTGAGCCACCAGCGGGACCCGCAGAAGAGCCAGGAGGACCTTGCGGCCTACGGTGGGCTGGAGGAAGCCCCAGGTAAGTGAAAGTTGTGATTTTAATTACTGCTCTGGGTCCTTTTAAGGGGCCAGGGGCGTCCGGTCCCAGAAGGGTTAAAGTGAACCTGAACCCGAGTAAAATTATTTAAAATAAACACATGATGTAGCTGCAAATGAATAGTACATACTTGCCTTGCCAACAGTTCCTCTCAAAAGCTCACTATTTTCTTCTAACAACGATACAATACTTTGTCAGAACTAAAATATATTAATTGTTTTAGTTATTGTTCAGTTGCTGACAGTTATAACTGAAAGGACAACTGATTTGCAAGGTAATGTCCATGTTTCCCTATGGCTCAAGTGAAAGATATTACCGTTGAACGGATAATTCCACTGATCATAGTGGACAAACAAGATGCAGGAGAGGAAGAGATTGATGGGTATACTACGCTGGAGGTAAGTATGACATGTGTATGTTTATTTTGACTTTTAATTTTTAGTTCAGGTTTGTGATGGGAGATAATGGTGGGATCACAAAATATTGGCACTTTGGGCAGAATTTAGACATTCTTCACTTAGGGATGCACTCACTTTTGTTGCCAGCGCTTTAGACATTATTAATGGCTGTGTGCTGAGTTATTTTGATGCAAGAGCAAATTTAGACTGTTATACAAGCTGTACACTGACTACTTTACATTGTACCAAAGCATCATTACTTCAGTGTTGTCATCTGAAAATATATATCACAATATTTACAAAAAATGTCAGAGGCGTACTCACTTTTCGGAATTACTGTATATACACACGCACACACACACTCGTTACCACATCATATGAAACGTGTTAGCATTCAGGTCCGAAAATATCAGTAAACAAGTTTACATAGTACAAGCATGCAACTGTCTGCTGTTGTGTACAGTTGGTTGAAGGGGAAGAAAAGCTTGTATTGTTTTATTGTTTCTGCAAATGTCTATTCAGAGCCAACATCTAACCCATCCCAGTGATATCACTGCTGTCTCTGACCAGACAGAGAGGCCACAATCTTATGCAGAACTAGTAACTAGATCCAACGGTGTTGCTTAGTGATCCACCACCATTCTCACCACCCTTCAGGTCAAAGATCCTTGTCATTTGAGTGTGCAACTGAAAAGAACAATAAATGTGTATATATACTGTATATATATATATAACATAGTCTGGGAACAAGCTAAAATTAATAGGAAACTGACCATATAATAGTTCTACCAGCAGATCAATGTTTATTCATGGGGGCTATCTGGCACTGTTGTCTGTAATGAGGTCTGTCAAATGGCTCTGTCACAGGCTGTTGATTATTAATGGTGTCCCCTAGATTGTTTGTTGCAGGGAGGCTGTCATGAGGTGCTTTCTGTTGATAGTCTGTTATAAGACCACTACAGTGAAAACTGTAAGCAGGTAAAATCTGACAGAACTGATAGGTGTTGTTGGTTGATTCTCAGGGTTTTCTTTGTTTTCAAAAGCATTTCCTGAACGTCATTTGCAGAGTTGGATTGCAAAAATAGTAAGATACCAGCCAGCCTCCCTACTCACTTGCACACTATTTTGGCAGTTAGACTTAGCAACTGCAGTCTAGTAAGTGCATTTAAAAATAAAGAAAACCCTGAGAATCCCTCATGAGGAGATGGACTAGTCAGGGGCTAATTAGAAATCACTGGGCCCCCCTGCGAAACTTTGGATGGGGCCCCCTCCCGCCAACCCACCCCCTGCTTTCTGCGCAAGGAAAATGAGAACCAATGTTATTCAATTGGCTAGAGCATGTTTTGCCCATGCAGATAAAAACTGACAGCAGTAAAGCATTGCAGGCATTTTCTTTATCAATTACATTAGTTGTGATAAAACGTGCATGTTTTCACTCATACAGACACACATGGTGTACAGAAAACGCATACGGAAAACTGACAGACGATTGTGCTCCCAGCCGCAGCTTATTACCTTCACTCTGTCCATCTCTGATTGGAACAGAACTGGCTCTGCAGACTTTTCCAGCATCACTACAGAACACAGCACTTGGGGAAGGGTAGAGAGGTTTTGGGCTGGGCGCTGTACAGAGGAGCCTGCTGCACACTGAATAGGGACTATCTACAAATCTCTGTCTACAACACTTTGTATGATTTGTTATCAGTAGCTGAGCAGATGCAGTCATTAGAACAGTTGTGCAGAGAATAGAAAAGTTTTACTCTCTGTACCCATAGTTATCAGTCTCTCAGGATGGGGCCCCCTGTGGCTTCTGCTTCTTCTTGCAGGGTCTATTGTTACGCCCCTGCCAGGAATGGCAGCAGCAGCAGTTGGTTCTCTCCTCTCCTCTGCTCCTCCTTTGGACTCTTGGCTCACACCATCATCTCCAGATGCCGGCTGCTCAGGCTCAGGATCCAGGGAGGTTTGTATAACGCCTCCCAAACCATCATGTATCTGCACAGCCCCTGACAACGGCAACACCCCCACAGGTAAAATTTTAACGTATTTGCCACCATCTTTGACTGTTAGGGAAGCTTTATCATCTTTACACACATTATCCACCTCTGTCTTGGGAGATTCCATCCCGACAATCACCTTCAAGATCGTATCTTCATCAACTTCAGGTTTAACATGCACAGCTGTAATTTTCTCAGTAGGTTGATGCATGGCAGTTAAGAGAGACGCCTGACCAGAAGGCTCCTCAGGCGTACTGCCTTTCTCCATTACCACGCAATCTCCCTCACCTCCGTTCAGATATTCATCATCACTGTTTGCTAACATGGCTTGGAACCTCTGACGACACACCAGGGCCTCACTCATAGGTCCCCCGTAAGCTTTCAGGCCCTCAAGCACAGCCTGCTGCTCACGGATCCTCTGTCTCAGGCTTACCAGTTCAGGGTCCATATTCAGAAAGCTCGATTGCCATTTCACTCCGTAGCGAAAGATTGCATTCTTTAGCTGGAACTTCAAAGTTTTTATCAAGAAACAGCATCCATCAACTGCGTGCACCCAAGCTACAGTGTCCTCCACAGTCAATGTTCCTCCCCTTCCAAAGCCAGTAGGATCAGGGTGCTTTGGAGCCGGCTGCTCCATCCTGAGACAGCCGGCCTGCAAGGTAGGTTCCTGCCGACGAAAGGCCTAAGCAGGGCCCCAAAGTTCGGACTATCTCCGCTCCTCCTGCACTGATGGTCGGACAGGCACACCACGGATAGGTCCTTTGAGCAGAGCTCCAACAGTCAATGCTCTCCCCTCAGTGATCCAGTTCAGACTGACAACTACCTCACCAAACTTGGGTCACATGGTCATGGGGTGAAGCTGAAACATTCTGTCACATTTTGGGGACCCAAAAAGTGGGCGGAGCCAAAAACAACCAATCAGATTTACCCTATTGACTTCAATGGGAAAATGTAAACCGCTGTAATTTTCACAGTATTAAAGCCAGAGTTCCCAGACTTGGCACAGTCGGTCACTGGGTGACTGCATTTAAAATTTATAAAAAGTGAGCGGAGTCTACCACAGCCAATCAAATTTCAGCCATTAGTTTAAAAGGGAAAAATAAAAATTGCTGCTGCTCTTAGATGGTTAATGGCAGGGTCCTGACACTTGGCACAGTTGGTCACTGGGGGACTGGGATTAAATTCATAAAAGTGGGTGGAGCCAAAACCGACCAATCAGATTTCTTTGCTTGATTTAAATGGGAACAATTAAAAAGGCTGCCATTCTCGCAATATTGATGTCAGGGCCCTTGAATATCGCAAATGTGGTCGCTGGGGGTTTCCACTCCAAGTTTAGAAAAAGTGGGCGGAGCCACCCACAACCAATCAAATTTAATTCATTGATATTTAATAGAAAACAATAAAACAGCTATAATAAAATGTGTAAAAATTACAGCAATGTAACTATTATAATACTGGTGTTGTTGTTGTCCAAGTGAGTAGGGGTCTCTCTCAACTCTTCCTATGGTGGTTCCACACGGAATGGGGGCCGCACCTCTCCGGACTCCACAGCCTTCCAGTCTATGGAAATGAAGAACGGCTCTTCCCTCAGGTTTTTCATCTGATCTTTACGCTCTTCCTGGTTTTTACACAGTAGCTTCTCCAGGAAGTTTTTCAGTGTGGGGTCCATCTCCGGCGGGTAGTCTGGATAATTGTAATAAATGGAGTTTTTGATGACAGCCTCATCCTCCTCCCACTCCTCCATGAATGGGTGTTTGAGGCATGCCATCAAAAAAAGCATGATTCCCGTAGAGAAGAAGTCTACTGAGTGGTCGTAGTCCATCGCTAGGATCACCTCCGGGCCATATAATGCATGCTCTTGTTACATCCTTCAACCATGTCATCCCCAAAGACATCTTGCACTGCCAGGTCGAAGTCAGCAATCTTTATATTCCTGACTCCGTTCAGGAGGATGTTTTCCGGCTTGATGTCTCTGTGGATGACACCCTTGGAGTGGATGTACTCCAGGCCGATAACCATCTGCGCAGCAAACAGTCTCAGGGTCGTAATGTCAAATGACTTGCCAGCATCATCTAGAAGTGTCATCAGATCTCTACCGCTCAGGTACTCTATGGCAAAGCAGAGGTAATTCTTTGACTGGAATGTACCATAGAGCTGGGTGATAAAGGGACCCTTCCCAAGGGTCTTCAAGACCTGACACTCCATGAATATTTCCTCAGGGTCATTATACTTTATAAATGGCCTTTTCTTGGCCATTTTAATGGCCAGCTGTTGGTCTCTGGCTCGGTGGGAAGCAAGGTAAACCTTGCCAAATGACCACTCTCCAA
Source organism: Hyperolius riggenbachi (assembly GCF_040937935.1). Classification (NCBI taxonomy): domain Eukaryota; kingdom Metazoa; phylum Chordata; class Amphibia; order Anura; family Hyperoliidae; genus Hyperolius; species Hyperolius riggenbachi. The sequence goes on along the minus strand of NC_090647.1, from coordinate 346,746,577 downwards.
GAAGTTTATGGAAGTTGAAGCTGCCCACAGTCAGTGGCTTCCTGATGGTCTGGATTCCACTCGGGCTAGCTTCTTCCTCCTTCGCCACACGAGGTGAAACATCACAAAGCTGATATCCCGGCGCTGGTTCCCCAGCTACTTCCTCCACCACATGACCGGAATCATCAGGTTCTTCCGCTTCGCCAACATCCAAGGGGGAGACATCCGATAACTGATATCCCGGCGCTGGCTCCCCAGCTACTTCCTCCACCACATGACCGGAATCATCAGCTTCTTCTGCTTCGCCAACATCCAAGGGGGAGACATCCGATAACTGATATCCCGGCGCTGGTTCCCCAGCTACTTCCTCCACCACATGACCGGAATCATCAGCCTCTTCCTTCTCCTCCACATCCACACGAGGTGAAACATCAGAAAGCTGATATCCTGGTGCTGGTTACCCAGCTACTTCCTCCACCACATGACCAGAATCATCAGCTCCTAAGTCCACATCCACAAAAGGTGAAACATCCGACAACTGATATCCTGGCGCTGGTTCCCCAGCTACTTCCTCCACCACATGACCGAAATCATCACCTTCTTCTGCTTCGTCAACATCCAAGGGGGAGACATCCGATAACTGATATCCCAGCACTGGTTCCCCAGCTACTTTCTCCACCACATGACCGGAATCATCAGCCTCTTCCTTCTCCTCCACATCCACACGAGGTGAAACATCAGAAAGCTGATATCCTGGCGCTGGTTCCCCAGCTACTTCCTCCACCACATGACCACAATCATCAGCTCCTAAGTCCACATCCACAAAAGGTGAAACATCCGACAACTGATATCCCGGCGCTGGTTCCCCAGCTACTTTCTCCACCACATGACGGGAATCATCAGCTTCTTCCTTCTCTTTCACATCCACATGAGGTGAAACATCAGAAAGCTGATATCCTGGCGCTGGTTCCCCAGCTACTTCCTCCACCACATGACCAGAAGCATCAGCTCCTAAGTCCACATCCACAAAAGGTGAAACATCCGACAACTGATATCCCGGCGCTGGTTCCCCAGCTACTTTCTCCACCACATGACCGAAATCATCAGCTTCTTCCGCTTCGTCAACATCCAAGAGGGAGATATCCGACAACTGATATCCCGACGCTGGTTCCCCAGCTACTTCCTCCACCACATGACCGGAATCATCAGCTTCTTCTGCTTCTCTTTCACATCCACATGAGGTGAAACATCAGAAAGCTGATATCCTGGCGCTGGTTCCCCAGCTACTTCCTCCACCACATGACCAGAATCATCAGCTCCTAAGTCCACATCCACAAAAGGTGTAACATCCGACAACTGATATCCCGGCGCTGGTTCCCCAGCTACTTCTTCCACCACATGACCGGAATCATCAGCTTCTTCTGCTTTGTCAACATCCAAGGGGGAGACATCCGATAACTGATATCCCGGCGCTGGTTCCCCAGCTACTTCCTCCACCACATGACCGGAATCATCAGCTTCTTCCTTCTCCTCCACATCCACATAAGGCAAAACATCCGAAAGCTGATATCCTGGCGCTGGTTTCCCAGCTACTTCCTCCACCACATGACCAGAATCATCAGCCTCTTCTGCTTCCTCCACATAAGGTGAAATAACCTATATCTGATATCCCGGTGCTGGGTCCCCAGCTACTCCCTCCACCACATGACCGGAATCATCTGATACCACATATTCCATTGCTAATGCGGCCAGTAGATGGGGCAGGTCTACAGCAGTAGAACAGTCTGCCCAAGAAAGCCCTGATAGAACGCACAGCTGCCTGGGCTCTTCCCCTAGCCAATGGTTGTGGCTCTGGGTCAGCATTGGCAGCAGGCTGTACAGAGGGCTGCTGAACCTCAAGCCTGAGGTTCATTTTGCGATGCCTTTTACAGCAGCGCAACATAGTTCACCAATGAGAATCTCACTAATGAGTAAATTGCTCGAGAGCAAAATCAATTGTCTTCACTTGTGCAAGTGGAGACAAAAATGAGCCTCTCAATGCTCAACCTCTGCTTATATACACACAGGGCTATTATGACATCACTTCCCTGACATCACCAGAGGTACACATGGGGCTAGTATGACATCACTTCCATGACATCACAAGAGGGGCTCGGTGGAAGCAGATAGGACTTTCCGGCACTTTCCATCAGATTTTATGTTATACGTCAACACTCAAAATACATAAAAGTGGGCGGGGCCAGAACCGACCAATCAGATTTCTTTGCTTGATTTAAATGGGAACAATTAAAAAGGCTGCCATTATCACAATATTGATGTCAGGGACCTCGAATATCGCAAATGTGATCCCTGGGGGTTTCCACTTCAAGTTCTGAAAAAGTGGTGCGTAGCCACCAGCAACCAATCAAATTTCATTCATTGATTTTCAATAGAAAAATATAAAACTTCTGCCATTTTTACACGTTAAATGCCAGCATTCACAAACTTTGGAGTGTTAGTCACGGGGTGACTGTGGTTCACAATTAGGAAAAAGGGGGCGGGGCAACAACAGCCAATCAGATTTCACCCATTGACCTTAATGAAAAATGATAAAATGCTGCTATAATCACAGTTTAAATGCTAGGTGTCCCAAACTTGGCTCAGTTACTCACTGGGTGACTGCGGTCAAAAACAGGAAAAGTGGAGCCATCAACATCCAATCAACTTTCACCTCTGCACTTCAATGTAAAACTTTCAAATACTGCCACTCTCACAGTTTTAAAGCCAGAGGTCCAAAACTTGGCACAGACCATGACATGGTGGTTTATGTTAAAATTTTGAAAAATGGGCAGAGCTTAAATAAGCCAATCAAATGTTACCTATTGCTATTCAATGTCAATATATAAGTTGCTGTCATTCTTTTACTGTTACTGGCAGGGACTTCAAACTTGGCACAGTCAGTCACAGGGGTACTGGGATTAAAACATTTAAAAGTGGGCGGGGCCAAAAACAGCCAATCAGATTTTCCCTATTGACTTCAATGGGAAAATGTAAACAGCTGTAATTCTCACTGTATTAAAGCCAGAGTTCCCAGACTTGGCACACTGGGTCACTGGGTGACTGGGGTTAAAATTTGGCAAGGTGGGCGAAGCCCCATACAGCCAATCATACACATAGCCAACATCCTGTGGTTTCTTTATTATTAGCGCCCCCCATTTTCTGTACGCTACTCCTCCTACAGTTTTAGGGGTTCAAGCGCCACACTCTCCACATGTATTCGTCTTATAGTGAAGTACGTTGCTTGTGCTTTATTAAGCGATCCCACCCTCCGCGCCCCTGCGGCAGACCCCAGAAGCCTAAAGTGCAAAATCGATACACCACTGTCTACTGTACAAAATACACTTTATTGACCATTGCTAATACAACACAGCCGGCTGTTAGTTAGTCAGCGTAGGAAGAACACCGCAGATCTGCTTTTTAATGGGTTGAGCAGGGTTTTGTATTAGCAATGGTCAATAAAGTGTATTTTGTACAGTAGACAGTGGTGTATCGATTTTGCACTTTAGGATTACTCATTCCCCACTGGCTCCCCGAACAGGGTACACAAAACACATAATTTGGGCGCAGGATATTGGTAGGATAGCTTTGAAGTTTGTGAAGATTCCTTCGCTGCCCAAACGTTAAATTTAGCTTACCGTGCAGGAGCACAGCAAAACCCCTCTGGGGTGTTTTTAATTTAATTGAAACGGTCGATGGCATCCAGAAATATGGCGTACTCACTGTCTGCTGAACTGGAGTCTGACATGGTCTTAGCCTTTGAACAAATTACAGTCACATCTACTGGGCAAAAGGGAGATGATAATAAGGAATGGAGACGCACCTTTCGCACACATAGGAGGCTTACTCTTAAGATGCTGAGGCGGAAATGGACGGTGGCTACACTTGAGTCATATATCTCCAAGAAAGTCATCCCATGGGGATTGAGGGAGAAAATTAAACCGTCAGGGCACTTATTGAACCCAAGATTCTTGCCAAAATGGAAGCAGGAATGCATTGAGAGGGGGTTAAGAACAATGCTCATGATGAAGGAGGAGGAGGAGGTTCAGGTGGAAGAGCTGCAAGTTGAAATCGAGGAGAGTCTCGAACGAATGAGTAGTTTTGAGGCCCACCCCGAGTTCGAAAAATGTAACGCTCAGCTGAAAAAAAGAGATAGAAACCACCCAAAGAAAAATTAAAAACGTAAAGAGGGAGAAGTTCCTGATTGACGTAGAGGAGTGGAAGGAGGGTGCATGTTTTGAACATCATCCTGGGCAGCCCAGAACAAGATCCGGATCCAAGTCAGGTGAATCGGTAGGTTCAGGGAGGAGAGATTCCTCAGATAAAACTGTGGGTTTTTTAGACGACAGTGGAGAGGACGAAGAAAAAGAGGGGGTAGGGGAAGAGGCAGAAGATGTGATCAAAAAGAAAAGGCCAAAGAAAAAGAGGAGACAGAAAAAAGACCCAAAATCCATTTTGAAAAGGGAGCATCTGCCGAGAGCAGTCAAATCCAAGAGCAGCATGTAGGTGGGGAAAATCATGAGGTAGCCACCGTCCATGAGAAGCTTAACATAGTCAATTTGTCAGATTTTAAGGTGGAAGAGTCACATAGGAAAGTGTTAAACAGAGGATTGTCCTTTTGTCCCACACATCACGGCGATCATTTTGAAGTATATAAAGATTTGCGCCTGTTTCTGCTGAGAGTCATGTTTAGAACAATGTGGGCCAAAAAGTCAAAACAGACAGAGGAAATCGTGGAAAGATTCGAGACGGACTTAACCGTCTCAGACAGACAAGCTCTAATTGATTTAGAGGCCCTCTTGGACACCAATGTAGTGGAAACACACGACACGGACGCACGACCAGTAACCTATACCGATTTGAAGCCGAGATCTAGGTACTTTCCTCCCTTGTCGCTGAGCCCACATTTGAAAACGTTCGGTGAGGCAGTTGAGAGGGAATTGAGATCCCTAAACTGGAAACCGTCGGTGCCCAAAAATTTACTCCCAGATGAAGATCGAGCGTTGCAGGAGTTGCGACGGGCTGATTCTGTTGTGGTGAGGCCTAGTGACAAGGGAGGAAATGTAGTGTTGTGGAGAAGGGACATGTATCTGAATGAGGTATCACGACAACTGGGAGAACAAGATGTGTACAAGAAATTGACAGCAGACCCTTTTCCGGAGATTAAGAGATTGAATGGGAAATTAGATGAGGCACTGAGACAAGGTGACATTAGCCATGATGAATGGAGGTTCATATAGGTTGACACCTACAGAATTCCCGTACTATACCTAATCCCAAAGGTACATAAGAACACGGAATGTCCACCGGGTAGGCCGATTGTATCGTCAATAGGTGGTCCATTCGAGAAGGTCACTGAGTTCCTAGATGAAAATTTGAAGCATCTAGTGGAGGAGTTGCCTTCGTATGCACGTGACACTCGACACGTGCTGTACCTACTTGAGGATATACAGGTTGGTCCTAGTGACCTCCTAGTGGGTATAGACGTTGAAGGTCTGTATACCTCAATCCCACATCAAGTGGGGTTGAGTGCGGCTGAGTTCTTTTTGAGAAACGTCGCCAAAATACAGAGAGGTAGGTGTCAGCTGATTATGGACCTGCTAGAAATGGTTCTTACCTGTAACTGCTTCAGGTTTGATGCTTCCTTTTACCGACAGATCAGGGGGACTTCGATGGGCGCGGCGTGTGCCCCAGCCTATGCGTGCCTTCACCTGGGCCTGTGGGAGCGCCAGGAGGTATACGCGAATGTGGCTTTTGGGGCGCACGCCGCGTCCTGGATCCGTTATGTGGATGATGTCCTCCTGGTCTGGAGGGGTACAAGAGAGGATCTTGCAGTCTTCCTGGATCATTTGAACATGAATGACAGGAACATTGCGTTGACGCACACTGTGGACGAAAGGGAAATCAGTTTCCTAGACCTGACTATACGGAAAGAGGGCCATAGACTGGCCACTACAACCTTTACAAAGCCAACAGCAGGAAACACACTGCTCCATGCAACAAGCTTCCACCCTCCATCCCTAATAAAAGGTATACCAGTAGGACAACTACTGAGAGTACGCAGAAACTGTACAAATGACGATGACTATGAGAGGGAAGCATCTGACATGTGTGAATGGTTTAAAAGGAGAGGCTACAATGATGAGACCCTAATTAGAGCCAAACAGAGGGCAGACGCGACCGCTAGAGACAACCTGTTGACGGGAAGTACAAGTAAGCAACGGCATAAAGATGGTCATGTGAGATTGGTGACGCAGTATGGCACACACTGGAACCAATTACGGAAAGCAATGGCCAAACATTGGCATCTCCTGCAATTGGATCCTCGAATTATTGAGGCTGTGGGGGATTATCCAAAATTGGCCGCGAAAAGGGCGCCGAATTTACGTGACATGCTGGTGAGATCAGACTTTCGAACGGTCACGCCGCAATCGGCACTGTCACGGACGATTGCGGGGACGCAGGCGCGTCCTGGAATCGCCCGTGAAGAAAAGAACGATCGCACTCGATTCCTGCGTCGATTGCGCTTCAAATCGGTACAATCTGGATTTATTGTGTAGGAGGTCTGCAGTCCTTTTCTTAGCAAAGAGAGCACCATTCCAAATGCTGGTTGGCCCTTTTGATATGCTAATGAGCCTGGGCCCAGAGAGTCCCTGGCTTCAAGCTGTGCTGATGGCCCATCCATCAGGTATAAGGTGACAAGCAGCTGGCAGGAAGACTGGCCCTGTGACTGCTGATCAAGCCAGAGGTGTAAACTCAGTTGTCTAAGCAGATTTCACATTCAGATGTTAATTGAAGGAGCCAACAGGGCCTTTCATAGCCAAGAAGCAGACACAGCTGGACTCCAGTCAGGCTGACTCCGGCCTTAGCAGGAAGAAATGAATGTACAATATAATCTTTTGCCCATTTACAGAATACAGTAAATAGGGTGGTTATGAGAGCGGTATCATTGGATCCGTAGGGTCATGCTGGATCTCTTGATACCAGTCGAGAGGGGCCCGGGGCCCCTACCACCCAGGTATGAATCTACTCAGGACCCTGATCTGATGCACTAGCCATGTCAGGTATCATATTAATCTGTATTTTCCTCCAAGTATGAAGCTGTTACCCCCCTAAATGTAACGTGTATGGTTCAGGAGTTACAGCAATTCATAAGTTTAGCTCTAAAATCTCTCAGAGGGAATGAACTGTCATTTGCTGGTAGCTCAGAGGGGGCTGGCATTGCCACACCCCCAAACCAGCTTCATCAAAAGCACAGAGCCAGCAGGCGGGCTGGGTCCTCCACACTGAACCATCTTGCACTCATGAGATGCCAGCTTGAGGATATGCTGGCATCCACCTGGTCTGAACTCTGAACTCTGGACTTTGAAACCAAGGACTTTATGATTCTTCCCAAAATAAGGACATCTTTCCAGAACTAAGTATTTTTCTCCCTTCTTTTATTTTTCATACTGGCTATTGCTGTTTTCATAATTGTTGATTTTCATAATTGTCTGTATATATTAATTATTTATATTGCGTGAATAAACGACTTTCTCCAAGTCATTCACTTTCCGCTACCCTGCTTATCAGCACACACAGAAATGATCCCGGGTCTCTGAAGATACGCTACTGTTTGTTTGTTGTTGGCTAGACAGAATATCGTGTGTTTAACCGTTTTATTCGCAGGATTAGTCAGTCAGTTAGTGGGCCCCACGGTCCCATAGTAACCGCGGTGGTGGCAGTTTACTCTGAACCAGTAGGTGACGTTGTAATCACCCGTGTCTCACAGGCTCCCTTCTGAGTTGTCTGCGGCTAATTCTTTTTTGAATAATCTTTATTTGTCATAATGTATTTGAACAACAATAAGCGAGAGCATACCGTAACAGGACTTTGTTCAAAAATCACACATATATGAAATACATAACTCACAATGCAGTCTGACAACGTCTAGATCCCTATACATAGCTATGCTAGATCTGGAGTTACAGTATTTGTATTAGACTCTGATATTCTTATACACATCTCCAGGTTTTATTTATTCAATTATCTTTAAGAAGTTGACTGTTCACATTATAAGGTAAGTGCTCATGAGATTATGTGACTAAAACAACATTTGAACCACAAAACATCTAGACCACATTATTCCTTTATAGATGCATCCTGAATACTGGTGTATGTTATGGCACTGTTTATAGGATGCATCTAGGGGTAATTAAGGCACATTCTTTAGTATTAGCTTTATCCTCAAGGAGGCCACTGCTGGCTTTTATTATTATGCCATCAACCACCAGAGTATGTACCTGAGTGTTGCGTCCTTCATCCACGTTCCTCCCCCTGTACCACTGCTTCAAATCCCTCCGACTCCCTGAACTGAGACCAGCATCTCCAGGTTTTCTTGAATATTTCTGTTCTGTTTTGCGCTACATGGGCTAGATTTTCCATTGAGTAAACCAAATCCATCTCCCCAATTAGTTCTTTCATATCAGGGGCCATAGTATGTTTCCAGTTTCTCACTATGATACATTTGGCCGCATTAAGAATGTGTCTTGTGATTGATTTTTTATATCTTCTGATTGACCAGTCGTTATGGTGTAATAGATAAAATTCCGCGGTAAAAGGAATCTCTCCCTCTATAACCTCCCCCAGTAATCTTTCAACTCCTTTCCAAAATGTTGTCAGTTTGGGACAATTCCATAATATGTGAAGGAGCGTGCCCCTCTGTCTCCCACATCTCCAGCAGTTAGGGTTACTGTCCGGGAAAAAAGTTTGGAGTCTAGCTGGGGTTAGATACCAGAAGGTCAATATTTTATAATTAATTTCTTGAATTCTCGTAGCTAAAGATGTCTTATGGGTGAAAATGCAGATTTTTTTTCTTTGCGAGGGAGAGAGAGAGATTCCCAATTCCAATTCCCATTTTTCCAGAAAGGTCATGTTTGGGGCAGACTGGTCAACCAGGAGAGCATAAATCATGGAGAGGGTCTTCCTCATTGGTTCTCTTCCTGTACATAATTGTTCAAAAGTCGTAGGTGGCCTTGTCATGTCAGGTTTTATCTTTAGGCGCCTCAGATAGTAGCGTATCTGATATAAGTTCCACCAGTTTAAATTAAGCCGAGGGAATTTCTCCTTGAGGCATTCAAGAGATGCCCACTCCCCCTGTGTCTGAAATGAGGAGAGTGTAAGACCTCTACTTTCCTCTGCGTGATGGCGGCAGGAAGTAGGGATTACCGGTATGTCCGGATTCACCATTAGTGGGAGCAAGGGGGATGGCCAGGGGGAAATTTCAGTCAAGTGCCTAAGTTTGTTAAGACTTTTAAAGGTATTCGTGCATAAGGGGGGACAAGGCCACCTATGAGTGTCTGGAGAAGCTATCCATAATAGGTCTGTTAATGGAAGTGGAGATAAGTCCTGTTCTAGCTTTGTCCATTGTTTGCAATTTATGTGTCTACTCCAGTCTACAGCTCTAACTAAGACTGCGGCATGATAGTATAATGAGACATTAGGTACCGCTAGTCCTCCTGATTGCTTAGTACAGTATAGTATATCTCTCTTTAATCTAGGGGGTTTGTGTCTCCAAATGTATCTGTTAAAAGTTAATTGGACTTTTCGGAGAAATGAATTTGGCATAGGGATCGGGAGGGTCTGAAAAAGATATAGCAGTCTAGGCATCGCATTCATCTTTATGACCGCTATGCGCCCTAACCATGACAACTGTGGTAAGTCCCATTTTTTCAGGTCCTCTGTTAGTGTTCTCAAGATTGGCGGGAAATTCAGAGCAAATACCTCGCTCATGGAGTTTGAAATATTTGTGCCCAAGTACTTTATAGAATTTTTACTCCATCTAAAGGGGAAGGCCCGTTCTAGTTGTAATTTAGTGGTTTCAGGGAGATTTACATTATACGCTTCACATTTATCTAGGTTTATCTTGAAAGAGGAGACATACGCATATCTTCTAAATTCCTTTAAAAGGTTAGGGAGTGTTGTTGTAGGGTTCTTAATATAGAATAACAAGTCGTCCGCGTATGCGGCCACTTTATGCTCTATGTCCCCTATCTCAAAACCCTTTATGTCTCTAGACCTCCTGACCTGGCATAGGAACGGCTCCAGAGCCAAGGCAAAAACTAACGGTGAAAGCGGGCATCCCTGTCTAGTGCCATTTTTTATATATAAAGGGTCAGACAGAGTTCCATTAACCTTGATACGCGCTGATGGCTTAGTGTATAAGGCCCCTATTGCTGCCAATATTCTCGGACCCATATTCGTGTGTTGCAAGACAGCCTTTATCCAGTCCCAGCCCACCCGGTCAAATGCCTTTTCAGCATCAGTGGATAAGAGCATGCCAGGGATGTTACGCGACCGGATGAGCTGGACCAGATCCAGGGTTCTAATAGTGTTGTCTCTTGCCTCTCTATTTGGAATGAATCCGACTTGGTCCCAATGTATCAACTGATTCATATAGGGGGCTATTCTGTTGGCTAATATTTTGGAAAATATTTTTAGGTCCAGATTTAAAAGCGAAATCGGCCTATAGCTACCACATGTCGAAGGATCTTTGTTAGGCTTTAATATTACTGCTATGTGTGATTCTAGGGTCTGTGCTGGGAATTGTACTTCAGGTTTACCTTCTGCCAATGCGTTATATAGCTTACACAGGTATGGGGCCAAGATATCTTTATATTTTTTATAATATTCCACTGGGAAACCGTCTGGGCCTGGTGCTTTGCCTATTTTGATGCTTGCTATAACACTTTTAATCTCCTGTTCTGAGATGGGCAGTTCAAGTTCCTCTGTCGCGTCAGTGTCTAATTTAGGGAGATCAGCCGCTTGTATATATTCTCGAATTGCCTCATTCAAATGATCCTTCCCCATCTTATCACCAGGCGTATCAAGGTTATATAATTTGGAATAGAATTTCTGAAAGCTATTGGCAATGGAGCCGCTCCTAATGTGTCTCTTCCCCTCATTATCTATGATCTGTGATACATATGTTCTCTGCATCTGTTTCTTAAGGGCCTTAGCCAGTAATTTACCTGACTTATTTCCATTAATATAATATAGGTTTTGACACCTTCTTGCTGCTTGTTTAGCATATTCTTGTAGGAATTTATTTAATTTAGCTCTAAGCTCTTTTAGTTCCTTCAGGACTACAGGAGTGAGAGAACTTTTATGTTTTAATTCCAATTTGAGGATTTCATTTGTTAAATGTTTAATGTTGGCATTTCTTTCCCTTTTAATCCTGGCTCCTAGTTGTATCAGGTATCCCCTCATAGCGCATTTGTGTGTTTCCCAGAGAATCGGAGAGGATATCTCTTCTGTATCATTAGTCAGAAAGAAAGCATTAAGCTCCTTTTCAATTTTTCCGCTGTGCTCCGGGTCTTGTAGTGTTGAGACATTAAGCCTCCAAGTAAAAGGGCCGTCTCTTTTGGCTTTACAGTTTAATGTGACACTTACGGGGGCGTGGTCAGAGTAGGAAATGATTCCTATATCTGCTCGAATGTGTTCTGAGAGGAGGTTGTGCGAAACAAGGATGTAATCAATCCTGCTATAGGTGTGAAATACGTTAGAAAAGAAGGAGTAGTCTTTAGTGTTGACATGGGTAACTCTCCACACATCTATCAATTGTCGTTCGTGTAGGAGCTTTTTAATTTTATTGATCTTGGCGTGGGAGAGTACTGAGTTACCTTGTGAGGTGTCAATAGTAGGATTCAGTGGGACATTAAGATCTCCTCCCATAATAATACTACCTTCTGCAAAGGCATCAAGTTCCTCAAGGAATTTCGTGAGAAACGTAACCTGGTCAGTGTTTGGGGCGTACACAGAGCAGAGCGTGTATTTCACATCTTTTATCAAACATTTAACCAGTACGAATCTTCCCTGCTGATCTACTTTTATATCGATTTCAGTGTATGGGAGGTTTTTATTAATGAGGATCGCTACACCTTTTGTCTTTGAGTCAGGAGACACACTCAAGTATGAGATTGGAAAATTCCTGTCTCTCAGATTCGGGTGATTATCCTTTTTAAAGTGCGTCTCCTGAATAAAGACAACCCGTGCTCCCTGTTTCCACATGTCTTTTAGAACTATTCTCCGTTTCTCAGGCACATTTAATCCTCTAGTGTTGATTGATATACATTTTAAAGCTGCCATAGTGCTTTTTGGTGCAGTGCTCTATTTTCGTGTGCCAGTATCCTAATGGAAACCAATGTGGTCAATAAACTTAAAACTACTAAACAACAGGGCCTCTTCAACATGAAGAGGATAACTAAAGAAGCTTCCATCCTTATCGGAAATACGACTACTCGAGTCTTCCTGTGTGGGAAAGAAGTAACCATATCCGACTAATAAAGAGTAGCTCTCCCTCATTCACCCTATGTAAACAACATATCGTTTAGAACCTTTCAGATTTAAGATACTGAAACTTTATACCGGCAGTATGCTTCTGCTAGACTCTGCCCCGTCACCCCTCTTGTCTAGACATTTTATTTTCTCTCCCCCCCTCTCCCCCCCTGCAGCGACACCCCACCCTCCTGAAAATATATATGTGAATACATGTCATCACAAAGCCCGATCGTATATGCGATCTGGGATGGGGTCACAAGAGTAAATCCCCACGCAAATTATATCACGTGTGAACACATATATATGCATGCATTATAGCTTGACCCGGCATCCCCATATGCATTTGCTTAAACCAATTATAAAACCCACACATATTAGCTATAAAGTTTGAGTCATATCAGCAACTTTGCATTCCTTAGAGTACGCTAAAATAAGCCTTAATAGTGTGCACGTATAAGACGTGCGCCGTCTTCATACTGCTTCTAAACGAGCAGACAATTGCTGGGCTGAACATTAAAGTAATATGAATGGAATTTCCGTGTCATGTGGCGGATAGGGGTTATGTCCAGTCTCAGGCACATGTGGGTATCGGTCCGCCTGTATTCTCTGGATGCGGACTATAACAAGCCCATCGAGCCTAAGTTAGAGTACATGAAGCTTAGCGAACGGGGTTTCCCCCTGGCACCAGGATCACTGAGGTATCCGCTGCGTTCAAGCGACTTGTTAGGGGTAAAACAGGGGTGAGACAGGTGACAGTGTCCGGCATAGGGCGGCAGACCAGTCCATACAATGCACACCAACCGGGCTATGTATGAGAGTTATAAGTACTGTACCTTATCTGTGTATTCTTACCGCCTTCAAAGCGACCATATCGTCGAACGTCTAAGTACCTTCGTTGTAGTGTTAACGCCTTTGTTTCTTGTTCCTCTGCGGTAGGCCCAAAATCAGCTTGTCAGGCTGCCATTCCGGTAGCTCCACGTGTGGTAGGCCTAGTGCTTCCGTCAGGTCCGCCAGTTCAGATGGTGCTTTCAGGGTGTGTACTTTATCTTCTCCGATTATGTGTAATTGGAAGGGGAATCCCCAGCGATATTTTAAGCCTTTCTCGTTCAGCGCTTTCAAGAGTGGCTGCAATGCTCTTCTTTGCGCTAGCGTACTCGGAGCGAGGTCCTGGAACAATTGGAGTGGGCTGCCCTCATGTTCTATGGCGACCATTTTCCTTGCCGCCTGCATGATTGCCTCCTTTACACTGTAATGGTGGAGCCGACATATGATATCTCTCGGTGGTTCGTTTTCAAGTGGCAGAGGGCGTAAGGCTCTGTGTGCTCTATCAATTTTAATGATATGATCCTCTGGCTGTTTTAGGATCCTATTAAAAATTACCATCAGTGTCTCCTCTAGCTGTTGTGACTCTATAGATTCGGGTAGGCCTCTTACCCTGATGTTGCACCTCCGGCTCCGATTCTGTTGATCCTCCAGCCCTGCTCTGAGCAGAGAGTTTACCACTGCTTGTTGTTTGTGGGACTCTTGTAGCTTGGTTAGGTCTGCTTTCATGGTCGCCATTTCGCCTTCTATATTGCCCAGCCGCACCTCGTGGTTCTCCACCTCCGCTTGTACTACTTGTAGCTCTGCTCTGGAGGCCGCCGTAATCCGTTCAGCGAGTTCGGAGAGATCATCCTTTGTGGGCAGGTTATGTAGGAAATCCCTTATCTCATTGAGGGATCTGGAGGTTGCCGCTGCGGTTTCTGAGGCTGCCGCCACGCTGCTGGCAGTGGGTGAAGCGTCGGCCATCTTGGCTGGAGTCTGTGTAGCTTCGTTCCTTTTGAGGTATTTTGTGACTCTCTGCTGGCCAGGAGACGTCTCCGGGTTTTGTGTTTTAGTTCCCTTCTTGTTCTTTTGTCTTCCGCTCATAGTTTGAAGGCAGTTCAAGAGCTGAGACGCGGTTCCTATTGCAAATTATATATGGGTGAATGAGGAGCTCTGAGAAAACACGTCTCTATGCCGCCATGGTTAACTCCGCCCCCAAAATTAAAATTGTCTGCGGCTAATTCTTAACGGTTCCTGCGCATTGACTGCGACCAGAGTTCGCACGATCTGTGCGCTGGCACCGTTTAGAAGGCTAAGTGCGGTCAGCCACTGAGGGCTCCTGTGACAGTGTTAGGCAGCGGTTGGACCTGTGTTGTGCTGAAAGTATCTGCGATAGCGCTAGCGCTATCGAGAAACGAACTAATTCGTTGGTGTAGCTGGAAGGCAATATATTTTTTATATATACAGAGACTGTGTAGCCAGTACCCCTCCCCAAAAGTTTTATTTTATTTGGCATGGAAATGTCCGGGAACTACCAGAACATGTGCCTAGCAGACCTGGAAAATCTTTGCGAAGAGAGGGGCATTGGCATCCTCCGCAAGACAAAACGGGACCTGATAGCCGACTTGTCCAGATGGGATACCCAGCAACTGCGGGAGCCGGGAGTGTCCGCTGAGGTGGATACCAGCCCATCTGACAATCAAGGGGAACCAGAGGCTGAAGATCTTAGGCGTACAGAGGTTGAGCATCCTGCGGGCCCTGTTGCAACAGTTACGCCAGAGACTGTCAGTATGGACCCCAATCCCAGAGTTTCTGACATTACTCGCCCGGAACTGGCCAGTACTGGACTGTCCATGGGTGCTGACCCGGTAATGCAGCAGGCATTACAAAAGCTGATGGAGACTGACCTGGACAAGTACATGCAGTACATGGAAGCACTAGAGGAACGGGAGCGCCAATCTGCAGAACGCCACGCAGAGAGGGATGCCGCTGAGCGAGAACGGGAGCGCCAACGACAGCATGAGCTAAACATGGCAAAAGTGCAACAGGCCAGCCGGAGTTCACCGCCCAGTCTCCCTGCTGAAGGAGCTGCAGCACCCGTAAGTGCAAAATTTAAATTTGCTAATATTGAAAAAGACACTGACATTGACTTGTTTTTGCGGTCTTTTGAAAAAGCATGCCGTCAGTATCGTCTGTCCCAAGACCAGTGGGCCAGACATCTGACACCTTTGCTGCGCTACAAAGCGCTTGATGCCTTCGCAGAATTGCCTGCGGAGAAGGATAATGATTATGCTGCTATAAAAGACGCTATCATTACTAAGTACCAGCTGACGCCAGAAGCCTATCGGAAAAAGTTCAGGGCCTGGCAGAAAAAGCCTTCTGATTCGTACCGAGATGTGGCCAGCAGCTTGCTCACCACACTCCGCCAGTGGACACTAGGCCTCACCAAAGGGTCTTATGGCGTCCTGGAGGACTTGATAGTCCTGGAACAATTTCTGAACATTTGCCCTGCTGATGTACGACAGTTTGTGTTAGAACGCAGGCCGGCTTCAGCCACTGTCGCTGCAGACCTTGCTGAGACTTTTGCAACTACCCGGGTGGCTGATACCCGCAGAGCTGTCCCATCCAGCTGGAGAGGAGGTCAGCCCAATACTCTGGCAGACTCTCCTGCCCCTGTGAGCCGTCCGCCACAGAGGCCACCCAGCGCAGCTGCTGCACCCAGGCCTGCAGCGCCTGGAGAGGTCACCTGTCACTACTGCCGCCAGCCCGGACACATGAAATTCGACTGTCCGGAGCGGAGACAGACACCACCAGCACCTGGATCATCTGCATCACCTGCACCTCACCCACAGCAGAGGCAGCCCGCCAGCGAACCACAGCCTGGATCATCCGATTTTGTCATGTTTGCCCGCGGAAAGGAAATCCGCGACCGAACCGACCAGCAGCAACTTGTTAGAGTGAACGGCAAAGTTGTCACCGGATTTCGAGACACCGGAGCTGACATCACGTTAGTTCACTCACATCTTGTGCCAAAGGAGAGCATCAGCTCCAGCCGATCCCTTGCCCTTACTGGAGTAGAGGGCACCCTTTTCCACATAGCCCACGCAAGAGTGAAGCTGGATTGGGGAGTGGGAGGGGTCCACGAAAGGGTTGTTGGGGTTATGAAGGATCTCCCAGTCCCTGTGTTGCTTGGGACTGATTTGGGCAAGCTTGTGTCCTACTATGAACCTGCCACGACCGCCTTGTCGCTCACGGAAGGAGACGGACTCTCCACCCACCACCAGGTACTTTATACACTTGGGGGAGCACCAGGGGGAGGTGGGTTGAATGTGCCCAGTTCAAGGGTACCAGGTTCAATAGTGCCTGCTTCAAAGGCACCTGAGTTTGAGGTACAGACTGTCTGTTGTGGTGATGCTGTAACTGTACCTGAGTTTACTGTACAACCTGTCTGTAATGAAAAAATGTCTATACCTGTCAATGTCATTACTGCATGCAATGATGATTTGAGTAATGTCCGTCTGTGCCATTCTGACAGTGTACCGGTGCTAGCAGTACCGCGCAGCTGCACTGCTCAGAACCCGAGCTCAGGACAGGTGGAGGGGGTTCCGGCCTCCTCCCCCTCCTCTGACCGCAGGGATGAGACCTTTCAGCCGCTGGCCTCGTGTGACATGAGCCAGTTGGCTGAAACTGACAGCGCCATATTCTCAGCCGCACTACAAAGTGACCCAAGCCTGGAGGTGCTCAGGAAGCAAGCCGCTGAGCCCCTCGCAGACGGGGCCGCTTTCAAGGTGTACTGGGAAGGTGGGAGACTGTACAGTGAGTCTGTACAGCCCCCTACAGGTAGATCCCACGCGAATACCAAATGGCTTGTGGTCCCGAGTGCGTTCAGGGGACATGTGCTGAAATCCGCACATGGTAATCCTCTGACCGGGCACTCGGGTGTCCGCAAGACACTCGCCGGTATTCGGAAACAGTTTTATTGGCCCCGGATGAACAGGGATGTAGCCAACTACTGCGGGGCATGTGCCGTCTGTCAGGAGCTGGGAAGGTCCAGGGATTCCCGCGGGGTTCCCTTAGGTCCACAGCCACTCAGCAGGGGAACCCTGCGTGGGCTGGCTGTTGACCTAACCAACCCACTGCCCGTTGTCCGCAGTCCCGGCAGACACCACGTCCGACTGCAGTGGCGCAAACGCCCTGTCCAGAACGGTCCATGTTGGGTCAACCCTGAGGGTAGCCGACCGCGACCGGTCCAGGGGAACCGAGCCACAGGCTCCAATAGGTTTTCCCGCCGTACCGGCAACTCGAGGCCCGTCAGCCAGGTTAGCGGCGCCGCCACACATCTTCCGGATGAGTGGCTAAGCCACGGACAAGGGGGGGGGGGCTGTCACGGACGATTGCGGGGACGCAGGCGCGTCCTGGAATCGCCCGTGAAGAAAAGAACGATCGCACTCGATTCCTGCGTCGATTGCGCTTCAAATCGGTACAATCTGGATTTATTGTGTAGGAGGTCTGCAGTCCTTTTCTTAGCAAAGAGAGCACCATTCCAAATGCTGGTTGGCCCTTTTGATATGCTAATGAGCCTGGGCCCAGAGAGTCCCTGGCTTCAAGCTGTGCTGATGGCCCATCCATCAGGTATAAGGTGACAAGCAGCTGGCAGGAAGACTGGCCCTGTGACTGCTGATCAAGCCAGAGGTGTAAACTCAGTTGTCTAAGCAGATTTCACATTCAGATGTTAATTGAAGGAGCCAACAGGGCCTTTCATAGCCAAGAAGCAGACACAGCTGGACTCCAGTCAGGCTGACTCCGGCCTTAGCAGGAAGAAATGAATGTACAATATAATCTTTTGCCCATTTACAGAATACAGTAAATAGGGTGGTTATGAGAGCGGTATCATTGGATCCGTAGGGTCATGCTGGATCTCTTGATACCAGTCGAGAGGGGCCCGGGGCCCCTACCACCCAGGTATGAATCTACTCAGGACCCTGATCTGATGCACTAGCCATGTCAGGTATCATATTAATCTGTATTTTCCTCCAAGTATGAAGCTGTTACCCCCCTAAATGTAACGTGTATGGTTCAGGAGTTACAGCAATTCATAAGTTTAGCTCTAAAATCTCTCAGAGGGAATGAACTGTCATTTGCTGGTAGCTCAGAGGGGGCTGGCATTGCCACACCCCCAAACCAGCTTCATCAAAAGCACAGAGCCAGCAGGCGGGCTGGGTCCTCCACACTGAACCATCTTGCACTCATGAGATGCCAGCTTGAGGATATGCTGGCATCCACCTGGTCTGAACTCTGAACTCTGGACTTTGAAACCAAGGACTTTATGATTCTTCCCAAAATAAGGACATCTTTCCAGAACTAAGTATTTTTCTCCCTTCTTTTATTTTTCATACTGGCTATTGCTGTTTTCATAATTGTTGATTTTCATAATTGTCTGTATATATTAATTATTTATATTGCGTGAATAAACGACTTTCTCCAAGTCATTCACTTTCCGCTACCCTGCTTATCAGCACACACAGAAATGATCCCGGGTCTCTGAAGATACGCTACTGTTTGTTTGTTGTTGGCTAGACAGAATATCGTGTGTTTAACCGTTTTATTCGCAGGATTAGTCAGTCAGTTAGTGGGCCCCACGGTCCCATAGTAACCGCGGTGGTGGCAGTTTACTCTGAACCAGTAGGTGACGTTGTAATCACCCGTGTCTCACAGGCTCCCTTCTGAGTTGTCTGCGGCTAATTCTTAACGGTTCCTGCGCATTGACTGCGACGAGAGTTCGCACGATCTGTGCGCTGGCACCGTTTAGAAGGCTAAGTGCGGTCAGCCACTGAGGGCTCCTGTGACAGGCACGGATGTGGCTCGGACCATCGATGCGCCCGAATGGAATGCATCGATGTGGGAGGTGCAGTGTGTGCCACCTGTGTGACCGAGTAAATGACTTTCAGGACTCACGAGGACGGAAATCATGTGAGATACAATCATTTATAAACTGCAAAAGCAAATACGTGGTTTACATGATTACATGCCCGTGTGGGTTAAAATATGTGGGAAAAACGACGCAGATGCTCAAAAAACGGATACAGCAACATGTGTGCAACATAATTGGAGGCGATGAAACTAGCCCCCTAGGGTTACACTTTAAGCTAAACCACGAAAAAAATCCAGAAGGGTTAAAGTTTAAGGGTGTTGTCAAAATGTTGATCCCTGGGAGAGGAGGTGACCTAGACAGAAAACTTTGTCAAATCGAATCTAGTTGGATTTTTAGGTTAGGCACTGTTATCCCACATGGCCTCAATTCTGACCTCCCCTTGGCACCATTCTTGCCTCAATAGATTAGCTGGATGGGTAGGACTAGAAGGCCTGTTGAGCACACGCGTTTTGAACGCGTTTAGTAGGCTTTTAACATTGAGTATAGTTCAGGCAGCGGGTGCAGGTGAAAGGTTTGCATGATGTCTGCATGAATGCATTAAAGTAACGTTGCTGGTATGCCCTATAAATTGTCTAGTCTAAGTAATGATGCCACTAAAACAATTTAGGAAATCACATGATATACTGGAATCGCCCCACATGACGAGAATATGAACTGGAATACAATGACTCTATGAATGAGACTTATGTCGCTTTAGGACAGCAGGGGGGAGGAGCATGCATATGAGAAGGATTGCCGGGATCGTTTTAAGGAAGGTTGGAACAGCCGCCCACTATCATCTGACGAAGGCCGGTGGGCGGCCGATACTAGTGATGAGCCGAGCAGAGTGGTGACGTCACTTCCAGTTCCCAGACGGCTGTGCATCGAGCGGCAGGCTTGTGAGAAGTTAAGCTTAATGCAGCGCGGAGTGGATGGAGCAAGGACGGCAAGCATACTGAAGGACTGTGAAACAGACCGGCTGAAGGAAGTCTTGCGCACAACGGGGTGGTGAGAGCCCTCGGTGGCAAGCCTTTACAGGTTGCTTTGCATGAACTAATGCTTATGCCCACTTATACCCATAGCGCTTACTAACAAGCCCTTGACACAGCCTGCCAGCGGGAGGGATGTTGTTCCCACATGTGACATTACAGCATACTGCTACCACAGGAGGGATTTCGGTAACCCTGGAACATTGTGAACTGCCAGTCAGGCGGCTTGGTGTGTGTTACTCCCGGGAGTGATTGGACTTCCTTATGTGTGTGTGCGGTGGTGCAGTGGGTCTAGAATGAGTGACACAGCCGGCTGTTAGTTAGTCAGCGTAGGAAGAACACCGCAGATCTGCTTTTTAATGGGTTGAGGGGGGTTTTGTATTAGCAATGGTCAATAAAGTGTATTTTGTACAGTAGACAGTGGTGTATCGATTTTGCACTTAAGGATTACTCATTCCCCACTGGCTCCACGTACAGGGTACACAAAACACATAATTTGGGCGCAGGATATTGGTAGCATAGCTTTGAAGACCCCAGAAGCCCCCATTTTTCGTATTGACTTTGACAGGGAAAAATGTCAAATCGCTGTCACTCGTACAATTTTGAAGCTACACTCCCCAAACTCGGACCACATATTGTTGGTGTCACCCCAAATAAAAATATGTATTTTAGGGGGCACCCCAAAGTGGGCGGAGCTACCAACAGCCAATGAACATTTAGCAATTTTCTATACGCTACTCCTCCCAGAGTTTTAGGAGTACAATTATGAAACTTTGCACACTTGTTTGGCTCATACCCGAATAGATTGCTTGTGCTTTTTTAAGCAATCCCACCCTCCGTGCCCCTGTGGTGGACCCCCGAAGACCTTATTTTTCCCATAGACTTTCGCTGGAAAACTTGAAACTTTCGCCACTCGTACAGCTTTGAAGTTACACTCACCAAACTTGGGTCACTTAGTCATGGGGTGATGATAAAACATTCTGTCACATTTTGGGGACCTAAAAAAGTGGGCAGAGCCACAAACAACCAATCAGATTTTCCCTATTGACTTCAATGAGAATATGTAAACAGCTGTAATTCTCACAGTATAAAAGCCAGAGTTCCCAAACTTGGCCCACTGGGTCACTGGGTGACTGGGTTTAAAATTCATAAAAGTGAAAAAGTGGGCAGAGTTTACCACAGCCAATCAAATTTCAGCCATTCATTTAAATGGGAAAATGTAAAACTGCTGCCGCTTTTAGACAGTTAATAGCAGGGTCCTCAAACTTGGTACAGTTGGTCACCAGGGGACTGGGATTAAAATTCAGAAAAGTGGGTGGGGCCAAAACCAATCAGATTTCTTTCATTGATTTGTATGGGAAAAAAATAAAAAGGCTGCCATTCTCACATTATTGATGTCATTAACCTCGAATATTGCAAATGTGGTCGCTGGGGGACATCAAGAATGAGAAGCTTAAAGGGAAGGTTCAGGGAGGGTGGGTAAAAAATCAAAATCAATTTCCACTTACCTGGGGCTTCCTCCAGCCCGTGGCAGGCAGGAGGTGCCCTCGCCGCCGCTCCGCAGGCTCCCGGTGGTCTCCGGTGGCGCGCCCGACCTGGCCAGGCCGGCTGCCAGGTCGGGCTCTTCTGCGCTCCAAGGCCCGGAACTTCTGCGTCCCACGCCGGCGCGCTGACGTCATCGGACGTCCTCCGGGCTGTACTGCGCAGGCGCAGTAGTTCTGCGCCTGCGCAGTAGAGCCCGGAGGACGTCCGATGACGTCAGCACGCCGGCTTGGGACGCAGAAGTTCCAGGCCTTGGAGCGCAGAAGAGCCCGACCTGGCAGCCGGCCTGGCCAGGTCGGGCGCGCCACCAGAGACCACCGGGAGCCTGCGGAGCGGCGGCGAGGGCACCTCCTGCCTGCCACGGGCTGGAGGAAGCCCCAGGTAAGTGGAAATTGATTTTGATTTTTTACCCACCCTCCCTGAACCTTCCCTTTAAGTTCAGTTACAATATACCTTTTAGTTTCAGAATAGAAGTCACCCAGCACTTCATCTACATCTGCGAGTGCACCAAGAGCTAACGCAACCTCTTCCATACTTTCTGTGGTCCCAACCACTCCTTCTCCTGAAGCACCCACAGATGTATCAACAGCAGCCTGCCCATCTGCCCCTTTCTCCTCCTGTTTATTCTCTTTACTTTTCATGTCATTTTCTACACAACTTTATTTTTTTCCACATCCACATTTTCTTTTAAAGAAACATTTTCAATCACTTCATCTTCAATTAACAAATTCACACTACCATTCTCATTTTGCATTATCTCAATATTGCCAAACACGGTATCACATTTGACTCTAGTAAGCTTTACTTCCACCTCCCTTCCCATCACTCTGCATAAGCAAATCACAGTTCCCTTTGGCTAAGGATACAGTTCCCAAAACATTAGACTTAGGTTTCGCACCCTCTAATTGTTCATCTTCTCGACCAACACACGCTTCTTCACCTTTTCCAGCAGGCTTATTTACTTTACTTTCAATTTC
This sequence comes from Hyperolius riggenbachi, assembly GCF_040937935.1. NCBI lineage: Eukaryota > Metazoa > Chordata > Amphibia > Anura > Hyperoliidae > Hyperolius > Hyperolius riggenbachi. The sequence continues at coordinate 346,724,021 of NC_090647.1, read as the reverse complement.
ATTGCCATCTTTAACGTCTTCTATAACTACTTTTTTCTGTTTACTTGCATTACCTCGGGTGACAACACCACTCTGCGCTCTAATAGCTGCTTCAGCAAGTTCTTTATTAGAGATGAGCCGAACATCTGATTTTCGGTTCGCGAACTGCCGCGGAAGGTTCCGTTCGCACGAACTTCCGCGAACCGCAATAGACTTCAATGGGGAGGTGAACTTTGAAAACTAGAAACATTTCTGCTGGCCAGAAAAGTGATGGAAAAGATGTTTCAAGGTGTCTAACACCTGAGATCTTTCAGTAACTACAAGAGGGGAATTTTTTTTTACAAAAATACCTTATAGTTCATATATATATAGTTATTCATTTTAAAGTGATTCCTTCTGACCGTGGGATAATTAAACGCCCGCAGAATTTAGCAGTTAATAGCAAAGAGGCTTTAAAAGCTAGCAACACCAAAATTACTGGGAATGTTAAGAAGAACAGTGGGAACAAGAGGACATTTTTCTTTTTCAAAAAGGGGAGAGACAGCAGCGAGAGCCAGCAGCTTCACGTCCTGCCGAGGACGCATTCTCTGCTATACTAACGGCCCATGAATGAGCCAGATCTTTCTAATGAATCGGTTCTTTTTTATGAATTAACTCTTTTTTTTAAACTTTAAAATCGATTTTCTCAAAAACCGTTGAGCCATTGCCCTTTGAAATGGTGTGAGATTTTGGAAAGTTAAATAGGAGGCCCAATGAAACGCTATGGGGGATTTTACCACTTTTGCACCCCTGTAACTCTGGTTTGCAGAGATGTATGGAACCCAACTTTGGAGTAAAAGTATAACAATATGCCTTCTACCTGCATGAGACATGTCGTGAGATTCAGATGTTGCTAACGGCCATGGCTGCGACTTATGCTCATCAGAATCTCCACCATTGAAATTGCCCAAATAAACAGGTTTTTGTGACCCTAGGCTATGACCTCTTTGGCCTAGGGGCCCGAAACTCACCACTTATGATCCCCCTAACAGTTCCTACAATGCTAGAAAATGTGCCACTGCTGAACCATTGCTCTTTGAAAAGATTTGAGATTTTGGAAAGTGAAATAGGGGCCTAATAAAAGCCTATGGGGGATTTTACCACTTTTGCACCCCTGTAACTCTGGTTTGCAGAGATGTATGGAACCCAACTTTGGAGTAAAAGTATAACAATATGCCTTTTACCTGCATGAGACATGTCGTGAGATTCAGACGTTGCTAACGGCCATGGCTGCGATTTATGTTCGTCAGAATCACCACCATTGACAGTGCCCAAATAAACAAGTTTTTTTGACCCTAGGCTATGATCTCTTTGGCCTAGGGGCCCGAAACTCACCAGTTATGATTCCCCTAAGAGTTCCTACATAGCTAGAAAATTTGCCACTGCTGAGCCATCGCCCTTTGAAAAGATTTGAGATTTTTGAAAGTGAAATAGGGGTCTAATGGAAGCCTATGGCAGAATTCAGCACTTTTGCACCCCTATAATTCTGGTTGGTTATCATCACCCGCCGACTTTAACAGGCCCCTTACAAAGGCCCCTTACATCCTAGCAACACCACATTTGCAGGATATGTTAAAAAGATAGCAAGAAACAATATTTAACGGACTTCCAAGGCCACAAATGTGAAAAAAGCTAAATACCTTTTCATAATCCAGATCCATGGAGGACGCCATCTGCGCCCTCCCGTTCATTCCCCCATGGCTCCCGCAGTAATACTGGCCCCGGTCGGGTCCCGACCCCTCCAAACAGGTCGGGTTCTCATTCCCCCCTCAATATGGCTGCCACAGATTGCCGCTGCTGTGCAGTCCGCATAGGCGCGATTGCGACTGTGGAGCTCAAGGCCCTCCTCCCGCCGCGTCATCAATATGCGTGCATACATCGGACGCACCGGGAGGAGGTCCTAAAGCTGCGCAGCCGCAATCACATCTATGCGGACTGCGCAGCCGCGGCAATCTGTGGTGGCCATTTCGAGGGAGAATGAGAACCCGACCCGCTTAGAGGGGTCGGGACTCGACCGGGGCCGTTATTAGTGCGGGAGCCATGGCGGAATGAACGGGAGGGCGCGGATGGCGTCCTCAATGGATCTGGATTATGAAAAGGTATTTAACTTTTTTTCACATTTGTGGCCTCGTATGTCCTTTAAAACTTTTTTTTATTTCTTTTTTATTATGTTTATGTGCTGTGTGGGGGAAATCTGAAATAAAAAATGGCGTAGGGTCCCCCTCCCGAGCCTCTGTAATCCCTTGTCCCCCATGCAGTCTGGGATAGCCAGAATGCGGAGCCCCGGCCAACAAAAAAGGGGACCCCAGAGGCCCACCCCCTCCCAGGAGAAATGAGTATAAGGGTACACAGTACCCCTTACCCATTTCCACAAAGGGTTAAATGAAATAAAAACACAACCACGAGAAAAGTATTTTATTATTCTAAATCAACCATAAATACTTACCTGTACCTTTAAAAAAAAATTCCCATGCCAATATCCACGGTAAACAATCCAACGAAAAATGTATCCTGTTATGTTGCGATCTTCAATTAAGTTGATTGAAGATCTCCGACGCTTCCCACATAGCAGAGAATGCGTCCTTTCAGACGCATAGCTGCCGGCTCCTGCTGTCTCTCCCCACCTCCTCACCTGTCACCCTCACCTAGCCTGGCACCCGGTGCACCCATGGGTGCCAGGCTAGGTGAGGGGGGAAAGGTGCAGGCAGGTGGGGAGAGATAGCAGCGGAGCTGGCAGCTTCACGTCCTGCTCAGGACGCATTCTCTGCTATACTAACAGTTCATGAATCATCCGGTTCTTTTTAATGAATCAGTTTTTTTTATGAATCGGCTCATTTTACTTTGAAACTTTAAAATTGATTTTCTCAAAAAGTATAAGGTCTTTTTGAAAAAAAAATTTTCCTCTTGTTCCCACTATTCCACTTTACATTCCCAACAATTCTGGTGCTTTTACCATGTAAGGGGACTTTGCTATTAACCACTAAAGTCGGCGGCCATTAAAGTCTATGGGCGAACCGAACTTTGAAAAAAGGTTCCCGGTTCTCTGCAAAGGCGAACCACCCGAAGTTCGCCTGGAACCGTTCGGCTCATCTCTATTCTTTAACCCTTTGCTCTTTCCTTGCAGCTTTCTTCTCAGCTTTCGTCATCTTTTTTGTAATTTTCTTCCTCTCTAGCCCCTCAGGCTTGTTTTCCCTTGCAGCGGGCAATCCTCCACCATTGCCGCATGGATCGGCGAAACCGGAAGTGGACGCCGCTAAACCGGAAGTACCCGTGACGTCACTTCCGGTCACAGGCGCCGCACCACCGCTCGCATTCCTGTTTGCTGATTTCTTCATATCGGGTGTCAGGTCACCAGGAAACAGGGGCGTAACTAGAAATCACTGGGCCCCCCTGCGAAACTTTGGATGGGGCCCCCTCCCGCCAACCCACCCCCTGCTTTCTGCACAAGTAAACTGAGAACCAATGTTATTCAATTGGCTAGAGCATGTTTTGCCCATGCAGATAAAAACTGACAGCAGTAAAGCATTGCAGGCATTTTCTTTATCAATTACATTAGTTGTGATAAAACGTGCATGTTTTCACTCATACAGACACACATGGTGTACAGAAAACGCATACACAAAACTGACAGACGATTGTGCTCCCAGCCGCAGCTTATTACACTCACTCTGTCCATCTCTGATGGAACAGAACTGGCTCTGCAGACTTTTCCAGCATCACTACAGAACACAGCACTTGGGGAGGGGTAGAGAGGTTTTGGGCTGGGCGCTGTACAGAGGAGCCTGCTGCACACTGAATAGGGACTATCTACAAATCTCTGTCTACAACACTTTGTATGATTTGTTATCAGTAGCTGAGCAGATGCAGTCATTAGAACAGTTGTGCAGAGAATAGAAAAGTTTTATTCTCTGTACCCATAGTTATCAGTCTCTCAGGATGGGGCCCCCTGTGGCTTCTGGGCCCCCCTGCGGCTGCATCCCTTGCAGGGTCTATTGTAAGGCACTGGGACTAGTCTAAAATCTGTTAGTTCTGCCAGATTTTAACTGCTTACTTTTTTCCGCTGTAGTGGTCCTTTAATTAGGTCTGTCATGCTAGGGCTGACTGTGCCTGAGGGCTGAAAGGGGAAAGCACTCTAGATATGCAGGCATTCAGGAAATCAAGGTCCACACTTTTCTCTTGTGTTAGCCAGTGCAACAAAGGGTATTAGCTAAGAGACAGACGCCTTTTGTTTATGTCATGTTTTGTTTATTGTTTTAGGCACGCTTGCAAATGAACTGCAGGCAGCAGCTTGATCATAGCCAAGGGCCCTTTCCCACTATCTGCGATCTGCTTCAAAAAGTGGGTTGCAGCTATTTTGGATTGACTGGATTGAACCGGTTCAATTCATATTCATAGATATTCCACCAATGCCTTTTACCGATTCCATGGATTTCCGATCGGTTTCTTATTTCCAAGTTCGGATTCCTGAGTAGTGTTTTTCTGGTCATTTTTTTATATTCTCTCTCTGATTGGCCAAATACTTCCGAGTTGGCTTGCATTCTCTGATTGGTTCAATGATTCCTAGTTCTGTGATTGGGCTAAAATGACCGAGTTGTGGTAATGCAGTATTTCCACAGAAATTCGATTTCCGAGTTCGGATTTCCGAGTAGTGTTTTTTGTTCAATTTTTGCATTCTCTGATTGGCCAAATAAATACATCAGAGTTGTCTCTGAATTCTCTGATTGGTCCATTGCTTCCGATTTCTGTGATTGGGCTTAAAATTACCGAATTGCAGTACTGCAGTATTTCCGCAGAAACCAATGTCCGAATTCCATTTTCCGAGTTCCGATTGCAAATTCAAATTTCCGGTTGGAAATTCCAATTCCTCGAAATCCGAATGAGCATCCCTACTCCTGGATGGAACTGTGAATATGACGTGGGGTATTTTATAATATTGACCTTGCTGTATATTTGATTTTTTAACTTTTGATATTATCCCATTCTCTCCTTGCAGGACCTGATGGTTTGCTCGGGTATTCAGGAGATGATGTGAGCATGATTTGGTATGTATTAGGCTGTCCACATGTTTACGGATGGGACGTGTAGTATTTATATCGTTTGCCCCTTTTTCTTTCGTTATTCCTATTTAAATATTGAACATTGATTTAAAGAGATTTAGAGACGAATAAACTTAATAGATTTATACATACCTGTGGCTTCCTTCAGCCCCATCCGCATGGATCACTCCCACGCCGCCGTCCTCAGCCTACTCTATCATTGTGGCTCGGATACCCCCGATCACGAATTAGAGTAAATCTGGCCAGGGCAGAATTGAAATCCGGATACACCGTGATCGTTATCCGGATTTGAATTTAAGCTCTGAATTCAACTCAGATTTTAGCTGTGATGTAGAATCCGTGATCATGGGCTTTAACGTTAATAGCAAAGCCCCCATACATGCTACAATCACCAACATTGCATGTATTATAAAGGTGAGATGTGGTTACAAAATTGATTTTAACGTTAAATTAACATTGTAAATGCGGCTATTAATTGGTTTTAAACACGGAAATACACTACAACATGAGCGGAAGCAGGAGAAGGACTAAGCAGTCAGTGGCAGCACAGAAGACTACGACACCTTACTGGTGGTAACACAGCATGATATCGCTGCCCAAACATTATATGCATCCCTGGACCCTGGCAGTGTGAACAAAGACTTTAGTAGTGAATTACAACATCAGCGGAAGCAGGAGGAGGACTAAGCAGTCAGCGGCTGCACAGAAGACTATGGCACCTCACTGGTGGTAACACAGCTGCATCCGTGGACCCTGGCGGTGTGAACACAGACTTTAGTAGTGAATTACAACATCAGCAAAAGCAGGAGGAGGACTAAGCAATCAGCGGCAGCACAGAAGACTATGGCACCTCACTGGTGGTACCACAGCATGAAAATGACGCCCAAACATTACAGCATCATTGGACCCTGGAAGTGTGAACACAGACTGCAGGAGAGAAATGCCGCAGCAGGAGGACTAAAGTGTGTCAGCAGCAGCATATTGTAACGATTGTATAACGTTTTGGTGTAGCAACACAGGCGTCATATAATGTGGTGATCTGCAGAATCACCAATAATACAGACGCTATACCAGATTATGTGGTGATCTGCAGAATCACCCATAATGCAAGTATAGCTAACAGGAACACAGAATGAGATGTGCTTGGTGCAACAGTAACTGATTTAGTTTAATGTGACCTCACCAGAGGAGCTGGTGTTTACTATCAGAAACAGTAACTGAGTAGATTTAACCAAACCTCACCAGAGGAGCTGGTGGGTACTATCAGAAGAGCACCTCACCAGTGGCAAGGGCCCACTGGTGAGTAGAGAGGTCAGACAGACTAGGTTCGGCAACTGAGAGGCAGATACAGTACAGAATCAGTAGGCAAAAGAGTAGTAAGTATTCAGGCAGAGGTACAGAAACATAAAGCAATAGCAGAGTCAGAGTTAAGCCAGAGTCATACACAGAATATCAATAATAATACAATAAAGCAATAGTCCTAGTCTTGTGTGAAATCCCTGGTTTCCTCCCATATCAAAAAATATTAGTCTAAGGTCTGAGCGTTAACACGTATGTATTCGCAACTGCAGACAGGTTGCGAGTGAACAGGGAAGGCTTAAGAAGCAGAGGAGACCTCACAGCCGCGCCCACAACAATCAACCAATCCTGAGCGGAGTGAGTCCCCTCTGACGTCAGCCGACCAGCGGGTCAGCTGACGCGCCTCCTCCCAGCATAAAGGTCCTGTCTACGCGCGTGGCCGCGCGATACAGTGACCCTATGTGCAAATGACAGTCCCGTCCTCGGCGTGCTAGACGCCGGCGGAACGGATAAAACCTCTGAGCAGGGAACCGAGGCGGCTGCGTAGACACTCTGCGTGCCCGCAGCCGCAAGCACAGCAGATGTTACAGTACCCCCCCTTGAGGCGTGGACTCCGGACACGGTCCACAAGGCCTGTCCAGATGCAACCCCTGGAACTCCTCTCCAAATTTATCCGCAACAGAGATCTCAGGGAGGGAGGGGGAGGGATGCTCCTGCGCTAGTGACCCAGAGAGGGAGACAGAAGAAGATCTAACCTCTCCCCCTCTGGACGGCAGTGCCCACAATATGTCACCTGGCATGAAGTCCCATTCCTCAGAGTGTCTCCACTCGCTTCGTTGAGAAGAGCTCACCACCGAAGCCTGAACATCCTGAATTCCTGCAGCCGCCAGAACTACTCTCTCGGGAAGGATGCTCACTGGAGTGGTGGGTTGCACTGTCTCGGGTTCGAAGAATCTCGACAACGCATCTGCCTAACGGTTTTTACTTCCCGGCCTATACGCAATGATAAACCTGAATCGAGTGAAAAATAAAGACCAACGAGCCTGTCTAGGGGTGAGACGTTTAGCCCCTTCAATATACTCTACGTTTTTATGATCCGTATAGACTGTTATGGTATGTCCAGCCCCCTCCAGCCAATGTCGCCACTCCTCAAACGCGAATTTGATCGCCAGTAGCTTACGATTCCCAATATCATAATTCCTCTCGGCGGGAGAAAACTTCTTAGAAAAAAAAGTGCATGGATGCAACCTGCCCTGTAGGCCGGAATGTTGGGAGAGCACAGCCCCCACCCCAACCTCCGAGGCATCCACTTCAACAATAAAGGGAAGGGACACATCTACATGTCTCAAGATGGGGGCAGAACAAAACAACTGTTTGAGTGATGAAAACGCAGCTTGTGCCTCTGACGACCAGTTGTAGGTATCTGCCCCCTTCTTGGTAAGTTCAGTAAGGGGTGACACTACAGAAGAGAACCCCTTTATAAATCTTCTGTAGTAGTTGGCGAAGCCAAAAAATCGCTGGAGTGCCTTCAAGCCCAAAGGCTGAGGCCACTCCAGGACAGCAGACACCTTACTGGGGTCCATAGACAACCCTGCTGTGGAGATCACGTACCCCAAAAAAGGAACTTCCGAAACCTCAAAGAGGCATTTTTCTATTTTGGCGTACAGGGAATTCTGACATAACTTCCTCAAAACGTACTTCACATGTTCCCTGTGTTTTGCCAAGGTGGGTGAAAAAATGAGGATGTCGTCTAAATAGACAAGGACAAATTGCCCCAGAACCTCCCTGAAAACTTCATTGATTAGTTCTTGGAAGACAGCGGGTGCGTTGCACAACCCAAAGGGCATAACAAGATACTCGTAGTGCCCGTCGGGCATGTTAAACGCCGTCTTCCACTCATCACCTTGCCTTATGCGGATCAGGTTGCATGCCCTTGTCTGAGGGTCTTAAGCTTCCTTTCAGACGTTATCGCTAAATCGGGATCATCATATATAACTGCCATAGCTTCAAAGAAATCCTGAACCGATGCCAGAGCCTCATGGGTATCGGAAAGATTGTAGGCCCATGCCTGTAAATCTCCAGATAACAAAGTCTTTATTAAAATGACCCTCTGACTCTCGGACCCTGATGCGCTAGGACATAACTCAAAATATGAAAGGCACCGATTTCTAAAATTCCGAAAATCGGCCCTATGCCCAGAAAACCTTTCCGGAAGAGGCAACCTGGGCTCCAGGACAAAAGGGGATGACACTGGTGCAGTGGGTGTTTGAATGGTTTGCACCCTCTCAGATAGTTGGCAAATCTGAGTCTGCTGGGTGTTAACCGTGAGAGACATCTGATTAACTGCCGTGATCAAGCATTCAACATGACTGAACAGTGTATCCATAGACATTTTAGGTCTGCAGTTCTGTAACGATTGTATAACATTTTGGTGTAGCAACACAGGCGTCTGATTATGTGGTGATCTGCAGAATCACCAATAATACAGACGCTATACCTGATTATGTGGTGATCTGCAGAATCACCAATAATTAGAGATGTCGCGAACCTCCAATTTTCGGTTCGCGAACCCTGGACAGCAGACACCTGGAGAGGGGGCATGGCGGAGTGGGATACATGCCCAAAGTCCCGGGGAAAAATCTGGATTTGACGCAAAGCAGCGTTTTAAGGGCAGAAATCACATTGAATGCTAAATTGCAGGCCTAACGTGCTTTCAAACATCTTGCATGGGTATACATCAATCAGGGAGTGTAATTAGAGTTCTGCTTCACACTGACACACCAAAGATGCAGTGAGGTGGGTTCTCACTCAACACAACAGGTAGTTAGATGCAGTGAGCTGGGTTCACTGAACAGTAAAGGTACTTAAGATGCAGTGAGGTGGGTTCTCACTCAACACAACAGGTAGTTAGATGCAGTGAGGTGGCCAGGTGGGTTCACTCAACACAACAGGTAGTTAGATGCAGTGAGCTGGGTTCACTCAACACAAAGCTAGGTATATGCAGTGATGAGGTGGGTTAAGTAAACACAACAGGTACTGGGGTATATGCAGTACTGGGTAGTACAATGTGCAGCTCCCTGTCACACACACAGGTAGTCACTGAATGTGCTGGGCTGCTGGCAGTGGCACACACACTATCAATTAGCAAGGCTGTGCATGCAACAAAAGTGTCAGTTTGACACACAGAAAAAAATATATAGGTATATGCAGTGATGAGGTGGGTTAAGTAAACACAACAGGTACTGGGGTATATGCAGTACTGGGTAGTACAATGTGCAGCTCCCTGTCACACACACACAGGTAGTCACTGAATGTGCTGGGCTGCCGGCAGTGGCACACACACTATCAATTAGCAAGGCTGTGCATGCAACAAAAGTGTCAGTTTGACACACAGAAAAAAAAATATGTACAGGATGAGCTCTGAAAAGAGCTGTTGCTGTTGATGGGTGCTTTAAAAGCAATAATAATCAGTCAGGAGCAAGCAAAGCAGCCTAGAACCTAACTAATCTGTCCCTAGGAGAAAAAGTCTGCAGCAGCTGTCCCTAGTCTGTCTCTAGCAGGCACACGAGTGAGTGTAATGGCCCGCCGGACCCTGCCTTATATAAGGGGGGGTGGGGCTCCAGGGCTTAGTGTAGCCTGAATGGCTACAATATGCCTGCTGACTGTGATGCAGAGGGTCAAAGCTGACCCTCTTAGTGCATTATGGGGCGAATCGAACTTCCGCAAAAGTTCGCCTGGTGCAGGCGAACGCGAACCCCCTAAGTTCGCCTGGAACCGTTCGCCGGCGAACCGTTCGCTACATCTCTACCAATAATGCAAGTATAGCTAACAAGAACACAGAATGAGATGTGCTTGGTGCAACAGTAACTGATTTAGTTTAATGTGACCTCACCAGAGAAGCTGGTGGGTACTATCAGAAACAGTAACTGAGTAGATTTAACTAAACCTCACCAGAGGAGCTGGTGGGTACTATCAGAAGAGCACCTCACCAGTGGCAAGGGCCCACTGGTGAGTAGAGAGGTCAGACAGACTAGGTTCGGCAACTGAGAGGCAGATACAGTACAGAATCAGTAGGCAAAAGAGTAGTAAGTATTCAGGCAGAGGTTCAGCAACTAGATCAGATGGGCAGAGGTACAGAAACGTAAAGCAATAGCAGAGTCAGAGTTAAGCCAGAGTCATACACAGAATATCAATAATAATACACTAAAGCAATAGTCCTAGTCTTGTGTGAAATCCCTGGTTTCCTCCCAGATCAAAGTACACCGGATCCTGTCTAAGGTCTAAGCGCTAACACGTATGTATTCGCAACCGCAGACAGGTTGCGAGTGAACAGGGAAGGCTTAAGAAGCTGAGGAAACCTCACAGCCACGCCCACAACAATCAACCTATCCTGAGTGGCGTGAGTCCCCTCTGACGTCAGCCGACCAGCGGGTCAGCTGACGCGTCTCCTCCCAGCATAAAGGTCCTGTCTATGCGCACGGCCGCACGATACAGTGACCCTATGTGCAAATGACAGTCCCGTCCTCGGCGTGCTAGACGCCGGCGGAACGGAAAAAACCTCCAAGCAGGGAACCGAGACGGCTGCGGAGACACTCCGTGTGCCCGCAGCCGCAAGCACAGCAGATGTTACACATATGAGGCCATGGGACATGATGGGTGGCGCCACAGCAAAAAATTAAATGAACCAGGCCAATTAGGAGTAGGTTGTAACGTGCGTTGGAAAGGCAGGCATTATTCAAATTCCCAGCCACTTTATGTCCCCCTGGCACCGATAGCAGCAACCACGAACTCACATTCCACCCAAGCCTGGTTGATTTTGAGAAAGTTTGTCCACAGAGCCGTTGGACAGCCGAGAGCGCTTCTTGGTGACCACGCCACCGGCCGCACTGAAGCATCTCTCGGAGAGGACACTGAAAGGGGGGGGGGGGGGCAGGACAGGACTTCTGGGGCATACTGGGCCAGCTTACTTGAGATCTCCAGTCTCTTGACCCAGTACTCCATAGGGTTCATGGGGCTGTCAGTGTCAAGCCCGCTGAATGACCCCATGTAGTCAGACACCATGCTGGTCAGACGCTGGTGCTGGCACCTCTGCTCTGGGAAGCTCCATTGCATGCAGGCTCTTGGTTAGGCTCAGTAAATCTCCGGGGCACTGCTGCTGCTGGTTGCGGCCACAGCCACCTGTTGCTGGGTTGGCATAACAGAAACAGTGGGGGTGGAAGGCTGGGGCAATGCTTCCTGCAGTCTGCACACAAGGGCCCCCTGCAACTCCCTTGTACGTTGCCTGGTGCTGGATGGTGACATGAACTGTCCCAGCTTCCCCTTCAGACACGGGTCCAGGATCAAGGTGATCCAGATGTCCTCCCTTTCACGCATCTGGATCACCTGGCGGTCCCTGCGAAGGCAGCGCAACATGTGCACAGCCATGGGGAAGAGGCGGGCATTGGCAGATTGTGACACATCTTTGTCATTGTCAGTGATGAGCAAATCCGATCCGGATGCTACTCGGATAGTAGCTATCCGGATTTCTCCCAGTAATGCATTGCGGCCTGGGCGGGGGATTTAATCCTTACCTATCATGACGTCTTCTTCGTCCGTCCTTCGGCGCCTCCCACGATGCGTTCCACTCCGGCGTCACGTGACTACACACTTCCTCCTTCAACCCGGAAGGAGGAAGTGTTTTTTAGTCACATGACGCCGGAGTGGAGCGCATCGTGGGAGGTAAGGATTAAATCCCCCGCCCAGGCCGCAATGCATTACTGGGAGAAATCCGGATAGCTACTATCCGAGTAGCATCCGGATCGGATTTGCTCATCACTGGTCATTGTCCTCCGAGAGGAAATGTCTTTCCTCGTCTTCCTGTGCCGTGTCCTCCTGAGGCCGCCACCCCCGCACAACAGCAGCTCTCTGCTGTTCTCCCTCAGCATCCAGGTTAGGAACCTCCAACTCCCCCTCAGCTACCTGAAAGTTGTGGACTGTGCTGCCAGCTGTTCCTGATCCTGCTGGGTCAGGGCTGCCTCCCCCTCTTCCATCAGATCACACAGTGCCCTGTCCAGCAGGCAAACCAGGGGCACCCATTCACAGATGGATGCCCGCTCCTGGCTCACCATGTTGGTTCCTTGCAGGAAGGGAGCCAAGACCAGGCACACTTGCTTTATTAGTGTCCACTGAGCTGAGGAGATCAGCTGCAGCTTTGTGGAGCTGGAGACGTTTGAGTCTCAGAAGTACTTGCTGACAGCCGTCTTGTGCTGGCACAGCCGCTCCAACATCGTCAGGGTGGAGTTCCAGCGAGTTGGGACATCTATGATCAGGTAGTGTGATGGTAGGCCCTCACCCCGCTGCAGGTCAGCCAGGGTTGCAGAGGCAGTGGCAGAGTGGCAAAAATGGCGCACCACCTTCCGCGCAGCTTCCAGCAGCTGGTTCATCCCCGGTAGGTGCACAGGAAGTGCTGCACCACCAAATTGAAGACATGGGTCAAGCAGGGGATGTGCTCAGGTTCTCCCTGGCACAGTGCGGCCACCAGGTTGGCCCCATGATCGGACGCCACGTAACCGACTCTGGGGCCAGCCACCTCTGCTCCTGCTCCCTGAGGGCTTTCAGGATGTGGGTGGCCGTAAGCTTATCCTTCCCCAGGCTGACCAATTTCAGCAGTGCTTGGCAGTAGCGAGGCTTTGCGCTGCTGCTGAGGCGGGATTGCTTGCAGGGTATGGAGGGAATAGGATCAGAGGAGCCTGCTGCATCCCCCTGATCCTGCATGGTGGCTTCACCATTTGCCCTGCTGCCAGCTGCCTTGTTCTTCTCCTCCCCTTCCACCAATGTCACCCAGTGCGTGGAAAAGGACAGGTAGCGGCCCGTCCCAAATTGGCTGCTCCACGAGTCAATGGTGATATGGACCTGCTTGCCCAAACTCGTGCAGTGCTGGGATGGCGGTCCTTGAAAAGTAGTGGCAGCAGGGAATTTGCCACTCTGGGATCCCAAACTGGAGCAGCATGTGCATATCACTCCCCTCCTGCACCAGGGAGTACGGAAGGAGCTGGGAACAAATAGCTCGGGCCAGCAAGCCGTTCAGCTTCCAGATCCGCCTGTGACCAGGAGGCAGAGGCTTGGTCAAACCCTGAAAGCTGTCGCTCAGCAGGGTCTGCCGATGTCCTGCAGGGGAAGTTGAGGAGGCCAATGAGGACTGGCTGTCCTCACCAGCCTTAATGCCTGTGGCATGAGCTGCCGAGGGCGCACTGGAGGGAGAAGTGCCTTTTCGTGCTGCGGCGGGGGCATGACGACCAGCATGGGATGTAAAACAGAAGACCGAAAGCCCAATATAGTGTAGTATGCATTGGAAAAAAGAGAAAATTGATGAATCGTAAGTGTTTATACTTACAAATCAGGGTTACCGCTCAGGCAACCACTGTAAAGGCAGGTGAGGAGTTTAGGCCTGTCCCCACTCAGGACTAAGATGTCCCTCTCTGTAGATAGGAGAAAAAAGGGGGTATAGCACTCCTCCACCAGGGGTGGACTTCTTGTATTGTAGGAATGGACAGAGGCACCTCTAGTGCTAAGCGTACACTAGACCCCTGGCTGTGTGTGTGATACTCCCGCTTTTTATTACCTGAGCAAGTGGGAATATACCTGTGAAACGCACTGCCTGTTATTTTTAGGAGTATGTGAACACTACTTTAATTGACAGCTTTGTGTTTGTTCTGGGTTGGCCGGTCTACCACTGCCTCTCGAACACTTTTAACAATTTTAGCGATTTTTATCCTTTTGGCGCCTCTGTCCATTCCTACAATGAGGGAGGGATGCTGCTGCTGCTGATCCTTAATGCCGCACGGTGGGTCTCCTGCTCTGACCACCCCCTTCCTGGTCCTTCAGCCTCTTAAACTCTGCAAAATTATTACAGTGATGGCTCTTCAGGTGGGCCTGGAGGCAATGAGGTACCCATCTTGGATGCGTTGCGCCCACGGCTCAAGGTTTTTTTTTTGCAAGAGTTACACACTGCATAGCTTACATCCAGGGTGAAAACATGGAAAAAATCCATATTGGAACTGTAAACAGCCCCTACAGTACGCAAAGGGTCTGGCGGCGGCTCTCCCTCTGGTTGGGGGTTGCATGGTGGTGGTGCTGCTGCTGCTGATGGCGGTGCTGGCTGAAGCAGCGGCCTGTCTCCCACGCTCACTGCTGGACCTGCCTGACATGGGGTGAAACAATTACAATTGCCTACACTCCTGTGCCTCATCCTCCTCCGAGCTGCCTTCCCGGGACCTTGGGTACATAAGAGCGGTCCTGACAATCATCCTTATCGTCCTCGTCGTCAAGAAACAGATCGTCTCCTGACCCCCCTCCACCTTTTCCGCCCTAACATCCCCAGACACAGACCCCTACTCCTGCTCAAAATCTGCTTGTTCTGGCCCGAGCACAACCTCATCAACATCATGCCCCCCCATGATATCCTCACAGCCAGCCATCAAGATGTTTCCAGACGCCGGACTAAGGGGCAGAAGGCTCTCGTCCAGAGAGGGTTGACTGGGGTGGATGTCACAGCAAGTGGGGGGCATTGGCTGCTGCTGCTGCTGGGAGTGCTGGTCACTAGCGTAGGTCTGGGAACAAACAATGGGCTGCTCCTCCATCATCATGGCCACATGAATGGCCACATGGCGACTCAAGGTGCTAAAAATAGGTGCCACTGCCAATGGCGTCGGCTGTGCTGCTGATGGATGGCTCTCTGCTGCATTCCCTACAGCTGAGCGCCCTTTTCCCAGTCCCAGTAGGAAGTGATGGCACTCCCTCTTCTGCCACGCCCACGACCCCTGGCAGACATACTCTATGCACAATATTTGAAGGTGAAAAGTGTGCTGCTTTTTACTGTCAATAATATGTGTGTAGGCCTGGGAACAGACGGAATATAACAAATAAGAAAAAAAATGCGTAGACAGCGCAAATACTGAATACAGCAATAGAGCAGTAAAATTAGTGAACACGTGCCTGTGTGCACTACGCACAGCACAGTAACTGCAAAATGGCATAGTACACTGTAAATGACTACACTGAGTGACTACAACTAACTTAAGTTGATCACTGCTGCTGGCTGGTTAGCTAAATACAGTAATTCAGCACTAAAATCAGTGAATCTGCCTACCTGCACTAAGCACAGCACTCAGTACACTGGCACTGATGACTAAATACAAGTATCAAATACAGTAATAGAGCAATGAATTGAGTGAAAACACTGACAATAACGCTCTTGCTTTGGAACAATATGGCCTGGAGATGCTCTCAGTCCACAGAGTCTAGCAAGGATGGAGCTTTTAACATGGCCGCCGCTTTATATACAGGAGGGGAGGGCAGAGCCTCCCCTCCTATGATTGGTTGCTTAGGGCCTACGCTTGGGGCCTCTGATTAGCCTAGAGATGTTATTTCCACCAATCACAGATTTCCATTCCGTGATCACGGGCCGAATAACCATGGCGGAATCTGCGATTTAACCACTTCGGGACCACAGTCTTTTCGCCCCTTAAGGACCAGAGCCTTTTTCTCCATTCAGACCACTGCAGCTTTCACGGTTTATTGCTCGGTCATACAACCTACCACCTAAATGAATTTTACCTCCTTTTCTTGTCACTAATACAGCTTTCTTTTGATGCTATTTGATTGCTGCTGCGAGTTTTACTTTTTATTATATTCATCAAAAAAGACATGAATTTTGTCAAAAAAATGACTTTTTTAACTTTCTGTGCTGACATTTTTCAAATAAAGTAAAATTTCCTATACATTTGAGCGCGAAAGTTATTCTGCTACATGTCTTTGATAAAAAAAAAAACATTCAGTGTATATTTATTGGATTGGGTAAAAGTTATAGCGTTTACAAACTATGGTGCCAAAAGTGAATTTTCCCATTTTCAAGCATCTCTGACTTTTCTGCGCACCTGTCATGTTTCATGAGGGGCTAAAATTCCAGGATAGTACAAATACCCCCCAAATGACCCCATTTTGGAAAGAAGACATCCCAAAGTATTCAGTGAGAGGCATGGTGAGTTCATAGAAGATTTTATTTTTTGTCACAAGTTAGCGGAAAATGACAGTTTGTGACAAAAAAAAAAAAAAAAAAAAGTTTCCATTTCTTCTAACTTGCGACAAAAAAAAATGAAATCTGCCACGGACTCACTATGCTCCTCTCTGAATACCTTGAAGTGTCTACTTTCCAGAATGGGGTCATTTGTGGGGTGTGTTTACTGTCCTGGCATTTGGGGGGTGCTAAATTGTAAGCACCCCTGTAAAGCCTAAAGATGCTCATTGGACTTTGGGCCCCTTAGCGCAGTTAGGCCGCAAAAAAGTGCCACACATGTGGTATTGCCGTACTCAGGAAAAGTAGTATAATGTGTTTTGGGGTGTATTTTTACACATACCCATGCTGGGTGGGAGAAATATCACACGGGGCAAATTAGGGCCTGATCTGATGGGTAGGTGTGCTAGGGGGTGACAGGAGGTGATTGATGGGTGTCTCAAGGTGTGATTAGAGGGGGGAAATAGATGCAAGCAATGCACTGGCGAGGTGATCAGGGCTGGGGTCTGAGGGCGTTCTGAGGTGTGGGCGGGTGATTGGGTGCCCGCAAGGGGCAGATTAGGGTCTAATCTGATGGGTAACAGTGACAGGTGGTGATAGGGGGTGATTGATGGGTAATTAGTGGGTGTTTAGAGGAGAGAATAGATGTAAACAATGGATTTGGGAGGTGATCTGATGTCGGATCTGCGGGCGATCTATTGGTGTGGGTGGGTGATCAGATTGCCCGCAAGGGGCAGGTCAGGGGCTGATTGATGGGTGGCAGTGACAGGGGGTGATTGATGGGTGGCAGTGACAGGGGGTGATTGATGGGTGATTGACAGGTAATCAGTGGGTTATTACAGGGGAGAACAGATGTAAATATTGCACGGGCGAATTGATAAGGGGGGGGGGTCTGAGGGCAATCTGAGCGTGTGGGCAGGTGATTGGGTGCCCGCAAGGGGCAGATTAGGGTCTAATCTGATGGGTAACAGTGACAGGTGGTGATAGGGGGTGATTGATGGGTAATTAGTGGGTGTTTAGAGGAGAGAATAGATGTAAACAATGGATTTGGGAGGTGATCTGATGTCGGATCTGCGGGCGATCTATTGGTGTGGGTGGGTGATCAGATTGCCCGCAAGGGGCAGGTCAGGGGCTGATTGATGGGTGGCAGTGACAGGGGGTGATTGATGGGTGGCAGTGACAGGGGGTGATTGATGGGTGATTGACAGGTAATCAGTGGGTTATTACAGGGGAGAACAGATGTAAATATTGCACGGGCGAATTGATAAGGGGGGGGGGTCTGAGGGCAATCTGAGCGTGTGGGCAGGTGATTGGGTGCCCGCAAGGGGCAGATTAGGGTCTAATCTGATGGGTAACAGTGACAGGTGGTGATAGGGGGTGATTGATGGGTAATTAGTGGGTGTTTAGAGGAGAGAATAGATGTAAACAATGGATTTGGGAGGTGATCTGATGTCGGATCTGCGGGCGATCTATTGGTGTGGGTGGGTGATCAGATTGCCCGCAAGGGGCAGGTCAGGGGCTGATTGATGGGTGGCAGTGACAGGGGGTGATTGATGGGTGGCAGTGACAGGGGGTGATTGATGGGTGATTGACAGGTAATCAGTGGGTTATTACAGGGGAGAACAGATGTAAATATTGCACGGGCGAATTGATAAGGGGGGGGGGGGTCTGAGGGCAATCTGAGCGTGTGGGCAGGTGATTGGGTGCCCGCAAGGGGCAGATTAGGGTCTAATCTGATGGGTAACAGTGACAGGTGGTGATAGGGGGTGATTGATGGGTAATTAGTGGGTGTTTAGAGGAGAGAATAGATGTAAACAATGGATTTGGGAGGTGATCTGATGTCGGATCTGCGGGCGATCTATTGGTGTGGGGGGGTGATCAGATTGCCCGCAAGGGGCAGATCAGGGGCTGATTGATGGGTGGCAGTGACAGGGGGTGATTGACGGGTGATTGACAGGTGATTGACAGGTGATTGACAGGTGATCAGGGGGGATAGATGCATACAGTACACGGGGGGGGGGTCTGGGGGGGGGTCTGGGGAGAATCTGAGGGGTGGGGGGGTGATCAGGAGGGAGTAGGGGGCAGATTAGGGACTTAAAAAAAAAATAGCGTTGACAGATAGTGACAGGGAGTGATTGATGGGTGATTAGGGGGGTGACTGGGTGCAAACAGTGGTCTGGGGGGTGGGCAGGGGGGGGTCTGAGGGGTGCTGTGGGCGATCAGGGGGCAGGGGGGGGGAAATCAGTGTGCTTGGGTGCAGACTAGGGTGGCTGCAGCCTGCCCTGGTGGTCCCTCGGACACTGGGACCACCAGGGCAGGAGGCAGCCAGTATAATAGGCTTTGTATACATTACAAAGCCTATTATACACTGTTGCAGCGGCGATCCGGATGCCAGTAACCCGCCGGCGCTTCCGAACGGCCGGCGGGTTACGGCGAACGGGGGGCGGAGCCAGTCCCCGGCGGCTGATCGCGTCACGAATGACGCGATCACCGCATAGCCACTCCCGCAGCCGCCCCCGCCGATGGGCGTATTGCGGTCGTTTGGGACCGGTCTTTGCCGCCGCCCATCGGCTGGGGGCGGTCGTCAAGTGGTTAAATCACAAGGTCGGATAGTGAAAAAATGCTTGTGAATCACGGCTATGCCGTGAACATGAGGTCGTGATGAGCATCACTATTCTCTATTGAAGATACCGGGTATCATAACTTTGGCCAGTCACGGCCAATTTTACGCATGCGCAGAGACTCCCTCCGTTTCTCCGGCGCCTGCCTTACGCATGCGCCTGCACAGTATGGAGGGAGTGCACTTGCATCGACTGGCCGAAGTTACGGGACCGGGTACCGGCTATAAAGAAGGCTGAGGACGGCGGCGTGGGCACGATCCATGCAGATGGGACTGGAGGAAGCCCCAGGTATGTATAAATCTATTATGTTTATTTGTCTTTGAGTCTCCTTAAGGTTGGGTTGCTGTCATGATCGCTTCTGCAGCATGTACTGCTGGCTGCAGAGGTACTGCAGCCAAGCAGTTCTGATTCCTTTACATGCATTTGCTAGCATAGTTCTGCATGCATTGCTTGTGATAGTCTGTCAGCTAGGGAATGGTAATCAAGCCAGCTCAGGATTGACTGATTACCATTCACCTGTGTGGAGATTTGCATCTCTGCTCTCATTGGATAACCTCAGGGTTGCTTCCTGCAAGCGTGCTCCGCCCGTCATAGTTTCAGTCTCAGCCTGTTACTCTGGGCCCCTGTTATCCCATTTGGACTGCACTGACTCCTGCGTAGTAGTCAGTGAGTCCTTCTAGTCCTGTTCTTGTTTATCAGTATTTGTTACTTTGCTATTCTTGCATCATATATTGGTTCATCGCCAATATATATGCATACTAGTGTGTTTGTTATTTTCCTTGTATTCGTGTTACATTTATATATCAGTGTCGCTGATATATACGTACTCGAACTGTTGATATCCTGTGTTCAGTCAGTCAGTTTTAGCACGTTTCAGTAGGCCATCACTGCGTTCACGATTGGCTACCTCGTTTCAGTCTGTCCTGTTTATGGGCGCTGACTAGTTTAGCAAGCGTTCATTCTGTCAGCCTCTGCCCTTCTAGTCCTGTCCTTGCGAGGTAGCCATTGCTGTGGTTGCTATTGGCTACATCACTCCAGTCTGTCCTGTATCTGTCTTTATGTTTGTTATTGCAGGAGCAGCGCAACATCGCACTGCGCTGCCATTGCGTATTATCGGAAGCCCAGAGCTGTAGTCGCTCTGGGCAGCCTGTGTAGCCTCTTGCATTATCCTACTCTTAGCTTTGTTGTGCTGGGTGGTCAGACAGTATGCCCCCCCAGCATTACATTATGACGGGCCAAATACAAAATCAAATGGAGGAGGCTTCTGACACTGTGTGTTATGGCTCCCTGTCTTTTAAAAGATTTGAAAAGCTTGGCCCTGAAATTGCAGACAAATTTATACCAGAACTGGTTAGATTTTTGGCAAATCCAGATCTTCGGAATTCTGCAATTTCTACCTGGGCTGATCAGATCGTTTGCATTTTTTTTAAGGGCAAACTTTTTGATTGGGCTGTTTATGTTCTGGATCACACTCACTTGAGACAAAAGCCTCTAGAATTCATAGCTTTTGCGATTCACAACTGGTTATGCATAAATCCATTGCCATTTCCTCTTAATGAACTCCTGACTGCTACTCAATAAAATGTTCCTTCAGCAGCAGTTAAAAGCAATCTGTATGCAGCAAAGTGTAAAGCCTTGCATACGACTACGCATCAGACTATGTCATTAGCAGAAAATGAAATGCAATTGTCTTTCAGGGGAGTCAAATGGACCTATGAAACTACCAGTGAACTGTCCTTGCTAGCCAGGGAGAATAAAGATTTTTGTTTAAAAGAATTGTCTGAATATTCTTATGAGGAAATATTACAGAGCATTGAGCAGATCCAATTGTTTGTACAACAGGGAAAATTTACATATTCTACAGTTCAACACCTGTTACAAGTCCTGGAGATTCTTAAAGCGGAATATAACCCTGCATTTCAACTTTGCTCTAAAACATTATTTACAGCATATTATATGCAAAAAGCATTTTTTTTTACTAGACCAGAATTGGAAGGGTTAAACACAGAGGTTTAAAGTTCCGTGGAGAGATATGCAGAAGTTCAGATTGTTACATTCTATTTAGTTAAATGTATCTATTGAGAAATGTTACACACTCTTTGGCTGTCCTCCAGCTCCTTCTCAGTCAGAGAGAGTGAGTAACATTCAACACTTAGATACATTTATGTAAACAAAATGTATCTATGTCAGCTTCGGATGCGTCTGCAGAAATCTCCAGGAACTTTAAAGCACTGTGTAACCCTTCCAATGCTGGTCTACTAAAAAAAAAAATGCTGGTTGCATATAATATACTGTAAATAATGTTTTAGAGCAAAGTTGAAATGCAGGGTTATATTCCGCTTTAAAAATAGAAAATACCCTAGTAATGAATCCATCCATGTTCCTGTCCCAGCTTCACCTGTAAACTGTGTTCAGTATGAATGCTCAGCTTTTGTCGAAAGTGCATGGGAGCCCCTGTTTGAGAAATGGGAGATTGAAGCTCTGGTCTATGAATTGGAGTGTGATGCAAAGTCGTTTTGTGATTATTACATTGCCAAGAGTGAAGCAGTTTTGAATGCATGCATTGAGTCTGCTTATCATTTAATAAAAACTGGTGTGTGTGTATATGACTTTGTGATTCCGTTGATTAGCATGTGGAAAATGATTGTGAATGAATTACATGCGCTTCAATCAGCTGATATCAGGGGAAGCACACTGTCAGTTGGAGATGGTTCCACTTCTCCTGTAAATGTTCCTATAATTCCACCTGTTAGGTTTGCGCCAGATGCACACCTTGCCTCTCTAACCCGTTATAATGGTGGCAATAAATCTTTTTTGGAATTTTTGCGGAACTGCAAAATTTTGAATTCATGTTCCTTTTTCAGATCAGCTACTGCAGTTCACTAGTCCAGGTTTGTTATCTTGTACCTGCTTGATAGCAAGATGAGAACTTGGGCTGAGGAACTTGCTGACGAAAATGAGGAGGCTTTTGATGACCCCCTGGAATTTGTTAAATTGATCGCAAAACGTTTTGTGAAAAAATACAAACAAATTCCTACTGATTTGTTTTCTGCATCCTGCAAACCATATGATCCAGCAGACACCAATAGAGGCACTACATCAGTTCCTGAGTCTCAGCAGTCTAATGTTCTATTACCCAAAGCAAAAGCATATGTGAATCCTATGATAGGCAGAATCGCTTGGTAGATTAAAGGTGTAAAAAAATCAATCTATGTTCCTGACTCAGATCCGTATGAAAGTTTTCCTGACACGAGTATGTGGGAACCTCCGTTTGAACAATGGGAGATCGGAAGTCTGGTTGATGAGTTGGACACTGATTGGAAATCGTTTTGCGATTATTATATCGTGAAGAGTGAAGTATTCTTAACCACTTGAGGACCTAGGGCTTTCTACCCCTTAAGGACCGGCCACTTTTTTTCCATTCAGACCACTGCAGCTTTCACGGTTTATTGCTCGCTCATACAACCTACCACCTAAATGAATTTTGGCTCCTTTTCTTGTCACTAATAAAGCTTTCTTTTAGTGCTATTTGATTGCTCCTGCGATTTTTACTTTTTATTATATTCAGCAAAAAAGACATGAATTTTGGCAAAAAAATGATTTTTTTAACTTTCTGTGCTGACAGTTTTCAAATAAAGTAAAATTTCTGTATACATGCAGCGCGAAAAATGTGGACAAACATGTTTTTGATAAAAAAAAAACCATTCAGTGTATATTTATTGGTTTGGGTAAAAGTTATAGCGTTTACAAACTATGGTGCAAAAAGTGAATTTTCCCATTTTCAAGCATCTCTGACTTTTCTGACCCTCTGTCATGTTTCATGAGGGGCTAGAATTCCAGGATAGTATAAATACTCCCCAAATGACCCCATTTTGGAAAGAAGACATCCCAAAGTATTCACTGAGAGGCATAGTGAGTTCATAGAAGATATTATTTTTTGTCACAAGTAAGCGGAAAATGACACTTTGTGAAAAAAAAAAAAAAAAAGTTTCCATTTCTTCTAACTTGCGACAAAAAAAATGAAATCTGCCACGGACTCACCATGCTCCTCTCTGAATACCTTGAAGTGTCTACTTTCCAAAATGGGGTCATTTGTGGGGTGTGTTTACTGTCCTGACATTTTGGGGGGTGCTAAATTGTAAGCACCCCTGTAAAGCCTGAAGGTGCTCATTGGACTTTGGACCCCTTAGCGCAGTTAGGGTGCAAAAAAGTGCCACACATGTGGTATTGCCGTACTCAGGAGAAGTAGTATAATGTGTTTTGGGGTGTATTTTTACACATACCCATGCTGGGTGGGAGAAATATCTCTGTAAATGACAATTTGTTAATTTTTTTTACACACAATTGTCCATTTACAGAGATCTTTCTCCCACTCAGCATGGGTATGTGTAAAAATACACCACAAAACACATTATACTACTTCTCCTGAGTACGGCGATACCACATGTGTGGCACTTTTTTGCACCCTAACTGCGCTAAAGGGCCCAAAGTCCAATGAGTACCTTTAGAATTTCACAGGTCATTTTGAGAAATTTCGTTTCAAGACTACTCCTCACGGTTTAGGGCCCCTAAAATGCCAGGGCAGTATAGGAACCCCACAAATGACCCCATTTTAGAAAGAAGACACCCCAAGGTATTCCGTTAGGAGTATAGTGAGTTCATAGAAGATTTTATTTTTTTGTCAAAAGTTAGCGGAAATTGATTTTAATTGTGTTTTTTCACAAAGTGTCATTTTCCGCTAACTTTTGACAAAAAATAAAATCTTCTATGAACTCACCATACTCCTAACGGAATACCTTGGGGTGTCTTCTTTCTAAAATGGGGTCATTTGTGGGGTTCCTATACTGCCCTGGCATTTTAGGGGCCCTAAACCGTGAGGAGTAGTCTTGAAACGAAATTTCTCAAAATGACCTGTGAAATTCTAAAGGTACTCATTGGACTTTGGGCCCTTTAGCGCAGTTAGGGTGCAAAAAAGTGCCACACATGTGGTATCGCCGTACTCGGGAGAAGTAGTACAATGTGTTTTGGGGTGTATTTTTACACATACCCATGCTGGGTGGGAGAAATACCTCTGTAAATGGACAATTGTGTGTAAAAAAAATCAAAAGATTGTCATTTACAGAGGTATTTCTCCCACCCAGCATGGGTATGTGTAAAAATACACCCCAAAACACATTATACTACTTCTCCCGAGTACGGCGATACCACATGTGTGGCACTTTTTTGCACGCTAACTGCACTAAGGGGCCCAAAGTCCAATGAGTACCTTTAGGATTTCACAGGTCATTTTTGTTTCAAGACTACTCCTCACGGTTTAGGGCCCCTAAAATGCCAGGGCAGTATAGGAACCCCACTAATGACCCCATTTTAGAAAGAAGACACCCCAAGGTATTCCGTTAGGAGTATGGTGAGTTCATAGAAGTTTTTATTTTTTTGTCACAAGTTAGTGGAAATTGATTTTAATAGTTTTTTTTCACAAAGTGTCATTTTCCGCTAACTTGTGACAAAAAATAAAATCTTCTATGAACTCACCATACTCCGTACGGAATACCTTTGGGTGTCTTCTTTCTAGAATGGGGTCATTTGTGGGGTTCCTATACTGCCCTGGCATTTTAGGGGCCCTAAACCGTGAGGAGTAGTCTTGAAACCAAATGTCGCAAAATGACATGTGAAATCCTAAAGGTACTCATTGGACTTTGGGCCCCTTAGCGTACTTAGGGTGTAAAAAAGTGTCACACATGTGGTACCGCCGTACTCAGGAGAAGTAGTATAATGCGTTTTGGGGTGTATTTTTACACATACCCATGCTAAGTGGGAGAAATATCTCTGTAAATGACAATTGTTTGATTTTTTTACACACAATTGTCCATTTACATAGAAATTTCTCCCATCCAGCATGGGTATGTGTAAAAATACACCCCAAAACACATTATACTACTTTTCCTGAGTACAGCGGTACCACATGTGTGACAATTTTTTGCAGCCTAGGTGCGCTAAGGGGCCCAACGTCCTATTCACAGGTCATTTTGAAGCATTTGTTTTCTAGACTACTCCTCGCGGTTTAGGGCCCCTAAAATGCCAGGGCAGTATAGGAACCCCACAAGTGACCCCATTTTAGAAAGAAGACACCCCAAGGTATTCCGTTAGGTGTATGGCGAGTTCATAGAAGATTTAATTTTTTGTCACAAGTTAGTGAAAAATGACACTTTGTGAAATAAAACCAATAAAAATTAATTTCCGCTAACTTTTGACAAAAAATAAAATCTTCTATGAACTCGTCATACACCTAACAGAATACCTTGGGGTGTCTTTTTTTCTAAAATGGGGTCACTTGTGGGGTTCCTATACCGCCCTGGCATTTTACAGGCCCAAAACCGTGAGTAGTCTGGAAACCAAATGTCTCAAAATGACTGTTCAGGGGTATAAGCATCTGCAAATTTTGATGACAGGTGGTCTATGAGGGGGCGAATTTTGTGGAACCGGTCATAAGCAGGGTGGCCTTTTAGATGACAGGTTGTATTGGGCCTGATCTGATGGATAGGAGTGCTAGGGGGGTGACAGGAGGTGATTGATGGGTGTCTCAGGGGGTGGTTAGAGGGGAAAATAGATGCAATCAATGCACTGGGGAGGTGATCGGAAGGGGGTCTGAGGGGGATCTGAGGGATTGGCCGAGTGATCAGGAGCCCACACGGGGCAAATTGGGGCCTGATCTGATGGGTAGGTGTGCTAGGGGGTGACAGGAGGTGATTGATGGGTGTCTCAAGGTGTGATTAGAGGGGGGAATAGATGCAAGCAATGCACTGGCGAGGTGATCAGGGCTGGGGTCTGAGGGCATTCTGAGGGTGTGGGCGGGTGATTGAGTGCCCTAGGGGCAGATAGGGGTCTAATCTGATAGGTAGCAGTGACAGGGGGTGATTGATGGGTAATTAGTGGGTGTTTAGGGTAGAGAATAGATGGAAACACTGCGCTTGGGTGGTGATCTGATGTCGGATCTGCGGGCGATCTATTGGTGTGGGTGGGTGATCAGTTTGCCCGCAAGGGGCAGGTTAGGGGCTGATTGATGGGTGGCAGTGACAGCGGGTGATTGATGGGTGGAAGTGACAGGGGGTGATTGATGGGTGATTGATAGGTGATTGACAGGTAATCAGTGGGTTATTACAGGGGAGAACAGATGTAAATATTGCACTGGCGAATTGATAAGGGGGGGTCTGAGGGCAATCTGAGCGTGTAGGCGGGCGATTGGGTGCCCGCAAGGGGCAGATTAGGGTCTGATCTGATGGGTAACAGTGACAGGTGGTGATAGGGGGTGATGGGTAATTAGTGGGTGTTTAGAGGAGAGAATAGATGTAAACGCTGCGCTTGGGTGGTGATCTGATGTCGGATCTGCGGGCGATCTAATGGTGTGGGTGGGTGATCAGATTGCCCGCAAGGGGCAGGTTAGGGGCTGATTGTTGGGTGGCAGTGACGGGGTGATTGATGGGTGATAGGTGATTGGCAGGTGATTGACAGGTGATCAGTGGGTTATTACAGGGAAGGACAGATGTAATTAATGCACTGGCGAATTGATAAGGGGGGGGGGTCTGAGGGCAATCTGAGCGTGTGGGCGGGTGATTGGGTGCCCGCAAGGGGCAGATTAGGGTCTGATCTGATAGGTAACAGTGACAGGTGGTGATAGGGGGTGATTGATGGGTGATTGATGGGTAATTAGTGGGTGTTTAGAGAAGATAACAGATGTAAACAATACATTTGGGAGGTAATCTGACGGCGGGTTTGCGGGCGATCTAATGGTGTGGGTGGGTGATCAGATTGCCCGCAAGGGGCAGGTTAGGGGCTGATTGATGGGTGGCAGTGACAGGGGGTGACAGGGGGTGATTGATGGGTGATAGGTGATTGGCAGGTGATTGACAGGTGATCAGTGGGTTATTACAGGGAAGAACAGATGTAATTAATGCACTGGTGAATTGATAAGGGGGGGTCAGAGGGCAATCTGAGCGTGTGGGCGGGTGATTGGGTGCCCGCAAGGGGCAGATTAGGGTCTGATCTGATAGGTAAAAGTGACAGGTGGTGATAGGGGGTGATTGATGGGTGATTGATGGGTAATTAGTGTGTGTTTAGAGGAGAGAATAGATGTAAACAATGGATTTGGGAGGTGATCTGATGTCGGATCTGCGGGCGATCTATTGGTGTGGGGGGGTGATCAGATTGCCCGCAAGGGGCAGGTTAGGGGCTGGCTGATGGGTGGCAGTGACAGGGGGTGATTGACGGGTGATTGATGGGTGATTGACAGGTGATTGACAGGTGATTGACAGGTGATTGACAGGTGATCAGGGGGATAGATGCATACAGTAAACAGGGGGGGTGGTCTGGGGGGGGGGGTCTGGGGAGAATCTGAGGGGTGGGGGGTGATCAGGAGGGGGCAGGGAGCAGGGTGGGGGATAAAAAAAAAATAGCGTTGACAGATAGTGACAGGGAGTGATTGATGGGTGATTAGGGGGGTGATTGGGTGCAAACAGGGGTCTGGGGGGTGGGCAGGGGGGGGGTCTGATGGGTGCTGTGGGCGATCTGGGGCAGGGGGGGGGGGAAATCAGTGTGCTTGGTGCAGACTAGGGTGGCTGCAGCCTGCCCTGGTGGTCCCTCGGACACTGGGACCACCAGGGCAGGAGGCAGCCTGTATAATACACTTTGTAAACATTACAAAGTGTATTATACACTTTGTATGCGGCGATCGCGGGGTTAACATCCCGCCGGCGCTTCCGTATGGCCGGCAGGATGTTGCGGCGGGTGAGCGGCGCCAGGCGGAGGCGGAGGATCGCGTCACTGATGACGCGATCGCTCCGCCCATGCCCCTACAAGGACCGCCGCCAATTGTCAATACGGCGGTCCTTGCGGGGTGCACTTCCCGGCCGCCAATTGTACATACGGCGGTCGGGAAGTGGTTAAATGCTTGCATTGACTCTGTTTGCTCTTTGATTGAAACTGGTGAATGTGAAGAAGACTTGGTGAACCCAATGATTGATGTTTGGGAGTTGATTTTGTCTGAATTGCATACACTCCAACCAACTGATACCAGTAAAAGCACATTGTTGGCTGGCGATTGTTCCAGCTTTTCTGAGGTTCAGCGATCGAGCCTAGAGACCTCGGAACCTATGTCTCCTAAATTTCCAGCTTCGCAATGGAATGCGATTTCGGATTCGCAGATTTTGCGTTCTGACTCCCCTGACTCGGCACTGCTAGCTGAGTGTTGGGGTGACACAGAGCTTCTGTTATGTGAACCTGATGCTGAAAAATCCTTGCCTTGTCCAGAGAGTGTTTCTGTGACTTCTCCCTGTGTCATGGATAACTTAATGATGATTCCCAGAGAAACTGAAGTTTCTGGGTCTTTGCATTCATCAGTGAATGTTCCAGTAAATGTGCCCTGTACCATGAATTGTGCAGTAGATCTCTCCAATGAACCTCAGGTCACAGAATCATTATGCTGTTCAGCAGGTGCTTCCATGGTTCTGCCCTGCAATATGGACTGTTCAGTGATCCTGTCCAGTGAAGCTGAGGTTGCAGAGTCTTATGCTTCACCCAGTACTTTGGATACTTCAAACCCTCTAGCAGAGGACTCAGAGGCACTGCTTACCTCAGTGGGTGTTGCAGTAATATTCACCTGTTTATCAGCTGTCTTAGAATTACAATCCACTCTAAATAAACTTGATGAATCTTTGTCCAGTGAAGCATCGTCCTCGTCAGGGGGTATTTTGGATACATTGCTCTGTACACAGTTTGATATTACTGAGGTTGTGGAGTCCCTGTCCGATGTTGTAACAACTGGGGAACTCCAACCCTGTCCTCTGAATGTTTCAGAAGTCTTGCCCTGTAACATGGATAATTCTGATTCTCTGGTAAAAATAGAGGTTTCAGAATTTCAGTCCGGTTTAATGAGTGTTCCTAAAACCCTGCCTTGTAGCTTAGAAAATTCTGGTTCTCTGGCCGGTGTGGTCGAGGTTCCAGAGTTCCCTTTCGGTCCAGTGAGTTCCCTACTTTTGCCTAGTTCAGTGGGGGTTGCTGCAATACTGACTTGTTTTGCAGCTCTTTTGGAGCTCCAATCCAGTGTACTAGATGAGTCTCTGTCCAGTCCAGAGGAGGTTGTAAAACCCCTATCTAGTTCGGTGCATACATCAGAAGATTTGTCCTGTAAATGCCCCTAAACATGATTTGTTAATAACCTTGCTAGAATCAGTGACATCTAAGTCTGATCCTGCATTCTGTAGTGAGAGTCCAGTAGCTGTGAAGTCTAGTCGTTATGATTTTCTGCCCAGTTCTGGTTTCAGTCCTATCATGACTGACTCTGAGGTTCGCAGTTCCTTGACATGCCTAGAAGTTTCTCTTGTACCGGTGTGCCCAGATGTGCCAGAATGCCCAAGTGTGTCTAGTGTGCCAGCATACTCAGATGCTTCCTTAGTGGAGACATGTTCTGATATTGCCAACCTGCCTGCATGCCCAGAAATAGTTCCTGAAAGTCCTGATCTTGATGTTTGTCCTTGTAACCCTGACTCTGGAATTGCCCTAGGTTCCATAGGGGTTCTTGATAGTTTTCCATGTGAACCTAAAGGACATTCTAACCTCTTGAGATCTCTAGGGAACTTCAAAGTGTTCTGGGAGATTTCTGAGGAAACTGGTCTTGGTGCCCTGGACTGGTTCAACAGTGGGTTCTGTGTCGGTAAGGACAGTATCGGTGGGCATTGCAAAAGGTTTGACATTCTTGGACAGTCCCTGGAGGGTGATGGGTATTACTCAGAGTTTCGGGGGCTTTTTCCTGGAAATCACGGTTATGATGGGTGTCACACTGGGGCTTGTAGAACTGATGGGCATGGTTCTGTAGGTTCTGGTTTCGATTGGTCCAGTCTTGGGGTGACTGATTCCGGAATTTGGTCTTGTCGGGCTGTCCCGACCTTCACAAATTATCACTTAGATCAGTTTGCTGGATTTTCTGCATTTGATTTTATGGTTTGGGTGGTTCAAGAGAATCATGCCAGTTCCTATAGGCGTCTGGAAACCGCCTTTAAAGGAGGGGGGTACTGTCATGATCGCTTCTGCAGCATGTACTGCTGGCTGCAGAGGTACTGCAGCCAATCAGTTCTGATTCCTTTACATGCATTTGCTAGCATAGTTCTGCATGCATTGCTTGTGATAGTCTGCCAGCTAGGGAATGGTAATCAAGCCAGCTCAGGATTGACTAATTACCATTCACCTGTGTGGAGATTTGCATCTCTGCTCTCATTGGATAACCTCAGTTTAAAGGGTTGCTTCCTGCAAGCGTGCTTCGCCGTCATAGTTTCCGTCTCAGCCTGTTACTCTGGGCCCCTGTTATCCCGTGTGGACTGCACTGACTCCTGCGTAGTAGTCGGTGAGTCCTTCTAGTCCTGTTCTTGTTTATCAGTATTTGTTACTTTGCTAGTCTTGCATCATATATTGGTTCATCGCCAATATATACACATACCAGTGTGTTTGTTATTTTCCTTGTATTCGTGTTACGTTAATATATTAGTGTCGCTGATATATACGTACTCGAACTGTTGATATCCTGTGTTCAGTCAGTCAGTTTTAGCACGTTTCAGTAGGTTGCGCTTATCGTGATCACCCGTGCTTAGCTAGCTTAGTCCTGTTTTTGCGAAGTAGGCCATCACTGCGTTCGCGATTGGCTACCTCGTTTCAGTCTGTCCTGTTTATGGACGCTTGCTGTCACTGAGTCAGTGACTAGTTTAGCAAGCGTTCATTCTGTCAGCCTCTGCCCTTCTAGTCCTGTCCTTGCGAGGTAGCCATTGCTGCGGCTGCTATTGGCTACCTCACTCCAGTCTGTCCTGTATCTGTCTTTATGTTTGTTATTGCAGGAGCAGCGCAACATCGCACTGCGCTGCCATTGCGTATTATCGGAAGCCCAGAGCTGTAGTCGCTCTGGGCAGCCTGTGTAGCCTCTTCCATTATCCAGCTCTTAGCTTTGTTGTGCTGGGTGGTCAGACAGTATGCCCCCCCCCCTCCCAGCATTACAGTTGCTCTGCAGTCCGCTTGTGGCTTCCCCGTTGCCTGGCAACAGAATGCTCTACAGGTGATTATCTTTTTGGTGGGACTGTTGACCACTTTGGAGTCGTGTGTGTTGCCTGGTGATGGGATGTGACTGTGTAGAGGTACAGTATGCACCCGTAGCTGCAGCTTTTACTTCAGAGGCTTATGGAAACATTCACATTTACAAGTACAGACGGTCCCCTACTTACAAACAAGTGAATGTGAGTAGGGGACCGCCTGTACTAGTATAGGACTTTTATAAGTCAAGTTGAATTAGCTTGTAAGTTGAGTCTTGTGTTAAACATGGTGAAATGTGGATAAATGATTTACTTTCAGACAACTCTGGATTTGGACATATAGCATAATCTATGCTTTTTGGTTGTTTTCAATGTGTTTTTAAAGTGTTTTAAGCTGCTTATAACAGTTTATACAACACTGTAACATTTAACAACAAAAATATGTATTAAAATAAGTGTATTATACAAAACATTTTGTGCAAAAACAACTTTGTATCTCTGAAATGTTGTAACTCTAGTCATTTGTAAGTAGGGGGCTGTCTGTACATGTAAAACCTGTACATACAGAACAATATACGGTGCTGTCAGATTGAAAATATAACATCTGTCTCATCATGTTACTCATGTGCCCATAAGAAGCATCCATCACATTCCATGAACTGATATTGAGAGGATATCCGGAGTATTTCTGCAGGGATAGCCTTGTACTGATAATTTCAATGTACATTTCTCTTGCTTTAGTATTTTTTTAAAAGAGCGAGGTTGAAAGGATAACAACTACAGAGTATAAAACTTGAATTTCATGTTCTTGTAGCAAGCCAATTTTGTGTATTTTATTTTTTAATCATTATTTATTTATACAGCAGAGATGTTCTCTTGCACTTCTTTACTGAGTACTTAGGTATGTAAATAACTGTACCTCAGAGGATCTCATAATATTCCGGTGATCTCTGGTCATAGTTTAATGTTCCTACCACATTCTAAGGCTGGGCATACACATTGTAAATCATTTACCACCTTCCACAGTGCCCCACTTAATATTAGTTTATATCTCAATAGAGATCAGATCTAATACCCCACTACTCACTGCAAGTGCAAGCTTTGTATTACTTACTTTAAAAAAATGTCATGGATCACTTTACACTACTCCACTTTTGTGCTGCTCCTTCCTATTTGCTATTTCCCAAAGCTGAGGAAATCCACCTGCTGGCCAAGCAGCAGTAACTATGTGTTATCACTCCCAATAGAAACCTGCATCCTGCAGTCCTCACTGTGAGCTGCAACACGATTACTGCTGCTTAGACAGTGAGTGGATTTCCTCAGCTCTCCCACCTCCCAGTCCGACACTGATCTGATTTTCCTCAATAAGCATGGCCGCTAATAGTACCGCACCTGCGCAGTTCCCATAGCTGCAAGTGCGGCTGCGCAGCTCTAAGTTCTCCTCCAGCCGCATCCTCGCTCCCGCCACGAGACCGCCAGGAGCAAGGATGTGGCTGGAGGAGGACTTAGAGCTGCGCAGACGCTCCAATGTTTATTGGGGAAAAGCAGACGACCTGAGAGGTGGGGTCGGGACCTGACGGGGGCTGTAAAAAAACCAAAAAAATACGGTGGAATGAAATGGAGGGCGCGGATGACGTCCCCTGAGAATGAAGCATAAAGACAGGTATTTATCTGTATTTATCTTTTTTTTTTTTTAATCTCTGAGCATTTAGTTAAGGCTTGCAACTGTGCAGGAACAAGATGCTCCCAGCCATTGAAATGCAAACAAGGAGGCGTGCAGCCAGTCAGTCCCTGACTGGAATCGGGGACTTTACCAGGGCTGACTGCGGAGAAACAGATGGGACCGGAGAGACACCGAAGAACCCTCCCCCCGGATTACAGGGGCTTGGAGGATGCCCCAGGTTAGTATAAATCCTTTTGATGTTTTTATCTCAGGTACACCTTAACATGGACCTACTACTACATTTATAAGAAAAAAATACAAAACCCTGCTTCTGTCCTGTAACTGTCCATTTAACTCTTTCCAGTCCAATGTCGGACTTGGTCGAACATTAAATTATTCCCATCCAGCTCTGATGTCGAACTGTAGAAATATGGAGGCCACATGAGGTGTCCTCTCCAGATATAGTCCGACATGGCATCATACCTTTTAAATCAACTATCTAAGTCCAACACTTTGATCACTGCTGGCCCTACACGAAACAAAGTATAAATATTACTTTGGTGCATTTGGGCTGCCTGCTCTGCTACGGGATCTAGTCCAGCACTTTAGTTCCCTTTGGTACCATGCTGCCCCGTATAATTATGTACTATGCTGGAGCATGTGCAATGTGGCCCAAAACTACAGCACGTGAGCAGGCACTGGCCTCACCCCCCTGCTGATAGACAGGAGGTAGGGAGCCTACTGGCACTCACTGCAGCAACAATCACAGTTCATTCACATCCCCCCATACAGCTGTGTAAAAGTATGTGCTGGGGGAACATGGGTGATCAGAAAATTAGGTTGGAAAGCGTTAATATTTAGTGAAGACCTCTTTAATATGGGTCTGATGTAAAGTCGATTTTAAAGGAAATAGTATTAATAACAGAATGCTCCCAGGCATGGGGGCACAATGACGGAGCGCGTGCAACCGCGCCGCGCATGCACAATGAAGAGCGACTCGGGCAGAGTACTGGGCCGTCCAGCGGGAGACAGGAGTGGCGGAGGGACACAGCAGTGGCGGAGATGGCGTGGGACCAAGTAGCCTCGAGGAGGCTGGAGGAAGCCCCAGCCCCCAGGTAAGTATAAAACCTGAGACCTCTTTGGTATACTTCAAGAAAACTCCGCCTAATTGTGTCTTCATGCCAATTTCTACTTAACAGTATCCTGGTGAAAGGCACTGCACCAATGGTTAGCTGAATGATGTGCAAGGATCTCCTCTGGAGTCACGAGTACAATGCAATCGTTCAAAAAGATCCGCACCATCAACGTAGAAAACTTTAATAGTTAAAAATAATAAAATCCATGTGTGGGTAGAAACACAGATGACGCACAGGCGTTTCGGGCCATATTAGGTCCTTTCTCAAATCCCACTCGTGTGGGCCGGTCACGATTTGAGAAAGGACCTAATATGGCCGAAACGCCTGTGCGTCATCTGTGTTTCTACCCACACATGGATTTTATTATTTTTAACTATTAAAGTTTTCTACGTTGATGGTGCGGATCTTTTTGAACAATTTCTACTTAACAGGGTTCTGACGGAAAGGGGCTTCCTGGTATTGCCCATGAAAAACTCCCTTCTGCTTTTGCTAGTGTTTAATTACCAATCTTACATTTAGTTATGGGGTGGGGAGGGGGCAAAAGGGATTACTGAGCCTATTGTAGGTATAGGAAATGTATTTTGTAATATTTTTTAATGTGATTTTTTTTTGTTTACTAGATGTCTAGGGATGCTCATTCGGATTTTGTGGTATTTCTGATCGGAAATCGCTTTTCTCTATGGGAATGTGGAGCGTGGAAATTCACATGCAGAATGCGGATTTCAGAGGAAATGCGAAAATGTCTGCGTAAATTCTACTTACCATTATGCAGCCCATCAGAAGACTCAAAATAACTAAACCATAAGAAAATTTGAATTTTTTTCTGTATCTGACGTGAAATTTTTTTTGCATTGAACCGCTGAACACAAGTTTTTTTTTTTTTTTTGCATTAACCTATTTTGGTTCCTGGACGTAGTTTCTACGTCCAGGAACCATGCGCGCTACTGCGCGCCCCCGCGGCCGATCGTGCGCGTGTTCGGTAGCCAAGGAATCAATGTATCGGGCTACGGAGCCCGATCATTGATTCCTCTCCCCCGCTGAAAAAGCGACAGCTTCTCTCGGAAGCTGAGCTTTTTCTGGCCGTCTTCTTCCTGAGGCGTCACTCTAAGCGCGTGCTACGCTTAGAGTGACGTCATGTAAACAAACTCATGGCCGCCATCTTGTGGCCAAAAAGTAATACTACACCTGAAAAAAAAAAAAAACAGAATTAACACACATTTACATTATAGATCTATTGTTTACCTCCCACCCTTCCAAAAGTACCCAAATAAAATGTTTAGTATAAAAAAAAAAAACCATTACAATAAAAAAAAAACAAACGTAAATATTTACCTAAGGGTCTAAACTTTTTAAATATCAATGTAAAGATGAAATATTTCTATATATTTTTTATTTTAAACTTGTAAATAGTGATAGATGCAAAATGGAAAAAATGCACCTTTATTTCCAAATAAAATATTGTCGCCATACATTGTGATAGGGACATAATTTTAACGGTGTAATAACCGGGACATATGGACAAATACAATACGCGAGTTTTAATTATGGAGGCATGTATTATTTTAAAACTATAATGGCTGAAAAATAATGAATTTTTCCATTTTTTTCTTATTCTTCCTGTTAAAATGCTTTTACAGTAAAGTGGCTCTTAGCAAAATGTACCCCCCAAAGAAAGCCTAATTGGTGGCGGAAAAAACAAGATATAGATCAGTGCATTGTGATAAGTAGTGATAAAGTTATAGGCTAATGAATGGGAGGTGAACATTTCTCACGTGAAAACGACGGAACCTGAATGGGTTAATGATATTCACTAATGTTGAGCCAATCAGAAGACTTAGAATGAATAAGCCAATCAGAGAGTGCGGAAATTTTCGGAACACAACATTTTTATTGCATCGGAATGCGGAAATACGCGGTAGGCGGAACGTGGAAAGCAGTAACGGTGGTTGGCATTGGCGGTAAGCAGAATTTCAGCAGAAGTGGAAATCTGCATTTCCAACCATCCCTAGTCCCCACACAGTATTCTGTGAGAGCGCTCAATCACAACTAGTTTACAATTAATGATCACTGTCACTCGTTGCAGCAGTGATCAGTCATTCATTAGACGCTTTGATTGGGGTTGGGAACACATGCTTCTGTTCACCAATCTGTGCACTGTAGAGTGACTCCGGGGGCAAGCGTGTGCACGCACACCGCTCCTACACAAGAAGAGATGGGTATCTACATTCCTAGGAACTAAAGTGAAGTTTTCAGGGACATATTTAAAAAATCTTGTAGCTGATGGTGTCTTCTTCAAAGCAAGTGGTTTGGGCACACGGTGCTCAGCACCAAACACCGAAACTAGGAGCCGCAGCGCTATAGCAGTAATGCTATAGTGTACAGGGTGCTTAAGGGTAATTTGGCATTATGGCGATTGCTGGATCCTGAATTACATCTTCCTTTCGAGTTGCTGTGATTCTAAGGGGAAAAGTATTTAACACCACCAGGGATTTGAGCGGCAGCAGGGTGATCGGTAATTCAGCTCACCCTGTGCCCAGCTCACTGGTGGCATACTTATACGTACGCG
Organism: Hyperolius riggenbachi; assembly: GCF_040937935.1. Taxonomy (NCBI): domain Eukaryota; kingdom Metazoa; phylum Chordata; class Amphibia; order Anura; family Hyperoliidae; genus Hyperolius; species Hyperolius riggenbachi. The sequence goes on along the minus strand of NC_090647.1, from coordinate 346,687,545 downwards.
TCTTCTTTCCAACTTGTTACTTAGTGAGTCTTCACTAAAAGGGGTTCTGCTATTACTTAAATAGAAACCTCTTTCTGCTTCTGAGGGTATTAGACTACCAATTTTATACTTAGTGTGGGCCACACTAAGAGCTTACCTGAAGTGACATGTGACATGATAAGATAAATATATGTACATGTAGTACTAACCCTACTAAGAAATTGTCTGAAGTACCTTTTCAGTTATAGCTCTATGTAAATGAGCTTGTCAAGTAGGTTGCTGAATTCAGGCCATTTCCTGAAAAATAAATTGAGGCCAAACCAGCTATATCTGAGTGAGAAAAGGCTTTTGATAAGGTTTTAGTGCCGAAAAATTCAAAGGATCATTACTTCTGTTTATTTTTCCCTCCAGCAATGTAGATTTGTCATGCTTGCTGGTTAGGATGAAGTCTTTAAAGAGGAAAATAACGTAATTAATAAAAATCCTTTTTTTTTCTTTTTACAGTATTCATTTATAAATTATTTAGCTTTAACCAAAATAGTAAGCTTTGGGAAACTCCTCTACCCATTACAGGCTTTTCCTCTACTCATAAGACATATAGACAACCAGAGGCATTCACCAATTTTTTGTGGGCAGGGAAAAAAGTGAGGCTAAAACTACAAGGCTTAATGCCGAGGCAGATTTTGTAAAATCTTAATGGGGACCGGCATGTAATGGAGGAGGTGGGGCACGCAATGCGGGGAAACTGATTGCCATATGCCAGGTAAACAGACGGCTAGCGAAAAGCAGATTGTCGATAGCCTGGCGTTATTTGTCAGGGGGGACTGGTGGTGGCAGCAGAAGCACACAGAGGCATGTCACAGAACATGCTTCTGTGTCCTATTAAGATTTAAGAAATCCGCCATGGGTTCTTTTTAAAGCTTCCTAAAGACTGTGGAGGGCTCAATGTACCTGACATTCGTAGATACAACTTGACTTTCCTTCTGTGACATGCCAGGGACTGGGTATTGGAGACTAGCTCTTTCTCCCACTATGTTCTGGAAAGTGCCATGGCAAAGCACTGGAATTTGAGAGGGCTACTACACACGACATGGGTGTCCCTCCCACTCAGGATTTGTCAAAGTCAGCTCATAAAAGGCACCATAGTGGCAGAGAAAGAGGCGAGAAAGTTGTATAAACTATCTTGGAAAATTTCAAAGTACATGCCACTGTGGGGTCATCCTGGCTTCACACCAGGAATGATGCATGAAGTGTACACAAAGTGGGAAGGTCTAGGGTTAAATAAACTAGGCGTCTTTCTAAACCTGAAAGATCATAGGTGGGTCACTTTTAAAGAATTACGATGACTACACAGGTTACCAAATAGTCACTATTTGATGTATGCACAGTTATGATTTGTTAATGCTTACCTGCATAACATCTCAGATATAGCGAAACTGACAGGCTTTGATAATAATATCAAGCGGGGGTGAAACTTTCCCTATCAGAACTGCAAAAATTCCTAGCTGAACTAAATCTAAAACAAAAACTCACTCAATTATCTGGGGTGGGTAAAATATCTGGGGAAAGAAGACTTGGGAGAAAATTGTGGAAGTGAATAACACTTTACAGGCATTAACTGTGAGCGAAAAGTAGAGAGAAACTCATAATCTGTTCACTTTTGGTGCTAAATATGCAGTCAATATTAAGCATAAAGACTTACTACATTATTTCCTGCCCCAAAAGTGCTCTGCAAAATGCAGATCTATACCACTGCATATGGACATGCCCACATATAGCACATTTCTGGTCGGAGGTATCAGTACTCTTAAAAAAGATTTGCTGCAAACCCTTTCCTCTTTTGTATCTCTTTCACTGTGCAGAAAAGTCTCTTGAGGGAGACAAGAAGCCCCCAATTCCTGACATAGCACATTTGATATGCATGGTTGCTAGTGTTGGGCGAACAGTGTTCGCCACTGTTCGGGTTCTGCAGAACATCACCCTGTTCGGGTGATGTTCGAGTTCGGCCGAACACCTGATGGTGTTCGGCCTTTTTAGTTCGGGTTCGCCCGAACTATTCAATGCCTGCCGAACAGGGCCCTGTTCGCCCGAACATGCCGCAATACGGCCCCCCTATGGGGTCGCACGCATAAGGGGGGAGCATGCCCCGATCGCGGGGGGGGGGGGGGGGTCGGAAATTCCCCCCACCCCCTCCGCTAGCGCTCCCCCCTCTGCCCGCTTCCCCATAAAAAAAGTTTAAGGCAAGTTAAATAGTACCTGGTGGCTGGCACTGGCAGTGGAGTGAGGAGGAGGAGGAGTCCGAGTAGCAGAGTGACGCTTTGAGGCCGGGCAGCGGGCGGTTCAGCGGTAGTACCCTTGTGGTACTTCCGCCCTTTCTCTGACCTCACGTCCTCTGCATACGAGGGTACGCGTCACGCGTACCCTCGTATGCGTCATCACGTAGAGGACGTGAGGTCAGAGAAAGGGCGGAAGTACCACAAGGGTACTACCGCTGAACCGCCCGCTGCCCGGCCTCAACGCGTCACTCTGCTACTCGGACTCCTCCTCCTCCTCACTCCACTGCCAGTGCCAGCCACCAGGTACTATTTAACTTGCCTTAAACTTTTTTTATGGGGAAGCGGGCAGAGGGGGGAGCGCTAGCGGAGGGGGTGGGGGGAATTTCCGACCCCCCCCGGGATCGGGGCATGCTCCCCCCTTATGCCCGCGACCCCATAGGGCCCCCAAAATGGGCATGTTCGGGGGTCCCATTGACTTCCATTGAGTTCGGCGTTCGGGCCGAACATGCCGAACATCTGGCCCATGTTCTGCCTGTTCGGCCTGAACCCGAACATCCAGGTGTTCGCCCAACACTAATGGTTGCCAGGAAAAGCATCTTAAATCACTCAATCTATCCTACTCCCCCCACCTACAGGATGCCCATGATGAACCATCCCACTTGGATTGGAAAGGTTGGAGGCTAACCTCCATGTAGACAATGTAATAGATAGCGTAGATACCGCCGCAGAGACAAGCGGCATGGCGGCTATCTCCGCGTATCAGCCAGCGGCCTCTGCCGCGCGGTTACATGCTGAGACTTTGCCTGGTCCTTCTATTGCTCACAGGTTAAGGGCTACGCGCGCCCGAGCCGAGCGACAGGACTTTTATGCATCTAGGAGGGGAGTCAGCTGACACGCGGTCAGCTGATTCCAGCCAGCGTCCGGATTGGCTGAGTGACTGGGGCGGCGCTGTGGAGCATGGTTGGGTATATATAGGACAGGCCTGTCAGTAGCTCCTTGTCTGCAGTAGCAAATGCTATCGTGTTAGCGCTCAGACCCTAGTCAGATCTCAAAGTGTGCTAGAACCGGTCGGAAACGGGGATCCACACTTAGCCAGATTCTGTTGATAGCTTAAAGTACTAATTGCATTGTTTATTTGTTATGACTTTCTGCTTACTCTGACTATCCTCCTGTTTGTCGATTCTGTACCTCAGCCATCTGATTCACATTGCCGACCCTGCTTGTTATTGACACTGAATCAGTCTTCCGTTTCTGTACTGTACCTGTCCGCTCGTTACCTACTCTGCCTGTCTCACCTCGCTACCCGCACCAGTGGGCCTAGCCACTGGTGAGGGAAATTACTGTCTGTATCATCTACTCCTAGGCTGCAGTACTGTCTGTATCATCTACTCCTAGGCTGCAGTACTGTCTGTATTGCCTACGCTTAGGCTGCAGTACCTTCTGTATCAACTACGCCTAGTAGGCTGCAATACAGTTCGTATCACCTGTTCCACAGGGGATCGTTAGTGCAGTACTAATTGTATTACTCCTCCTTGTGCTGTGCACCAAACACTACTAGGCTGATGTACTTCCTGAATCACCTGCTCCACAGGTGATCAGTTGTTCAGCCCTGGTTGTATTATCTTCTACTTGCGTTTGTGCTTCCAACACTCTCGGCTGCAGCACGGTCTGACTCACCTGCCCAATAGTGAGCACCGGCTGCAGTATTGTCTGCTTTTTTCTAGCTTTTTTCTAGCTTTTTTCTAGCTTTTCTTTAGCTTCTTCTAGCTTTTTTCTAGCTTTTTTCTAAGCTTTTTTCTGGCTTTTTTCTGGCTTTTTTCTTTTCTTCTAGCTTTTCTTCTAGCTTTTCTTCTAGCTTTTCTCTGGTTTTTTTCTTGCTTTTCTCTGGCTTTTTTTCTGGTCCTTTTTCTCTAGCTTTTCTTCTAGCTTCTCTAGCTAATTGGTGTGAAAGTTTTTCTATCACCTTTTTGGTAAGGAGTACTGGAGATGGGTGTTCGACTTTTTTACCTGATTTTTTTCATAACATTATTGGCAGTTACTATGCGCATTCTATTTCTGCGTTAGATGTGGACATTATTATTTATGTCCCTTTAGTATCCCTATATAGCCTTCCGTAGTGGGTATAGAGGTTACGGATTTTTATCAGGATTAGGTCAGACGTATGTTAATAGATACTTTCCGCACTGTTGCGGAGTTTACGCATGTCCAATTATGCATGCGTTGCAGCATTGATCTGTTTCTATAATACATGCTCATTGGATGGTGTGTTAGTTTCATCATGTCCCTTTCTCTGCATTAGTTCAGATTAAGTTCAGGTGTGCTCTCTATGGAGCATGCCCAGTTCCAGCTTTGCAGGTATTTAACCACTTTACCCCCAGCGGTACGAATTTCTCCGCCCCTTTTTTCCCTCCTAAAAAACCAGGGACGGAGAAATCCGTACCTTCCGCGCTACCGCCGCTGTCCGCGCTCCCGCCGCTCGTGCGCGCGCACCCGCCGCTCATGTACGCCGCCGCCCGCTCGCCCGGAGATCAATGAACGGGAAAATCCATTCCCGTTCGTTGATCTAGCCCCCGCAATGATCTGCTGCTTCTTTCAGAAACAGCGAGATCATTGTGCGTCTCCCAGCCTCCTACTGCTTCCTGTAAGCGTCCTTCCGGACGCTTACAGGTCGCATGTAAACAAACACTCTGTGGCCATCTTGTGGCCAAATAGTAAACTACACCCTAAAAGCATTTTACATATACAAACATTACATTTACACAATAAATTAACTCCTTACCTCCCACACTCCCCAATTTTATTTTATTTTTTGTAATTAAAAAAAAAAAAAATACAATAAAAAAAAAAAAACATAAATAGTTACCTTAGGGACTGAACTTTTTAAATATTTATGTCAAGAGGGTATAACACTGTTACTTTATAAACTGCGGGCTTGTAATTAGGGATGGATGCAAAACTGAAAAAAATGCACCTTTATTTCCAAATAAAATATTGTCGCCAAACATTGTGATAGGGACATAATTTAAATGGTTTTAAAACCCGGGACAAATGGGTTAATACATTTCATGGGTTTTAATTACAGTAGCATGCTTTATTTAAAAACTATAATGGCCGAAAACTGAAAAATGATAATTTTTTCCCACATATTTTCCTATTTCCCCATTAAAACACATTTAGAATAAAATAATTCTTTGCATAATGTCCCACCTAAAGAAAGCCTAATTGGTGGCAAAAAAAACAAGATATAGTTCATTTCATTGGGATAAGTAATAATAAAGTTATAGACGAATGAATGGAAGGAGCGCTGAAAGGTGAAAATTGCTCTGGTGGTCAGGGGGTAAAACCCCTCAGTGGTGAAGTGGTTAAGTCCTATTCATTTGTTGAATAGCCACCACCCTGTTTGGATGTCCGGTCTCCATGCGGCTCTTTGTTTGATCTTGTGGTAATTATCAAATATCTATTTACTGGTGTCTTTTAAGGAGATAAATTGACTTTGACTGCTTAGGTTATTTAGTTAGCATTTTTAATGGATTTATTTTTGCTTATTTGGATCCTGCATTGATCTATATGTGGTCTGCCCTGGCTTTATACTTGACCAGATGAGTTTCTACCTTGTATTCCAACTGTGCAGGTATAGGCTATTTTGTGTAATATTGTATTGTTCTTTATTCCATCTTCTTAAACAATTTTTTTCTTGTAGTGCACTTTCATCTTCATCATGTTTCACTCCCTCACTTAGTCACGTCAATTGGTGTCCTTCTGTCCACTGTATGCTACTTTGAGTTACTCTATTTTCCACACTTGTTCTTAAAGGGGAAGTGTCCCCTAGTCTTACTCTTAAGGGGAATTGTCCTTTTAGATTGTACTACAGTTCTTTCTATTGTATTACAGTTTTTAATTGTGTTGTTTTTATATTTTGTAGATGTTCACTATATATTTAAAGGCCTGAAGAAGGGTTACTAACCCGAAACAAATCGATGTTGTTGCCTTTTTTTCAATCAATCATAAGCACTTTTTACGTGATTAAAGATTTTGTGTATATATTTCTGCACCTTTTTGCAAATAAAAAAGAAAAAGTAATTTTTCAATTTTTGATCTTCCGTGTCTTTGGTATATCCCTGATTAATTATTTAGACTTTGAGCTTGGTGTTTGTGGTGCACCTGCAGGGATTTTTTGTATGTTTTGCTTCTCCCAAATACACTAACTACTGGTCTGTACCACTGGGGAGATTTATGTTTCAATTTTTGTTGAACATTTTTCTGAGTTTTTGAGTTTTTTCTGTTTTTTAAATGTCCTCAAAGGAATTAAATACGCTCGTGGAAGAAATTCCATACTGTCATTCATACTTTTTCTTATTTGGAGGATGATGTACAACGTATATTAAGCAAAGTCAAGGGCCATTGTCAATTTTTGTCTGAAGGCACCACCAGCTTGTGTGATTTTGAGGAGTTGGAGAAAGTAGAGAAACGTATTATTGATTTGGATTTGCATGGGGAGACTCTAGCCGAATATTATAGAGTATCACGTATTCCAAGAGGGGGCCGTTCACAGATCCGCCCCTTTCTGTTTGAGGACGATACCGATTTTTTTATACGTTTTGAAGGGATTCTCAACAAATCGTCTTTGGACATTATTCTATTATATATTGAGTGGATCTATAAGAAGTTGCCTGATCTGGAGACTGAAGCTTTGGATATTCGTATGAAATTAAGTGAAACACTACCTAAGGAGGAGTATACCAAAAATATTGCTGAGTTAGGAAATAGGCTTGACCGATATCAGAAAGATCTAGAAAGTATCAAAAAGGCAAAATTTGTACGGGATTCTAAGGATTATACCACTGGTTTTGTCTATAAATGGCAGCAAAAAGGAAAACCACTCTATGGCGGTTTGGATCATCCAAGACCAAGATCCCGCAAACGTACACCCAGACACAGGCGGGAGTATCCCACCTCTCCCACTTCTTCAGTTGGGTCTTCTGCTTCTGGCTCCTCTTTTTTAGGGTCCACAGAGAATCATACACGGGGCCAAGGAGCCAGATCCAGAATCAAGGGTCCTCAACCAGTCAGGAGCAACTATTACATGCAGGATCGCAATTAGAGGGTATCTCACCTGTGGTAAATATATCTGACTATGTGTTATCTAATTGTGAGTTATCTGTTCTTTCAAAGGGTTTGTCATTTAGTCCAACTTCCACACCAGATTTTTTTAGATTGGATTCTGAATTTGCCCATTTCTTTAATAATTTGCGATGGAAGGCTTATTGGTCTAAATCTAAACAGTCTGTTACTACCATAAGAGACAGACATCGCACATTATATACATGTTCTGATTTGGATCTAAAATTACCTTCCTCCCATAAACCTCCTGTTGATAATGTCCATATTGAATCCTTCGTTAAGTTAGTGAAACGTGATCTTGAGTCCTTGGAAGCTTCATTTAAAAGAGGAAAGTTACCATTTATTCATCATAATATTACAAAGGAGGAAAAGAATGCCTTGACCAATCTTAAGGACAATTCATCTATTGTTATTAAGAGTGCTGACAAAGGGGGTGCTGTTGTGGTCATGAATAAAGTTGATTATGTTAATGAAATTAGAAGACAATTAAGCGACCCTAATGTTTATTGCAAACTTGATTGTGACCCGACTATGTCCTATTTGGCCGATCTGAAATTGGTACTCGAGGAGGCCTTGTCCAACGGAGTTATTGACCAGAAGTTATTTGATTATTTGTACAATAACCAACCAGTGACTCCAGTCATATATTGCGTGCCCAAATTACATAAGGATCCCCTTCATCCACCAGGGAGACCCATTGTGGCAGGTACAGACTCTGTCTTCAGTAGAGTGGCAATTTTCTTGGATAGAGTGTTACGCGGATACATGATTAAACAGACCTCTTACCTGCGGGACACTTCTGACTTTATTAACACCATTAAAGATATCATACTTCCTCATGAAAATTGTCTTCTCATAACTCTAGACATTGAGTCTTTATATACATGTATTCCCCACCATGAAGGTATACAGGCTATTAAGAATGTACTGTTGGAAGATCTTGAGGTCAATAATGCACAAATGACTTTTGTCTTGACTTTGTTGGACATGGTTCTTAAAAAGAATTTTTTTCTATTTCAGGATGATTTTTATTTACAGTTACGAGGTTCTGCCATGGGGAGTAATGTAGCTCCCGTATATGCCAATGTGTTCATTCAAGATCTCGAAAAAAACTGGATTTATAAACATGAATTATTCCGCCAGTTTATTTTGACGTGGCGACGTTATATTGATGATATCTTCATTATCTGGACGGGGTCTCGTGAGTCTTTTGATTGTTTTTTTCTTGAGTTACAACAGGCTTCCTCTTTCCTCAATTTTACAGCAAATATAAGCAATGGAGCGATTCCATTTTTAGACGTTAATGTTTCCATGATAGGACGGCTCTTGAGCTGTGATCTATACAGCAAGCCTACGGATCGCAATACATTATTGGATTTCCGTAGTTTCCATCCCAAGAGACTCCGTGAATCACTTCCTAAGTCCCAGCTTATGCGAGTGAAACGGATTGTAAGTGATTCCAATACGTCACATTGTCGTTTGGAAACTATGTCCAGAAAATTTATCGACAGAGGATATCCCCCTAATTTGGTGTATCGTTTGAGGAATGAGGTGGCAGGTATGAGCCGTAGCTCCCTTTTGTCCCCTAGAGCAGGTCACCCTAAAAATGGAGACAGGATCGTTCTGGCCACATCTTTTAATACATTGTCCAATCAAATTACCAATTTGGTAAAGAAACATTGGTATGTTCTGTCATCTTTGAGTAAAGATATTCCAGCTTTTAGACAACCACCGATGATGGCTTACAAGAGAGCTAAATCTATTAGAGATATAGTTGTCAAAGCAGATGTGGGACCATCAGTAGTTAAATCACAGAGTAGGTTGACTCCATTGCGGGTAGGCACCTTTCCTTGCTTCCATTGTGTTAATTGTCAACTTGTCATTAAAGGCAAGGAATTTAATCATCCTATGAGGGGGACACCCATTAAGCTACGCCACTATGCAACATGTGATTCAAGCTTTGTGGTTTATGGGTTAAAATGCCCTTGTGGTAAATTCTATGTGGGTGAAACCACTCGTCCTGTTAAAGAACGTATTAGCAAACATCGATCAACTATCAAGGTTGCCTTTGAACGCAATGGAGCTCAATCTGCCCTTGTGTCCCCAGTTGCCCAACATTTTTGGGAGGCTAAACACTGTGGGTCAACTTCGATTTTTGATCCTGGAGGTTGTTGAAAGATCCAGATGTGGCGGTGATCGACAGGCGTATCTCTTGAAGAGAGAAGCCTTCTGGATAAAATTTTTGAACACGTTGGCCCCCCATGGTATGAACCTCGAATATCTTCCATAATTTCCCCTTTTTTAGCTTTGCTGTTATGTAATTTTGTTTGTATTCCTCAAGATTTTTTGCCATCTTGAATATGTAATCATGATATTGTTATCTATCTTTCTTCCAGCTTTTTTCTTGCTTTTTTCTGGCTTTTTTTCTAGCTTTTCTCTGGCTTTTCTCTGTTTTTTCTAGCTTTTTTCTAGCTTTTTTTCTAGCCTTCGCTTTTCTCTAAGCTTCTTTCTGGCTTTTTCTAGCCTTCGCTTTTCTCTAAGCTTCTTTCTGGCTTGTTCTCTGGCTTTTTCTAGCTTTTTTCGAGCTTTTTTCGAGCTTTTTTCGAGCTTTTTTCTAGCTTTTCTTTAGCTTCTTCTAGCTTTTTTCTAAGCTTTTTTCTGGCTTTTTTCTGGCTTTTCTCTGGCTTTTTTCTTTTCTTCTAGCTTTTCTTCTAGCTTTTCTCTGGCTTTTTTCTAGCTTTTCTCTGGCTTTTTTTCTGGTCCTTTTTCTCTAGCTTTTCTTCTAGCTTCTCTAGCTAATTGGTGTGAAAGTTTTTCTATCACCTTTTTGGTAAGGAGTACTGGAGATGGGTGTTCGACTTTTTTACCTGATTTTTTTCATAACATTATTGGCAGTTACTATGCGCATTCTATTTCTGCGTTACATGTGGACATTATTATTTATGTCCCTTTAGTATCCCTATATAGCCTTCCGTAGTGGGTATAGAGGTTACGGATTTTTGTCAGGATTAGGTCAGACGTATGTTAATAGATACTTTCTGCACTGTTGCGGAGTTTACGCATGTGCAATTATGCATGCGTTGCAGCATTGATCTGTTTCTATAATACATGCTCACTGGATGGTGTGTTAGTTTCATCATGTCCCTTTCTCTGCATTAGTTCAGATTAAGTTCAGGTGTGCTCTCTATGGAGCATGCCCAGTTCCAGCTTTGCAGGTATTTAAGTCCTATTCATTTGTTGAATAGCCACCACCCTGTTTGGATGTCTGGTCTCCACGCGGCTCTTTGTTTGATCTTGTGGTAATTATCAAATATCTATTTACTGGTGTCTTTAGGAGATAAATTGACTTTGACCGTTTAGGTTATTTAGTTAGCGTTTTTAATGGATTTATTTTTGCTTATTTGGATCCTGCATTGATCTATAGGTGGTCTGCCCTGGCTTTATATTTGACCAGATGAGTTTCTACCTTGTTTTCCAACTGTGCAGGTATAGGCTATTTTGTGTAATATTGTATTGTTCTTTATTCCATCTTCTTAAACTATTTTTTTCTTGTAGTGCACTTTCATCTTCATCATGTTTCACTCCCTCACTTTTTCACGTCAATTGGTGTCCTTCTGTCCACTGTATGCTACTATGAGTTACTCTATTTTCCACACTTGTTCTTAAAGGGGAAGTGTCCCCTATTCTTACTCTTAAGGGGAATTGTCCTTTTAGATTGTACTACAGTTCTTTCTATTGTATTACAGTTTTTAATTGTGTTGTTTTTATATTTTGTAGATGTTCACTATATATTTAAAGGCCTGAAGAAGGGTTACTAACCCGAAACAAATCGATGTTGTTGCCTTTTTTTCAATCAATCATAAGCACTTTTTACGTGATTAAAGATTTTGTGTATATATTTCTGCACATTTTTGCAAATAAAAAAGAAAAAGTAATTTTTCAATTTTTGATCTTCCGTGTCTTTGGTATATCCCTGATTAATTATTTAGACTTTGAGCTTAGTGTTTGTGGTGCACCTGCAGGGATTTTTTGTATGTTTTGCTTCTCCCAAATACACTAACTACTTGTCTGGGTCACCCGCTCCTCGGGTGAACCCGCTCATCCTAATTACTGTTACACCAAGCACTATACTACATTAGCTGCCTTGTGCTTTGCTATACTTGTATTATTGGTGATTCTGCAGATCACCATATAATCAGGTATAGTATCTGTATTATTGGTGATACTGCAGATCACCAATAATCAGAAAATCTGTTCAGCTGACACCTATCGTTACAGAACAGCAGACCAAAACAATATGGACGAACTACGAAGCCAACTTGAAGTCCTGATTACCGCGGTGAATAATCTCACTGGGGTGATTAATACCCAGCAGACTCAGATCACCCAACTGTCTCGGACAGTCAGGGTACTTCAAACGGCTGTCGATACAGTGCGATCTCCTCCAGTTACAGATCTACACATGGCTGTACCCGAAAAGTTTTCAGGGCATAGATCTGACTTTCAGAATTTCAGGAATCATGTGTTATCCTATTTTGAGTTAAGGCCTAACTTGTCTGGTTCAGAGAGCCAGAGGTTAACGTTTATTAAGACTCTATAGTCAGGAGACTCGCAGACATGGGCGTATAGTCTTCATTCTGAGCATGAGGCATTATCCTTGGTTCAGGAGTGTTTTAAGGCCATGGCCGTTATATATGGCGGATATTGCGATTACTGCTGAGAGGAAGCTAAAAACTCTCAGGCAGGGTCGTAATCCAGTGGAGGTTTATGCTGCGGAGTTTAGAAAGTGGGCTGTGTCAGCTAGATGGGGGACGTATGCATTACTAGATTGTTTTCTGTCAGGGTTGTCTGATGCAGTCTCTGATTTGATGTTGGGACGTCCCGAACCCAAATCCATAGACGAAGCAATCTCTTTGGCAGTGCGGGTAGATCGCCGCCTGCGTTATCAGAAACAGACCCGTGGTAAAACCACGGTAAGATCTGTCTCCTACGCCTCTCGTCCACCCTCGTCATCTCCAGACGTGCCGATGCAAATTGGAAAGTCTAGATTGACACAAGTGGAAAAGAATCGCAGAAGCTCAGAAGGACTATGTCTATACTGTGCGGAGCAGGGTCACGTTGTCTAAAACTGTCCTAAGAAGTCGGGAAACGCTGTCGCCTAGGTGTAGTCAGAGGTAATACCCTAGGCGAGCAGTCAATACCTCTAAACAATAACTGTTTGCTCCTCCCCTGCTCCATCACTTGGGAGGGTCAGACCACGCCCACAGAAGCCTTTGTAGACTCCGGCTCTGCAGCTAATTTCATAGATTTTGAGAAAAAATTGAGGATTCCCTTGCTCCCGTTAGACCGTCAGATTGTGGTTACGGCAGTTGATGACTCTCCGCTACAGTGTAGACAGCCTCTGTCTCAGACCCCATTGCTGATATGCAATATAGAGGTGCTACATAAAGAAAAATTACAGTTCTTTGTCTTGCATACGACAACCTCTACTATCATTCTTGGCATGCCCTGGTTGCAACTCCACTCCCCTCAGATTGATTGGGCATCAGGTCAGCTGCAGAGCAGGTCTACCCATTGTCATCATCATTGTTTGGGGAGAGTTGCTCTTTGCGCCACCAAGATTCAGGTTAAAGGAGTGCCAATGCAGTTCGCAGAATTTGCAGATGTATTCTGTCCTAAATCTGCGGATAAACTTCCGCCTCACCGGAGCTATGACTGTCCTATAGAATTAAGATCCGGTTGTATGCCCCCTAGAGGCCATCTGTATAATTTATCTGGGCCTGAGAAACTGGCAATGCAAGAGTACATTAAGGAAAATTTGGCCAAGGGCTTCATCCGTCCTTCCCGGTCGCCAGCTGGGGCTGGGTTCTTTTTTGTAAAGAAGAAGGACGGAGGGCTTAGACAATGTATTGACTACAGAGGTCTAAATAAGATCACAGTGAAAAATCGTTACCCGTTGCCTTTGATAGACGATTTGTTCACGCAGGTGACCAATGCCAGTATTTTCTCCAAATTAGACCTGCGAGGGGCATAAAACTTGGTACGCATCAGAGACAGTGACGAATGGAAGACGGCGTTTAACACGCCCGACGGGCATTACGAGTATTTGGTTATGCCCTTCGGGTTGTGTAACGCCCCGGCCGTTTTCCAGGAATTAATCAATGAGGTTTTCAGGGAGGTTTTAGGAAAATTTGTGCTTGTATATCTTGATGACATACTAATTTTCTCATCAAATGTGACAGAGCATCGGAAGCATGTTAAATTTGTTCTACGGAAATTAAGACAGAATTCACTGTATGAGAAGTTGGAAAAGTGCCTCTTCGAGGTCACGGAGGTGCCATTCTTGGGGTATATTATTTCCACTTCTGGTCTCTCGATGGATCCCGCAAAGGTCTCTGCTGTTTTGGAGTGGCCTCAACCTGTGGGATTGAAGGCACTCCAAAGATTTCTTGGCTTTGCCAACTACTACATGAAGTTCATCAAGGGCTTCTCGTCTGTAGTGTCACCCCTCACCAGTCTTACTAAAAAGGGGGCTGACACGTATCACTGGTCGGCAGAGGCCCAGTCAGCTTTTGCCACTTTGAAAAAGTTGTTCTGTTCCGCTCCCATCCTGAGACACGTGGATGTCACCTTCCCCTTCATTGTGGAAGTCGATGCGTCTGAAATAGGGGTTGGGGCTGAGCTGTCTCAGCGCTCTGGTCTTCAAGGCAAATTACACCCATGTGCCTTCTTTTCACGTAGATTCTCTCCAGCTGAGAGGAACTACGATATTGGTAATCGGGAGCTCTTGGTCATTAAGTTAGCCTTTGAAGAATGGCTCCATTGGCTGGAAGGGGCAGAACATACAATTACAGATATACAGATCATAAGAACTTGGAGTACTTTGAAGGGGCCAAGAGGCTTAGTCCTCGACAGGCCCGTTAGTCTTTATTCTTTTCAAGGTTCAGATTCATTATAACGTATACACCAGGTAGCAAGAGCGTCAAAGCAGACGCTCTATCCAGGTGTTTCGAGCCTGAGGCAGGTCAGCCCTCAACCCCTGAGACCATTCTACCTTAGAAGGTGGTGTTGGCAGCTACTGAGACCTGGGAGGACTGGATGGCTACGCTTGGCCCTTATCAACAGGATATTCCAGAAGGTAAGCCTGAGGGGGTTCTGTTCGTTCCACTCCCTTTCCGCCTACAACTCCTACAATTATTGCATACCCATAAGAATGCTGGGCACCCAGGGGCCACCTGAACTCAGGATCTTTTGGCCAGATGTGTATGGTGGCCTTCACTGGCATCTGAGTGTAAGGAGTTCGTGAGGGAGTGTTCAGTGTGTGCCAGAAGTAAACCCTTTCGCCAGCAGGGATGGTCGTAGTCAGCCAACTTCGCTACACTGGAACTACGCATATTTTTATGCAAATACGCTTCGCAATCTACGCCTCCGAAATCAGCCACTTCGCTACGTTAGCATACCGTAGACTATGCATTAAAATACGCAAGCTTCACGTATTGCGTAGCGTAGTTGATGCGACCGCTTATACCCTTATGTGGAAAAATTTCCGCAATAATCTGCTAACTATGCGCATACACAAACTAATATAAGCATACATTCCAACATCCAATGCGGAATTGTATGCGTATAAAGGGTAATAAAATTTCTGCGCATGCGCAATGACCCATATAACTGCAGTTACCGCACACGTAGTTGACTTCGCAATACATACATCAACTACGCGTAGCGGGCAAAGCTATGCATAGCGGGACTACGACTACGCGGAAATGCATACGTGTAGTTCTTAAACTTCGCCTACGAACTACAATGCGTAGTTGCGTACTACGATGCGTAGATTCGCGCTGGCGTAGTTTACGAGCTCGCCAGGCTCCAGTGGGCACGTTACAAGCTTTACCAGTGTCAAGCGAGCCCCGGACCCATTTGTCAATGGACTTCATAGGAGAACTCCCTATGTCTGAGGGCAAGACGGTCATTTGGGTGGTAGTGGACAGATTCAGTAAGATGGCTCATTCTGTCCCCTTGAAGGTGCTCCCCTCGGCCCAGGAATGAGCTGATCTCTTCATTCAGCACATCTTCCGGCTGCATGGCATTCCGGAGAATGTGGTGTCAGATAGGGGAGTCCAGTTTGTATCGAAATTTTGGAGAGTCTTTTGCCATCAGTTAGGTATGAATCTTTCCTTCTCATCAGGCTACCACCCACAGACCAATGGTCAGACCGAAAGCGTTAACCAGTCTCTTGAACAATTTTTCAGGTGTTATGTGGCAGATGCACAGGCAGATTGGGTAAAGTTTCTGCCGTTCGCGGAGTTCGCGCATAATAACCTGAAGAGTTCCTCTTCAGGATTTCCCCCCTTTCAGGTGGTATCGGGAAAATCTCCCAAGTTTTCTCCTTTACCGGTGGCTTCTTCTCCTTTCCCGGCCCTAGAAGATTGGCAAAGGGCTCTAAAGGAGATTTGGGGTTCAGTTAAGAGGAATTTGGGAAAAGCCTTCCAGACTCAGAAGAAACAGGCAGATAAGAGGCGGTCTGTAGAGTGGAAGTTTTCCCCAGGGGACATGGTGTGGATATCTACTCGGCATTTGGCGTTGAAACAACCATCACCCAAGTTAGGACCGAGATTTATAGGCCCATACCCTGTCACCAAGAAGATTAATGATGTCACATATGTGGTTGATCTCCCAGCCAGCATGAGAGGCGTGAGATCGTTCCATGTGTCTCTGTTGAAACCTGTGCACGTGGATTCCTCTCCCCCCTCCCCCCCTGTGATGGTCGATGACCAACCTGAGTATGAGATCGAGAAGATCCTGGATTCTCGATTAGTGCAGAATAATATACAGTACCTGGTCCATTGGAAGGGGTATGCTGGAGGAAAGAACTTGGGTGCCGAGTTGTCGCATGCATGCTGAAGATTTAAGGAAAGAATTTCATGAGTTGCACCCGGATAAGCCGGGTAGGAAGTGTCCGGGGTCCACTCCTCAGGGGGGGGGGGGACTGTAATAGATAGCGTAGATACCGCCGCAGAGACAAGCTGCATGGCGGCCATCTCCGCGTATCAGCCAGCGGCCTCTGCCGCGCGGTTACATGCTGAGACTTTGCCTGGTCCTTCTATTGCTCACAGGTTAAGGGCTACGCGCGCGCGAGCCGAGCGACAGGACCTTTATGCATCTAGGAGGGGAGTCAGCTGACGCGCGGTCAGCTGATTCCAGCCAGCGTCCGGATTGGCTGAGTGACTGGGGCGGCGCTGTGGAGCATGGTTGGGTATATATAGGACAGGCCTGTTAGTAGCTCCTCGTCTGCTGTTGCAAATGCTATCGTGTTAGCGCTCAGAACCTAGTCAGATCCCAAAGTGTGCTAGAACCGGCCGGAGCCGGGGATCCACGCTTAGCCAGCTTCTGTTGATAGCTTAAAGTACTAATTGCATTGTTTATTTGTTATGACTTTTTGCTTACTCTGACTATCCTCCTGTTTGTCGATTCTGTACCTCAGCCATTTGATTCACATTGCCGACCCTGCTTGTTATTGACACTGAATCAGTCTTCCGTTTCTGTACTGTACCTGTCCGCTCGTTGCCTACTCTGCCTGTCTGACCTCGCTACCCGCACCAGTGGGCCTAGCCACTGGTGAGGGAAATTACTGTCTGTATCATCTACTCCTAGGCTGCAGTACTGTCTGTATCATCTACTCCTAGGCTGCAGTACTATCTGTATTGCCTACACTTAGGCTGCAGTACCTTCTGTATCAACTACGCCTAGGCTGCAATACAGTTCGTATCACCTGTTCCACAGGGGATCGTTAGTGCAGTACTAATTGTATTACTCCACCTTGTGCTGTGCACCAAACACTACTAGGCTGATGTACTTCCTGAATCACCTGCTCCACAGGTGATCAGTTGTTCAGCCCTGGTTGTATTATCTTCTACTTGCGTTTGTGCTTCCAACACTCTCGGCTGCAGCACGGTCTGACTCACCTGCCCAATAGTGAGCACCGGCTGCAGTATTGTCTGGGTCACCCGCTCCTCGGGTGAACCCGCTCATCCTAATTACTGTTACACCAAGCACTATACTACATTAGCTGCCTTGTGCCTTGCTATACTTGTATTATTGGTGATTCTGCAGATCACCATATAATCAGGTATAGTATCTGTGTTTGAGTTAGCCTTTTCTACTGTCTCAAACGTTAAATTCAGATCATTATCTGTCTGTGACCAATTTTCTATTGCAAATAGAATATTATGCCTGTAGACAAACACTGGTCTATTTGGATGCTCGCATTTGAGTAATAACTGAAAACTGACCTTTATGTGATACGACAGTGGAAAAGTTTTCGTAATGTTTTTATACCTTTTAGAATTGAAAAATAAAATAAAACAATTTAAAAAAAATTACTCTGTGTTTGCCCAATGTAAAATCTTTCCTCTTCCTGATTTACATTCTGAAATTTATCACAAATGGCAACAACTTTAGCAGTTGGAAACAGACGTTATTTCCCACAATGCAATGAGGTTCACAGACAGAAAACTGTGGGAGGTGTTTCACCACAATATTAGCCATGCAGATGTCCCTAAACGTAAACATTTCTCATGGAAAAAAAGGAAGTATCAACTACTTACTGATTTGGAAGAAGTTCAATCCTGGGTTAAAGTTCCTGTTTACAATAAAGCATTTAAACTGAACATAAAAGTATGAGACTCGGTTCTATGTTTAATTTATCTTTAGTAAACCACATACAATTATTCATCTTATAAGTAAATATCCCCTTCAGGTTTGCTTTAAAGGGAAGGTCCAAGCAAAATAAAAAAATGAGTTTCACTTATCTGGGGCTTCTACCAGCCCCATGCAGCCATCCTGTGCCCTCGTAGTCACTTACTGCTGCTCCAGTCTCCCGCTGGCAGCTTGCCGACCTCGGGGTTGGCGGGCCGCATTGCATACATTTTTACGCATTCCCGCTAGTGCAGGAACATTAACACATACATTTTTACGCGTTAGTGGTGCAATGCGTAAAAATGTATGCATTGAACCACTAATGTACTACGCCTTTTAGTTTTCTCTATTTTCGCGATTAAAATTGCGGCCGCTGCAATTTCAATCGCGAAAATAGCGAAAAACTAAAAGGCATAGGGCGGCGGTTTATATATCATTGGGAAGAGGAGAAAGAGAGCTTTAAAATGATATGCATCTTCCCATAGTTTCTGCACTGCTCGGAGTCCCTTTAAAGGGGTTCTGGTATTATATCTAAAGTTTGTAAAAAATATATCCCGCTGTTACTTGGAAGAGCTGCTACTTATTTACTACTTACTTTCAATATAGAATGTTCATGTTTTACAAATAAATGTTGCATGTTCTAGTAATTGCAGGCAGACAAAATACAGTAGAATCTCGTTATAGCAAACTCTGATATAGTAAACCTCTGTCTATAGTAAACTCAGTACCCTGGTCCCGACCATATGCCTGTATAAATATACAATGTATGACCAATCCTGATAAAGTAAACTTTTGATATAGTTAATTACTATATTTTTTGCAATATAAGATGCTCCGGACTATAAGACGCACCTAGATTTAAAGGGCAAAAACCAGGGAAACCACATATTAAACCTGTTGTATCCATGGTCCAGGAGCGTCTTGTAGATGCTCTCCCCAATTAATGTGTCCCCTTGTATCTCATGTGCCCTCCTGTGTCCCCCATGTGTCCCCTTCTGTCCCTATGTGTCACCTTCTCTCCCCCATGTGTCCCCTTCTGCGTCCCATGTGTCTCCTTCTCGTCACCATGTGGCACCTTCTCTCCCCCATGTGTCCCCTTCTCTTCCCCATGTGTCCCCTTCTCTCCCCCATGTGTCCCCTTCTCTTCCCTATGTGTCCCCTTCTCTTCCCACTGTGTCCCCTTCTCTTCCCCATGTGTCCCCTTCTGTCTCCCATGTGTCCCCTTCTGTCTCCCATGTGTCTCCTTCTCTTCACTATGTGTCCTCTTCTCTCCCCCATGTGTCCCCTTCTGTCTCCCATGCGTCACCTTCTCTTCCCCATGTGTCACCTTCTCTCCCCCATGTGTCACCTTCTCTCCCCCATGTGCCCCCTTCTCTCCCCCATGTGCCTCCTTCTCTCCCCCATGTGCCTCCTCTCCCCCATGTGCCCCCTTCTCTTCCCCATGTACCTCCTTCTCTCCCCCATGTGCCTCCTCTCCCCCATGTGCCCCCTTCTCTTCCCCATGTACCTCCTTCTCTCCCCCATGTGCCCCGTTCTCTCCCCATGTCTTCTCAGCTTTCCCGTGTCCTCCTCTTCTCCCCTGAATAAATGAAAGTAGAAGCAGTGCGGCTTCAGCAGCACAAGCCGGCAATAGGGGAGCAATGAGGGAGAGGTTTCTGATCGCCGCAGGCTCAGATGGATTAGGTGAGCCGTGCTGCTGCTCCTTTGATTTATTCAGGTAAAGACACTGGTAAAAAGAGTGGCACTCTTCCAAAGTAGGGATAAGGGTGCCCAAGCCTCAAAAGATCCTCACACCTCTGGATCAAATCAATGTAGAAAGCGTATAGGAGGCTGGCACTTCCAAGCGTGAAAAAAGCTCTTTTATTGAAACATTAAAAGTGGTAATACAGCGACAGCCCGCTGTTTCAGGTATCAGCCTTTCTTCAAGCTGTTTCAACCACAAATGAGATATCACATACATTGTCCATATATAGTGTCAACCCATTAAAACATCCAATCAGTTTAAACTGCCCGCAGCCAATCACCTTACCTGCACTGCACGGCGGACCTGAGGGGAGACTGCATCCCTAACATGCAAATAAAGCAGGATTACATCATCACGGAGAGTACCGGCGCCCCACGCCAGCATCAGCCATAACTCCGTGTTCTCACTCGCTGGGGTCAGGTCAGGTGACCTAAAAACATGACGTCATAACGCATACGCCGCCGCACGTCCATACACAGACCCTGCGCAAACTCAGTGCGCTTAGAGTCACTACAATGACAGTAGGGGCAGCCCCTCCCAGAGGCATGTCTCTCCAACGTCATATGTAAACAAAGCCGCTGCAACAGCGCGACTAATTAATAGACATGGGGCTGCGCATCCCTGACAATGCTAATATCCGCATAAATTTATAGACGGATTTCACTCACCCATACCTCCCCAGTGAGTCAATCATCAGGGATATCTCCAAACAGTTCCTCCAGCACAGGCAAGGATGACAGCTCTGCAGAAAAGAGCATATACAATACATCAGAACATGCATAGTATCCTAGCCATCATCATCAAATACAAAATCCCAGATCGTATTCTTTGTTTAATCCCCCTTCCCCCAACACACCCAATCTTTTGATCCAGCTCGCTTCTCTCCTAAGCAACTCCTTTAGTCTAGAATGTTTTCCCCTCCAAGATACCGGCACCCCATCAATAACCTGAACTTCATCATAGTGAAGTGGGCTGAAACAGCCTGTTTCATATCTCCATTTCTGATATTCTATCCCTAACCTTCTGCGTGGTCATACCTATATACCCCAAGCCACATGGACACTTTAAATAGTATACCACGTAGCTTGACTCACAGGTATAAAGTTCTCTAATCCTATATTTAGTACCCTTAGATGGATGTGTGAATTCGGGACCTTTTGTAACATGTCCACACAGATGACAACCAAGGCAAGGAAATGTCCCTGTCTTTTTATTGGATTCAGCGTGCTTAGGTGCATGATAAAATACTTTATCTCTGATCGTGGGTGCTTTTTTTGTAAGAGAGTAAGGGGGGGTATCTAAACTCTGGTATATTAGGAAATGCCTGGCTCAAGAGGTGCCAATGTCGTCTGATACTTTTCCCAATTTCTCCACTACAAGTGTTGTAGGTGGAAACAAAGGGAAGTCGGAATTGTCTATTGTCCTTTCTCCTAGGACGTGTTTCCTGTTGTAGCTTCTCCTGCGGGTAACCCCTCTGCCTAAACTTTAGTACCATATCATCATGGCGTTTTTGTGCAACATCTGTGTTGGAAATAATCCTATTCAATCTAGCAAATTGTCCCTTGGGGATAGCGTCCTTAACATGAGGGGGATGGAAACTATCATAGTGTAATAGAGAGTTACGATCTGTATTCTTAATATGTAAGTCAGAGACAAGAGTACATCCATCCCTAATGATGGTAGTGTTAAGGAAGGTCACCTGTTCTAAACTAGTATGGCATGTCAGCTTAATCTCTCTGCAGCTCCGGGACAGGTCAACCAAAAAGGAATCAAGGGTCGAACGCGGCCCCACCCACACACAAAAAATATCGTCTATAAATCTAAGCCAGCACCTGGCATGTTTTTGAAACAGACGATTTGAATAAACAAAAGCCTCTTCATACAAACCCATATAAAGATTCGCATAGGATGGGGCCACATTCGACCCCATCGCCGTCCCACGCAGCTGCAGAAAGAATTAATCATGGAAAGAAAAGTAATTATATCTTAATACCACATTGAGTAAGTCAATAGCAAACAGGCGCTGATCCTTGGACAAGTCTGAACGTGTCAATAGGAACCAGTCAATAGCCTCCACACCTCCATCATGCGGGATGGAGGTGTAGAGGCTTTCAACATCCAATGTCACCAAGAGAAGCTCCTCCCCCTCAATCTCTAAACCTCTAATAGTCTGCAAAAACATATTTGTGTCTCTAACATAGGAATCAAGTGTAACAACCAGAGGCTGTAGTAATCTATCCAAAAACTGCGCAATGGGGACAAAAATGGACCCCGTGCCGGCCACAATGGGTCTCCCCGGCGGCCGGCACGGGTCCTTGTGGATCTTAGGCAAAGTATAAAACTTCGGTGTAACAGGGTTGTCCTGGATAAGAAATTTAGCAACACCCTCATCAATAATACCTCCAGCTTTTGCCTTTTCAATAATGCTTTTAATTTTCTTTTGTATAAAGACTATAGGGTCTTCCTCTATTTTACGGTAGACTTCAACCTGAGCTAACTGGCCCCTAATTTCCTCCTCATAGTAACCACTATCTAAAACTACTACGGCTCCGCCTTTGTCAGCGGGCCGTATTGTGAGTTCTGTTCTTTTCTTCAAGTTCTCCAATGCCAACCGCTCATCCTTGGTAAGGTTAAACTGTACTCTCCTCATATGTTGTTCAGCCTCTAATCTCCCCATATCCTCCATAACTCGATTGCAAAAACTATCTATTACTAAATTGCCTGTAGGACAAAAGGAACTTTTGTTTCTAAGTCCAAAGTCCTTCAATGTGAGGCCTGTTTTCTCCATATCCTCCTGTCGTTCTCCAAACTGTGGCACTGTTCCAAAAAAATATTTTAGTTTTATAGTCCTGAAGAAGCGGAACAATTCCTGATCCAAATCAAAGAAATTGGGTAGGTTGGTAGGGCTAAAGTTGAGTCCATAATTAAGTACTCTTTCCTCAGTCACTGTCAAAGCATGACTGGAGATGTTGACTACTAGCTGTGGTGCTTCGATCAAGGTCTCTTGCGTAATTCCATCTGGCTCTTTGCTGGATCTTTTCGTGCGTTTGATCCTGGCCCTGCTCCCACCCCGCCTGCTGCTCCTCTTTGTGCCGGTGAGGCCTCCCGTGAGGACAAAAAATAAGAGGCAGAGGATCCATGGTCATCTCCCTGTGGGGGACGAGGACGTGGTAATCTTCCTCTAGGTTTATTTGGCTTATTTGGCTTATTCAGTCTCCTCAAGGTGTTAACAGGTACCATCTTTTGCCACGAATAGACATATCCTTCAGTATAGTCCTGTGTATCACGATGGAATTTAGAGCGTTTCGTTTCCTCAATGGTCTTGGTATGTGCTGCGATCTTAACAGACAACTGATCCACAAACGACTGCATCTCTGCTGCCGGTAATAGGGCAGTTAGTTGGGTGATAATAGCCAGGCTCTTCTGTTCCAGAATTGGAAGCTCTCGATAAATTCTTTCAATCGTAAGAATCATTGTATCGAATGCAGCCTTATTCCATATTCTTTCAAAGGTTGAGCAAAATTCCGGATCTCCTCCAAACAACATAGGTGAAACCTGAGACCGTATTGCCCGCGGTATTTTCCTAGTACGGCAATATTCTGCAAGAGTCCTCGCATTGCTCAACCTTTGAAAGAATATGGAATAAGGCTGCATTCGATACAATGATTCTTACGATTGAAAGAATTTATCGAGAGCTTCCAATTCTGGAACAGAAGAGCCTGGCTATTATCACCCAACTAACTGCCCTATTACCGGCAGCAGAGATGCAGTCGTTTGTGGATCAGTTGTCTGTTAAGATCGCAGCACATACCAAGACCATTGAGGAAACGAAACGCTCTAAATTCCATCGTGATACACAGGACTATACTGAAGGATATGTCTATTCGTGGCAAAAGATGGTACCTGTTAACACCTTGAGGAGACTGAATAAGCCAAATAAGCCAAATAAACCTAGAGGAAGATTACCACGTCCTCGTCCCCCACAGGGAGATGACCATGGATCCTCTGCCTCTGATTTTTTGTCCTCACGGGAGGCCTCACCGGCACAAAGAGGAGCAGCAGGCGGGGTGGGAGCAGGGCCAGGATCAAACGCACAAAAAGATCCAGCAAAGAGCCAGATGGAATTACGCAAGAGACCTTGATCGAAGCACCACAGCTAGTAGTCAACATCTCCAGTCATGCTTTGACAGTGACTGAGGAAAGAGTACTTAATTATGGACTCAACTTTGGCCCTACCAACCTACCCAATTTCTTTGATTTGGATCAGGAATTGTTCCGCTTCTTCAGGACTATAAAACTAAAATATTTTTTTGGAACAGTGCCACAGTTTGGAGAACGACAGGAGGATATGGAGAAAACAGGCCTCACATTGAAGGACTTTGGACTTAGAAACAAAAGTTCCTTTTGTCCTACAGGCAATTTAGTAATAGATAGTTTTTGCAATCGAGTTATGGAGGATATGGGGAGATTAGAGGCTGAACAACATATGAGGAGAGTACAGTTTAACCTTACCAAGGATGAGCGGTTGGCATTGGAGAACTTGAAGAAAAGAACAGAACTCACAATACGGCCCGCTGACAAAGGCGGAGCCGTAGTAGTTTTAGATAGTGGTTACTATGAGGAGGAAATTAGGGGCCAGTTAGCTCAGGTTGAAGTCTACCGTAAAATAGAGGAAGACCCTATAGTCTTTATACAAAAGAAAATTAAAAGCATTATTGAAAAGGCAAAAGCTGGAGGTATTATTGATGAGGGTGTTGCTAAATTTCTTATCCAGGACAACCCTGTTACACCGAAGTTTTATACTTTGCCTAAGATCCACAAGGACCCGTGCCGGCCGCCGGGGAGACCCATTGTGGCCGGCACGGGGTCCATTTTTGTCCCCATTGCGCAGTTTTTGGATAGATTACTACAGCCTCTGGTTGTTACACTTGATTCCTATGTTAGAGACACAAATATGTTTTTGCAGACTATTAGAGGTTTAGAGATTGAGGGGGAGGAGCTTCTCTTGGTGACATTGGATGTTGAAAGCCTCTACACCTCCATCCCGCATGATGGAGGTGTGGAGGCTATTGACTGGTTCCTATTGACACGTTCAGACTTGTCCAAGGATCAGCGCCTGTTTGCTATTGACTTACTCAATGTGGTATTAAGATATAATTACTTTTCTTTCCATGATGAATTCTTTCTGCAGCTGCGTGGGACGGCGATGGGGTCGAATGTGGCCCCATCCTATGCGAATCTTTATATGGGTTTGTATGAAGAGGCTTTTGTTTATTCAAATCGTCTGTTTCAAAAACATGCCAGGTGCTGGCTTAGATTTATAGACGATATTTTTTGTGTGTGGGTGGGGCCGCGTTCGACCCTTGATTCCTTTTTGGTTGACCTGTCCCGGAGCTGCAGAGAGATTAAGCTGACATGCCATACTAGTTTAGAACAGGTGACCTTCCTTGACACTACCATGATTAGGGATGGATGTACTCTTGTCTCTGACTTACATATTAAGAATACAGATCGTAACTCTCTATTACACTATGATAGTTTCCATCCCCCTCATGTTAAGGACGCTATCCCCAAGGGACAATTTGCTAGATTGAATAGGATTATTTCCAACACAGATGTTGCACAAAAACGCCATGATGATATGGTACTAAAGTTTAGGCAGAGGGGTTACCCGCAGGAGAAGCTACAACAGGAAACACGTCCTAGGAGAAAGGACAATAGACAATTCCGACTTCCCTTTGTTTCCACCTACAACACTTGTAGTGGAGAAATTGGGAAAAGTATCAGACGACATTGGCACCTCTTGAGCCAGGCATTTCCTAATATACCAGAGTTTAGATACCCCCCCTTACTCTCTTACAAAAAAGCACCCACGATCAGAGATAAAGTATTTTATCATGCACCTAAGCACACTGAATCCAATAAAAGGACAGGGACATTTCCTTGCCTTGGTTGTCATCTGTGTGGACATGTTACAAAAGGTCCCGAATTCACACATCCATCTAAGGGTACTAAATATAGGATTAGAGAACTTTATACCTGTGAGTCAAGCTACGTGGTAAACTATTTAAAGTGTCCATGTGGCTTGGGGTATATAGGTATGACCACGCAGAAGGTTAGGGATAGAATATGTTCACACAAAAGTGCTATCAGAAATGGAGATATGAAACAGGCTGTTTCAGCCCACTTCACTATGATGCATCATAATGTTACTCAATTAAAAGTTCAGGTTATTGATGGGGTGCCGGTATCTTGGAGGGGAAAACATTCTAGACTAAAGGAGTTGCTTAGGAGAGAAGCAAGCTGGATCAAAAGATTGGGTGTGTTGGGGGAAGGGGGATTAAACAAAGAATACGATCTGGGATTTTGTATTTGATGATGATGGCTAGGATACTATGCATGTTCTGATGTATTGTATATGCTCTTTTCTGCAGAGCTGTCATCCTTGCCTGTGCTGGAGGAACTGTTTGGAGATATCCCTGATGATTGACTCACTGGGGAGGTATGGGTGAGTGAAATCCGTCTATAAATTTATGCGGATATTAGCGTTGTCAGGGATGCGCAGCCCCATGTCTATTAATTAGTCGCGCTGTTGCAGCGGCTTTGTTTACATATGACGTTGGAGAGACATGCCTCTGGGAGGGGCTGCCCCTACTGTCATTGTAGTGACTCTAAGCGCACTGAGTTTGCGCAGGGTCTGTGTATGGACGTGCGGCGGCGTATGCGTGATGACGTCATGTTTTTAGGTCACCTGACCTGACCCCAGCGAGTGAGAACACGGAGTTATGGCTGATGCTGGCGTGGGGCGCCGGTACTCTCCGTGATGATGTAATCCTGCTTTATTTGCATGTTAGGGATGCAGTCTCCCCTCAGGTCCGCCTTGCAGTGCAGGTAAGGTGATTGGCTGCGGGCAGTTTAAACTGATTGGATGTTTTAATGGGTTGACACTATATATGGACAATGTATGTGATATCTCATTTGTGGTTGAAACAGCTTGAAGAAAGGCTGATACCTGAAACAGCGGGCTGTCGCTGTATTACCACTTTTAATGTTTCAATAAAAGAGCTTTTTTCACGCTTGGAAGTGCCAGCCTCCTATACGCTTTCTACATTGATTTATTCAGGGGGAGCGGAGAAGGACACGGGGGAGCGGAGGAGACATGGGGACAATACAGGGAGTCCCCCTGTATTTGGAATACAAGACGCAGTGAATTTTTCTCCCCATTTCTGGGGGAGAAAAATGTCATCTTATTTTCCAAAAAATACGGTACTTGGCCAGGTCCCTTGAAGTTTACTATACAGGGATTTTATTGTACATGTAGTACATACTTTATGAAAATGGAGTACCCAGGCCCCTTAAAAATGTAACTCTTTAATGAGTTTTTATTATTATACATTATTACATTAAATGAGTATATGCATTCCATTTGAACAGTTACTATGAGCTTTTCATGAAGGAGGTCCAACACATGCCTGTAATCTATTTATAGAACATTTTTGTGTTTGAAGGAATTTTGTTTAAAAAATTGCAGGACTGCAAGAGAAACATTCCTTGCTTGCATTTACGCTCCATATTATTGTTACATGGGGAAGGCACCAGTACTTAATTATCTGATGTTGGGGGCACCAGGTGAGCTGAGGTTTTTTTTAGATTTTGCTCTTTATGTTTCTGCCCAGCCTTACCAGCTCTTCACAAGTTAGTTATTAGCCTGACCAAGTAGAGTACCATTTGTTTACACTTTGAGTTTGCCAGAAGAAAAACGTGATATGTCTAGTCTTGTTTGCAGTGTGTTTTGAGGTACAGTTTCCATGCTTTAAGCTGTGTGCATGAGTCAGGAGGATAAGAAGGTAACAGCAGAGTAAATAGTAGTCAGACGTGTCAGTAAGTTCAGCTTGTTGACAATTTAAATAATCATTTATTATCAACACAGCTTGAGATCTGCCAACAAAATGTAGATGTGAATTTGTCTTTGTGAAGTTAACTCATCCACAGCGTTTGTTAGCAAAAGTGCTCCTGAGCCTAGGTATGCTTTAAAATACGTGCTATGTATTATTATAATTTAAAGAATTCTGATATCTTCTGCAGCAGTACATAATCATGTCACTAACTGGCCATTAGAGGAGCTTGCAATCCAATCCCTAACATTATCATAGACTGACGTGTAAGTGTGTGTGTGTGTGTGGGTTATAAGGGCCCGTTTCCACTAGAAGCGGTGCGATGCAGCTACATAGCCGCATTGCCCTGCAGTAAACACAGGAACAATATATGTAAATACAGGCACAATATAATAACTCTATTCAGATAGGGATCTGGACAAGATTCATGTCTGAGACTGGAACTCTAGTACTGCAAGGCAAAAGTGCTATCCTCTACTAAACAATTCCTTTAAACTTTGATACCTTTTGGGGCAAACCTACTGCATACCTCCCAACTTTTTGAGATGAGAAAGAGGGACAGTTAAGTCACGCCCCTGCCACACCCCTGACCAGAGCCGGGACAAGGTCCTCCAGCACCCAAGGCTGAGACACCAAAGTGCGCCCCTCCATCCCTCCTACCCTAGCCATCACACACTGATTGATATTATACTAATAGGTGCCCCGGGGCCCCCAACCTCCATAGCACCTTAATCTCTAGTTATCTGGCTTGCAGTCACTGTCATGTATCCCCTTTTCTTATTTCTTTCTGCTTCAAACACTATTGGGAATGACAGCTGAATGAATTGTGCACCCCCTCCTACACTGCGCCCTGAGGCTGGAGCCTCTCCAGCCTCTGCCTCGGCCCGGCCCTGCCCCTGACCATGCCCTCGTCACACCCCCTAGTCATGCATACCATAACCATTTCATAAGAAAAATATGTTGTTTTATAATTCAAATCACACTGGTCCTTTCTATTCTGGTTCATTTCCCTTCATTTAAAATTAGTAATATATCAATTTAAAGGATGAGAATAAAGTTTAGAGTCAATTAAACTCATTTTTTTTAGTAGAGAAATATATATCTATATTTAGTGACATCGAAATAGGAACAAAGTCCTAAAAGAGGGACAAGTGAGGAGGAAAGAGGGACAGGGTTCCCAAAGAGAGTCCCTCTTTGGGAACCCTGTCCCTCTTTCCTCTCCAAAAGAGGGACAGTTGGGAGCTATGCTACTGAAGGTTATTTTTTTACAGAAAGAAAACTCAGTATTGTTTCCATAGTTGCACAAAACACATTTCCCGAATGGGTTGTATTTACTGTGAGAACAATTCTCTCTAGGGTCTAAATCTGTACTCTGACTATTCCAAACCATGAGACCATTGGACTTGTTCCTAAGCCTCTTTGCATTTTTGTGTCAAAGATTACTCCTGGGCCGGATCTGTGACTGCATGTCCCACCAATGCTGACCTCTGTGCCGCTTACATTTCTTGCCTGTTATATGGCATTCTCACACATTTAGCAGCTCTACCTTATGCCCTTTCTGGCCAGAATATTCGTCTTGCCTATGATCCTGATTTCTGCCAGGGCCCCTGGCCCAGCTGAGATATAGATTTTTGCCTTCACCATGCTGACAGTCTGTTTGTATTGTACTAAACCTCAGAAGTATTGCATTGATTTTTTTCTGGGAGCTGCATCCTCTGTTTGCTCCTACCTGCTTAGAAGTGTACTTTAGAAAGCTCAGTTCAAAACTCTGTTGCCTGAGATTTACATCTCTAGTATGAGTCTGTCCCAGGATCCTGCTGCTGACTCAGCTATCATGTGTGACCTTTGTTTCTGTTGGCTCATGTATCCTCCTGTCTGCTCCTTGCCTTGAACTTAACCCTCTGTCTGCTCTTCTTCACACATACTTCATTTACCCTTCTGGGTTCAGCCTGCCCTGAATTAGTGTTGTCTGCAACTATTCTCTAGCCAGCATAATGATTCATTTTGCTTTATTTTATTTTTTTTGATAATACAATATTCATTTATAAATTATTTAGTCAGTGTTTGCCCTTTGTAAAACTTTCCTCACACTGATTTACAGTGTGAAATTTATCACAGGCTGCAACATCTTTAGCGGAATGTTTGGTAACAGAGTTCAGAAGCCAGTACAAAATATACTTGGACTTCCAGAATGCCCGGGGAGGGGGGGGGGAAGGAGGAGAATTCTGCACAGCTAATCAGCCTAGGCTAAACGTTACTGGGAGGATGGGGCTGCATAAACTATAAAGCAATACATAGATATAGGAAGTGTTTCTGATGCGGGATCCAGGAAATTTACTGTGAAAGTGGGTGTCCTGAATAATTGAATTATTCTATATGTCACTACAGTGCCTCTTTAAACATGAAACGTCATTTGTATGTGTTGTAACTGTTGTTGAATAATTATGTTTTTTTGCCAATTAAGTATTTATAGGGGATACTTACTTTGTTTTGTACGTCAGTATTCTATTTAAAGATCTTTTTAAGTGATTATTTTGTATAAAATATTTAATTGAAAGAGGCGTGCAGAGACAAAGTGTACATATGGAAGATATAGGGTTACCACTAATAAGTGAAGATACTTGTGTATTATCACACCTCAATGCTGTTGCTTCTGCAACACAAGAGATAATGGTAATCAATGTGTACAGAACCCATTGGAAAAGAATGTTGGTTGACCCTCTGCAGGATGCTGACACTAGTCACTGCTGGAGGCAGGGGCAAGACCTCTGATCGTTTGTGTTTATTTCACATAGAGAACACAGATATCTGAAACTACATAATTAGCTGTATGTAAAAAGTTTCCAGAACACAAGGGGAAGGAAAGTATGAAATAGCTACTGTTCATTAATATAAGGGGATTGAGTGGCTGGATAGTGTTCCAGCCTTTGACATGAGAGACCAAGGTTTGAATCCTGGACAGGGTCAGTACTTATTCAATAAGTATAATAAATCACAAAACGCCTCCAGTGTAGACAAGCCCTAAGTCCACTTTTAGAGGTTGCTGGTTTGTGCCGCCCACAAAATGGGGGTGTATTTCTTTCCTCTGTGGAATTCTCTGAGCTGTTTCAGATTTATTCAGTAAAAATGTATAGGTTGGCAAAACAGACCAGTCAGATGACAGTGGTTAGCACTAAATGACATAGGTGTTAGGGCTCGTTTCCACTATCGCGAATCTGCATGCGTCCAACGCATGCAGATTCGCACATGTAATGCAAGTGGATGGGCCTGTTTCCACTGTAGCGTTGTTGAGGTGCGTTTTTTTCAGCGGTAAAAAAACGCACAAAAGAGCCAACGAATTCGCCTGCGAGTGGAATGCATGCGAATCGCCGCGAATGTATTTAATAGTAAAAACGCATGCGTTTGTTACATGCGTTTTTACCCGCGATTTCGCGTGCGATTTCGCACCTTTTTCAATTTTATTTTGCCCTGGCAGTGTCATGGTTAATTTCGCATGGCACCCTGCCATGCGAAATCGCACGCGAAATTGCGGGTAAAAACGCATGCGGAAACGCATCCGCATGCGTTTTTACAAGCGTCGGAATGCTGGCGAAATCGCGTCGCAACAGTGGAAACAAGCCCTTAGACTTGTTACATTGTGGCTGACAGCGCTTTGTCATACTTCACAACTATTTCAGAGCAGAATGAGACTCTTATTTGCATATTTCCATGATGTTTGGGCAAAAGACATTTTCCTTTTATTCATCACTGCTTTTTATTTATCAAAGTAAACGTTTAGAGTTTGGGAGTAAAGTTTAGAATCATATAAACACTATTTTTTAGTAGATGCAGTAAATACACTCATTTATGCAGATCTGTACATCAGACCTCATACAAGGACAGTTGGGACTGCTTCTAAATGAGGGTGTAACGATTGTGGAACTTTCTCCGTGATCAGCGCACAACGCGTGCGCTGACACGGCGGAAATCCTCCACAAGCGTATATTTGCAGGCACCCAGTAAAAGGTGCTACGCACCTGTAGAGGGAAATTCCTGTCGGCAGATGGCGCTGGGGAGTGCAGAGGAACCAATCCTCTGTACCTCCACAAGTGCCAGACAGGAATTGTACGAAGCGCAGAACGCAATCGCAAGAGAGGCGATTGCAAATGAGATTGAGCAAAGGGACAGGTTGTATGTGTGTGCGCCAATCCAGTCGCCACCCCGCGACCGCGCACACACAACAGCAGATATGAAATAGGAACGCGATCGCAAGAGGTGCGATCGCCAGACGTGACACAAGGCAGAACAGGACAGAATACGAGGTTAGCAAAGGCACAGCAAATAATACAATGAGGAGATACAGAAAATAACAAACGCTAGCTAACCGTGAACACCGCACTCATTCGCAACAGTGCACGCGGTTATGCGCGGTCTCCACGTGTTAAGCACAATAGAGACAAGCACGCCTAACTAACCATTAACAGACAAACATGAAACAGAGGACGCGAGCGCTTGCTTAACGGTTACCTCACCGAGCCTCCAGCAAGCGTAGCAGACAAGACAGACACACGAAAACAGGGACAAGCGAGAGATAGGATCCACAGCGCTAGCGAAAAGTGGCCAGCGCGATCCCAGAAGACAGAACAGAAGGATCCCCAGCACTAGCGAAAAGTGGCTAGCGCGATCCCAGGAGACAGAACAGAAGGATCCCCAGCGCTAGCGAAAAGTAGCTAGCGCGATCCCAGGAGACAGAACAGAAGAGGTAGCTGGTGATCAGAACCATTTCCTGTCGACCACCATAGGGACAGGACAATGGCTACAGGCAAGACAAGACAGAACAGGCAATACAGATAATACAACCTGACTGGGCTAGAAGGGGAGCCTAAAGCAACCCCCAGGAATTAACTATACTAGATAGCAATGGCTGACACTCCAGCAGTGTCCATCAGGAACAGACCATGGAAGGGAAATGACCAGCAAAGCCTTCTGGGAAACATAAAGCTCTTATCGTGCCAGTCATCAAAGAAGGCAGGTAGGGGATTTGCATAACGAATGTATGCAAATTCCCCAGCAAGAGAACAGACCAGAAACTTGCAATGGAAAGACAGGTCTCTGTTCCAGAGACCTGCAGCCCACAGACTAGAGCAGGGGTAGGGAACCTTTTTGGCCGAGAGATCCATAAACACGACATATTTTAAAATGAAAATCTGTGAGAGCCATACAATATGTTTAAAACTAAATACAAGGTAATGTGTACATTTTATGCAAAACAAACAGTTTTAAAGTACAATAAGTGTCTGCATTCTTTTTAATAACATTGTTATGCTGTTGCTAATGGTTAGCAACTGCATAACATTATTAAATATACAAATACAATCACATTGGCAGATGTCCCCACAAATGCAATCTCATTGGCAGATGTCCCCACAAATGCAATCTCATTGGCAGATGTCCCCACAAATGCAATCAATTGGCAGATGTCTCCACAAATGCAATCTCATTGGCAGATGTCCCCACAAATGCAATCTCATTGGCAGATGTCCCCACAAATGCAATCAATTGGCAGATGTCCCCACAAATGCAATCTCTTGGCAGATGTCCCCACAAATGCACCACAAATGCAATCAATTGGCAGATGTCCCCACAAATGCAATCAATTGGCAGATGTCCCCACAAATGCAATCAATTGGCAGATGTCCCCACAAATGCAATCTCATTGGCAGATGTCCCCACAAATGCAACCTCATTGGTAGATGTCCCCACAAATGCAACCTCATTGGCAGATGTCCCCACAAATGCAAACTCATTGGCAGATGTCCCCACAAATGCAATCTCATTGGCAGATGTCCCCACAAATGCAATCTCATTGGCAGATGTCCCCACAAATGCAATCTCATTGGCAGATGTCACCACAAATGCAATCAAGTGGCAGATGTCCCCACAAATGCAATCTCTTGGCAGATGTCCCCACAAATGCAATCTCTTGGCAGATGTCCCCACAAATGCAATGTCATTGGCAGATTTCCCCACAAATGCAATGTCATTGGCAGATTTCCCCACAATCTAATTGGCAGAAGATTTTCCCCACATATAAACTTACCAGAGGAGAGTGGACTGGAGTGACCTCCTGGACCTGGAGTGACCACGGCGGCAGTCCGGCAGGCTCTCACTCGCTGCTGCTGGCTTAGTACACGCTCCGGAGGCAGTGGTGGCTGGCTGCGTAGCTATGGGTGCGGCTGCCTCTGGGTCGCATGTCCTCGGTCGGCTCCCCCCCCCCCCCCGCCAAGCAGCCTCTGTTCCCGCTGGCTGCGCCGACGTCTACTTGTCACACGTAACGTGTGACATCACTTTTAAAGGCAGCGCCAGCATCATCTCGGAGGAGAACGGGCAGAAAAGGCGGAATTCTGGCGCGGGAGGCGGTGCCGATGGAGGCACACGTAAATATAAAGACCAGGCATGGAAGAAGGGGGCGGCGGCGCAGATTTCATAAGTAAAAACAGGCTCTCTGGCCGCTCTGTCACACGTCTTTTAGCGAGCCAGAGAGCCATATGCGGGCATGAAAAGAGCCATATATGGCTCGCGAGCCATAGGTTCCCGACCCCTGGACTAGAGGAATGGACAAACAGCTGTCTGCCTGTGCAGCCAGCTGAGCGTATCATCACAGAGGGTTTGACTATTCTAAAGAAAGACAGATGGAAGTTCCATCTCATTGAATCCACTTTTTCTCTAATCCACTTTTTCTCTTGATCCCTTCCTACTCACCTAACTAACCTAATGCTGCACTTTCCACTCTCCACCCCCACACCCCCACATACTCACTTCCGATGGTATTCACGTTTAGATAGCCCATGAGGCCATAGCACCTCCAATCTGCTTCATCTCCGCTTTGCACTGAACACCCCCCCATCCCCACAACATCCCAAGAACCCCCATGTTTATCCTAAGTTGCAGCACTCCCCGTAGTAATCAATCCCACTCCAGACCGAATTTGATCGGATAGTGATTGATTCCTAACCTACATGGTAAACTCAGTTTGGGTAGATTTCAGCAAGCAGAAATCTATTGGGCATCCATCAAACTGGGCCATCGATTTTGCGGCATGTCCAATCAGACATTTGATCGTTAAACTGCACAGAGATGGTGAAACGTGAATTAATCAGATTTGTTGGAGCAATAGATTACTGGCAGATTTGATGAAAGCAATAAAATCTGTCAGAAATCAAACAGAAAAATGGGTGCATTTATGGACAGCTTAACTCACATCTTTTAGCAAGCAAGTAGATAATCTATGCCTCTAAACCCAAATTGGGCACAATTTCAGATTCTTTACTTTTAAATTAACCACTTCACCACTAAGGGGTTTCCCTTATGGCCCAGAACAATTTCACCTGTCAGCGCTCCTCCCTTTCATTCGTCAATACCATTTTCACTACTTAGCACACCAAAATGATCTACACCTTTTTTTTGCTACAAATAAGGCTTTTTGAAGGGGACATTTATTTTCCGTAATTACTTCACTTTCTATTCATTGTAAATGGAAAACGGGGTGGGGGTGGGGGGGGAATGAAATACACTATTTCTCCAATTCCATCCCCTATAGTTTTAAAATAAACAATGCTACTGTACATGAAGCCCACCCATTTTATTTGTCATTTTGTCTTGGTTATTACAATGTTTAAATTATGTCCCTAGTACAATGTATGGCAACAATATATTATTTTGAAATAAAGGTGTATTTTTTTTTTTAACCTGAACAATAATTACTAGCCCTTATTTTCAAAAATAACAGTAATATACCCTCATGACACTCATAGCATATATAGCATAGACATATGACTATGGTAGGGATTAGATTGTGAGCCCCTCTGAGGGACAGTTACATGACAAGACAATATGCTTTGTACAGCGCAGCGAAGATGTCGGCGCAATATAAATATTAGATAATAATAAATGGCAGGAAAAGTGAATCCCTAATGTAACTTTTTTTTGCAAGTGTTTTATTTTGGTCACTATGGGGGGGGGGGGGGGGGCAGGGGAGGGGGCAAGCAGCGTGTAATTTATTTACATAGTGTAAAATGTGTATTTTTGATGATTTTATTTTCTATTACCACTAGATGTCCCTACACACACTATTCTGTGTGCTCTGAATACACACAGGCAATGTTGTTACAGAAAAGCTCATTGGCTTCTCTTTAGAAGCCTACGGTCCTGACGGGTTAAGCGGTTAAACAGAAGATTAAAAATTGCCTCAACACAAAAAAAATGCAGAAAAAATCACGTATTGTAGCGATCGGTGCAAGCACGCAGAGAGAATCTGATTATTGGTGATCTGCAGTATCACCAAGAATGCAGTTATATACCTGATTATGGATGATCTGCAGAATCACCAATAATACAGATATAGTACTAACCTCTGGACACCTGTATGTAATCGTGAGTGTTTGGTGTAACAGTATGACTTTGAGTAACGCACCTGCAGAGCAGGTGATTTTAGGCAGTATGGGCAATACTGCTCTTAGAGAGTACAGAAACCTCCCAGCAGCCTGAGACTCTCCAAGGGGTGGAGTCAGGCTGAAGTTGGGAAGGACCAGAGAGTGAGTGACACCTGAAGGTGGATGTCACTGACAGATCTGAGGACTATCTCTTGAAAGGGAGAGATAGCTCTCGAGGTCGGGCAAACCAGGTCGGCAACACATGGACAGACAAAGTACAAAGACAGAAAGCTGATTCGGTATCCAAGACAGGCAGGGGTTGGCAACGGAATATCAGATATGCGTGGTACCGAATCAGAGAGCAGAGGAATAGTCAGAAAAGCAATAGGTCATAACAAATATCAAACAATGCCTAGTTTTGGGTGTGAGGTCCTTGGTCTCTACACCCTGGAACTAGTCTGATGTATAACAGAATGATAACACAAGTTCCCTAGTCTTGGGTGTGAGGTCCGTGGTCTCTACACCCTGGAACTAGTCTGAAGTATAACAGAATGATAACACAAGTTCCCTAGTCTTGGGTGTGAGGTCCGTGGTCTCTACACCCTGGAACTAGTCTGAAGTATAACAGAATGATAACAATAGTAGTAATCTGGCTTAGTGTGAATTCCCAGGTCCTCCTGGTTCAAACACACTGTTGGATCTGACTAAGGTCTGAGTGCTTCCACGTAGTGTTCGCAACGGCAGACAACTTGTGAATGGCCAGCAGTAAATATATATAGAGCAGCGCTCTCTGGCACCACCCCTAAGTGATGAACCAATGGTTACCAGCTCTGAGGTCAGCTGACCGGCCTGGTCAGCTGATCCCTCCTTGGCCATCATAAAAGTTCTGCCTCTCAGCGTGCGCGTATTTCTGAACCTATGTGCACTAACAGACTCAGCCACACCAGATGCACGCTGCTGCGTGCAACCCGCCGCGCTGGACGCGGAACCAGCCGCCTTGCTGTCCAAACATGCAGCGGCTTTTCCGCGTTCTTTCAGATTATCAGACGCATGCTTCCGCGTGCAAACCGCCGCGCCGGAAGCAGAATCAGCCGCCTTGCTATCAGCACACGCGGCGGCTTTTCCGCGTTCTCTCACACGTATATTGCAAAAATATAAAAATGTATTATCAAAAATCCTTAAAATAGGACACATGCTTCTTGCTATTTATTGGGCAGCGCCCGCCCCAAACCGTGCTGTCTCCTTTAAAACCTCAAACACGCCAGTATCACTTCTACCAACTTATGCTGGACCATATAGCCGGGGAGGTAAGCTACTTCAGATTCACCTTCTGGCTTGATTAATAAAGTGCACTTGTATCACAGGCCTGTTAAAAAACCTACTGTCCACCAATTCCCATTGGGCTTATCTAATCCTAACATTTTTATAATGCTTTTCTCCTGTTGGACTCAAAGCTCTTGAGAGCTGCAGCCACTTGTCTTGCACAACGACTCCTTACTAAATAGGTGCTAGCTTCCTGAATAAAAAGAGCTCAGATTTGACCCTGGTCTCCTGTGTCAGAGGCGAGGCCCATAACCAGTACACTATCCAACTACTGGACTTAAATATAAATAGTATAGTTAGCATTACCATGAAGCCTTTCTAAGCTGGCCAGTACTTAGATTGCAGCCCAGGATGCTTATTGTCAAAGGAAGGCTGAGAGGATGAGCCTCAAAATAATCTGTCCATAAATGAATAGACTGAATTTTATTAATTTACATAACAATCTTGGACCATAGCTGCAAAGGGGAAAGACAAGTCCACCATATGTGGTACATAGTACATGTATCCCGGAAATAGAATGACAACTTATCTGCTGCGATTTTATGAAGTTCCTCAGGCATAGTATAGCTTCTGTGTAATAATAAGAGGGAAAACTCCATGTTTGTAACCTTGAGGCTACCCTTGTCATGCAGGGTGATGTGGCATCCTCTTTCCAACTCTATCTGGAATAGGTGTTTGGGGATTGATGGCCTGGAATTCAAAGACGAGTAAAGGAATGACAGTACGCCCCTAAGTAAGGGGTCGGTCATACAAATGAATTCAGAGGGAGTTGTTACAACTTCTTGTTTTGCCTTAGACATAATGAAAGAGATGCTGGGTTCTCAACTACTCTTCAGCTTTGGTGGGGGGTGAGAAGGTGCCTTAAAAATTCTTAGAGCGTGCACACACAACCGCTCACCAAGAACTCCATCAATAATAATGACAATATTAATTTAATTAAACGGTATGTTTTACTGCAAAAAAATGTGCCAGGGTTTAAATACTATAGCACAATACATTAAAATTTCAAAAAGTAAAGACATTGTGAACAATAACAATCTAGTGCAGCAGCTTCCCTCTAAGTGAGTTTTGCATCACAGGGTGTGACAGCAATAGAAATGTCCATCCATACAAACCGGATAATAAACCCGATAAATATGAACTGCTGAACATCTGTGGCTTAGTAAGTGTGTATATAACAAGTGGATTGTTTACCTTGGCTGCCCACAACTCAGATGCAAGACAGTTTCTTTCCATAAAACAGAAAAGACCTGAGCTAGCATTCTGCATTCTTGGTGTATACCACACAGAGTCAACGAAACTCAATGGGAAGACCACAGTATTCAGAACAGGGGATCGTCAAAGATGTCTGAGATAAACTCACTGAGGTTTCCTCAAAATTCCTTCATTTTTAAACCACATGGAAAAAGTACCTTGGACTTTTTGGCAAATTAGGATCACAATAATTACCATAATGTCTAGCTAACCTTTATTTCCTCAGAGATTTTGAAGCCTGGGAAATTGGAATAAATCATACCATTGCTCTTCGGATTATATTGGTCCATGACTTCAAAGTTTGATTTTGACCACTTATCTTATCCTATGATACAACTGGCATGTAAACAACCAGAAAAGTGGTCCTCAAAGAAAGGGCTGCACCACGCAGTTAAGTAATCAATACACAATTAATTTATTTAGACAATAATAGGCACAGTACAAAATTTAAAACCAAGTAAAACTGCATTGAAAAACCTTTAACACCCACCAAGGTGGTGGAAACAATGTGCCAGCTTCCTTCCTAAAAAAATGCATATTGGTAAATTATTATTATTATTATTGATTTACAGTATAGAGCACCAGCATCTTCCCTGGTGCTGTACAACAGCATACAGGGTATAACAATACAAAATAAACAATACTACAGTTAATACAAGACAATGGTGGATTACCGCTGATGCAGCGAACAATCAACTACAGATTAGTGATGGCCCGAACCTCCGATTTTCGAACTATCGCAAAAGGTTCGGTTCGCGCGAACTTCCATGAACCGCAATAGACTTCAATGGGCAGGCGAACTTGGAAAAATAGACGGCCGTGCTGGACTGGTGCGCACCATGGCAAGAGTGCAGGCGATAGCGGTTTTCAAGCCCATATGGTAGTTAGGCATAGGTAGGTATTCCAGTAGTTAGCTAGGCATAGGTAGGTGTCCCAGTAGTTAGCTAGACATAGGTAGGTGTTCCTGTAGAGGTAGGTAGGTGCCCCAGTAGTTAGCTAGGCATAGGTAGGTGTTCCCGTACAGGTAGGTGGGTGCCTCAGTAGTTAGCTAAGCATAGGTAGGTGTTCCCGTATAGGTAGGTAGGTGCACCAGTAGTTAGCTAGACATAGGTAGGTGTTCCTATATAGGTAGGTGGGTGCCCCAGTAGTTAGCTAGGTGTAGGTAGGTGTTCCTGTATAGGTAGGTGGGTGCCCCAGTAGTTAGCTAGGCATAGGTAGGTGTTCCCGTATAGGTAGGTGGGTGCACCAGTAGTTAGCTAGGCATAGGTAGGTGTTCCCGTATAGGTAGGTGGTTGCCCCAGTAGTTAGCTAGGCATAGGAAGGTGTTCCTGTATAGGTAGGTGTGTGCCCCAGTAGTTAGCTAGGCATAGGTAGGTGTTCCAGTATAGGTAGGTGGATGCCCCAGTAGTTAGCTAGGCATAGGTAGGTGTTCCCTTATAGGTAGTGGGTGCCCCAGTAGTTAGCTAGGCATAGGTAGGTGTTCC
The DNA here is from genome assembly GCF_040937935.1 of Hyperolius riggenbachi. NCBI lineage: Eukaryota > Metazoa > Chordata > Amphibia > Anura > Hyperoliidae > Hyperolius > Hyperolius riggenbachi. Next base: position 346,647,360 of record NC_090647.1, on the reverse strand, counting down.
CGTGTAGGTAGGTGGGTGCCCCAGTAGTTAGCTAGGCATAGGTAGGTGTTCCCATATAGGTAGGTGGGTGCCCCAGTAGTCAGCTAGGCATAGGTAGGTGTTCCTGTATAGGTAGGTGGGTGCCCCAGTAGTTAGCTAGGCATTGGTAGGTGATCCCATATAGGTAGGTAGCTGCCTCAGTAGTTAACTAGGCATAGGTAGGTTTTCCTGTATAGGTAGGTGGGTGCCCCAGTAGTTAGCTAGGCATAGGTAGGTGTCCCAGTATAGATAGTTAGACAGGGCCTGGCACAGTATAGCGATTACCAAGGTCCAGCAGCAACAGATAAGGCTGTATAATGCAGTGTCGGTGGGCAACACAACAAAAAAAAAATAGATCACAAGAACAACATTAGCTCTCAAAAGAGCTGTTGTGGCGTGGTATTTTAGCAATAAGAATCAGCAAGGAGCAAGCTAACAAGCCTACAAGAGCCAAACTAATCTTTCCCTATGAGAGAGCAGCAGCTGTCCCTTCTCTATTTACTGCAGGCACACGAATGAGTCCAAAGCCTGACGCTGCCTGCCTTTTATAAGGGGGAGGAGTGGGGCTCCAGGAGAGAGTGTAGCCTGATTAGCTACAATGTGCCTGCTGACTGTGATGTAGAGGGTCAAAGTTGACCCTAATGGTGCATTCATTATGGGGGTGAACGGAACCTCCACAAATATTCGCGGTACTCTGTGAACGTGAACCACCGGAAGTTTGCCGGGAACCGTTCGCCAGCGAACTGTTCGGGCCATCTCGGCCATCTCTACTACAGATTTTTATTTTGCTATATAAAATTCACTAAAATCAAAATGTGGACAGTACAATACATCTGTTATGTAAGTATAACAAGTACTTATCTACTTATATATATATGTGTGTTTTTTATCCTGGCATAGTATGTCAGACCTTGCCACTTTAAGTGAAGGTGGATAAGTGAACATACTGTAGATTATATATTGTATATACCGTATGTAAAAGGTAGGAATAGTGTGAGCCTAAAAATATAAGCACACACCAAGAACGATAAAATGAAAAGTAAGGTGAATGCTCATAGAAAACTGAACAATAAATATAATCAAGTGCAAAAAGGAGGTCTGTGCATGACGGCACCAGAGGAGTAGCAATAGGGGTTGCAGAGATTGTGACCGCATCGGGGCCCCGAAGGGCCCTCCCTCAACTACAGTATTAGCTCTCTATTGGTCCTGTGCTCATAATAATCACTTCTATAGATACTTTGAATAGTGGTAATCATTGATATATTATTCCCCATCCCCTTCTTGCACCTCTGACACTGTAGTTGCCATTGGCACCTTTTGGTGCACCGTATCAAGCTATGTATAGAGTGCTTGGGAGGCCCCATTGTAAAACTTGCATCAGGCCCACAGCTCCTTAGCTACGCCACTGGACGGCACAATGGTAGCAATGACACATATAATTTCCAGAGCAGAACCAGTGTGAGCTACTGCATCAAGTGTGGCATGGTCTAAACAACCACTTTAATATTTAAATGACATTTTTAATGTTTAAACATTTTTGCATTTTGAAATTGCTGTTTATGTGCATCTGCCGTGTGCAAAGTGTACATGCAGTGCATGTTGGGAATTGGGATAGCTTACCTTTCGTCGAGCCAGCTGTTCGGTCTGCAGTCGACTTGCAGTCAATGCCCACTGACATTTCCTCCACTGCCTGCCTCTGTGTTTCTGTCATTCAGCCTTATTGTGGCTTATGACAATAAGATCTGCCTCAATTCACTAAGCTTACCTCCTGTCTTTAATAACTCTTCAGAGCTGTTTTACAGTTATCACAATTATATCACCATGGTGATATTTGTAAAACAGCTCAGAAGAGTAATTAAAGACAGGAGTTAAGCTTAGTGAATTGAGGCCATTGATGTAAAACAAGCCTGCATGATGATTGTGGGCAGTAGAAGATACTGTTGCAAATGGAGGACCTGGCAGTTGGCAGCAGCTGAGTAAAGAATAATCACACAATAGATGGAATAAGGTAAGGTGGCTATTCTAATTCATCCCCTTTTCTTAGCATCCTCTACATGTACACTCTGCTTTTGGTGTGGAAACCAAAGCAGTGGAAAGTCACAAATGAAGTCCAAAATGATGGTGGCTGGAGTCCATTACAGCCTTGGGACCATTGGTGCAGGATTAAAGGCCTACTCAGTTTAAAGTTACATTTTTATTTGCAAATACAAAACCTAAAGTTGCACCAGTAATGTAATGTAGCTGCCTTTGGAGTATAATGTGTCCCCACACAAGATACAACAATATAAACAAAACAGCTGGTGCTAGAATAACCTGCTTAATAATAATAATACATTTATTGAATTAATTTTGACAACAGCAATTAATTACTGTTTACTGTTGCCAAAATTCATTCAATAACTGTATTATTATTAAGCAGATTATTCTAGTGTCTGGAGTTTTGTCTATATTATTGTACCTATTTTTATTTGTTTTCTCTGGTAGGAATGGGTGTCTTGGTTTATAATCAAATTGATTTGTATTCGAGCATCCCTGTTGTGTCTTATAGGATAGGAACCTTTTTCTGCTGATGGCTAACATGGTACAATATTCTACTTCTGTTACCTTTGTGATGTGGTGTAATGCTAAATGAAATGAAATGTGTAATACCACCATTTCAGTATTGGTATTTCAACACCTGCTCTCAATACAATAGTACTTAAAACAGGTTTCTATCTGTTGTATGTAATGACCTTGATGATGGCCAGGTGCAGGTAAATCACTTGGACAAAGGAGGGCTAGGTCTGCACCAAAAAGGGAAAATATTTATTTTCTGTGTCATACGTTGGCATTCACTCTTCCATGTTTCATGTGCTTTGATGTGGGAACTGAATGGTCATTAAGAGCAATTAGCTGAGACCTGAAATTCCTTTAAAGTTTCTTGGGAGCATTTTGACACAAATGCTCCTTTTCAGTGTTGATAACCTGGGAGTCATCAGCATACCTTCCTCTGAACCCAGTTTATCTGCAGAAGATTATGTGGCGCCCAACACAAAATGATCTTGGACTATTGTAAAGTTAGCTTAATAGGACCTATAATAACATGGCATGGTATTTTAACAACTCATTGCATTTTTTGCTAGCTGACACTAAACACGTTTTGGGCTAATGGTCTTCTCTCTGATAAGTCATTGTCCTCCTGATCTTTCACAAGATCTTTTTTAATTGTCAGCAAACCCCCTTGTGGTGTTAATGAGATTTCACCTTCTGTAATATATCATTCCCTCCAGAGGACCACAGAAACAAGCACTGAGTTGGCCAGACACCAAAGGTAAGTTGGAAAATACATTTCCCTTATAATGTTATTATGTTCACACTTCTAGATGTGAATTCAGGTCTGAAAATTGGTAGCATGAATATATTTAAAAAAAGGCTTTCACTTAAACAGGAACTTTAAGGCTGGTTTCAGACTGCGAATTGGTGGTAGCGTTGCAGCCAGGGAGCCATACTGCCAAAAACAGGCCTTCGGGATTACCGGATTTACCACGTTAGTATGCGGTAATCCCTGTCGGGCAGCCGGCCAAGCAGGAAGTGACGCTCACTTCCTGAGACCGAGAGAAGCGTATTGCTAAAATATGCTTTCGCACAAGTGCGCCGCATAAAACTTGCAGCGGGCATTTTAACACACACGTGTCGCCTTAGATTTAAATGGCTACCGGTCCGCCGCAAGTCGCCGCATGATAACGTAGGTTTGCCCTTCGTTATCTGTCGGGGATGCGTTGAAAAAGTCACAAAACGGGGGACACACCTGAGGAAGAGCTCATGTAGTGTCTTTTTTGCTCCAATACATAAGCCATCTGGGGTGATATCTCCTTCTTTGCATTGTATCAAAGTGAATAATCAGAGACATGAAGTCATCATCTGTAATAACAGCTATATAGCTATATGCCTCAAAGCTTTATGTGCTATAGCAGGCATACACTGACTTCTATCAGTCTCTCTCCATTGTTTGGCACTCCATTGCACTAAAGCCATTTTCCTGGCAGAAGCCTTACCAGATTGGGAACCAGAAGGGGGAGTGCCAGATCCTGGCACTGTGAGGACTTTTCCTGGAGGTAAGTACTGTATTTTTTGGACTATAAGACTTACCTTTTCTCCCCCAAAAGTGGGGGAAAAAGTAACTGCGTCTTATAGTCCAAATGGAGAGAGTACCTGACTTGTGAACGCCTATCAATACGAACCACCAACCCTCCACAATGTCAGGGACTCGCTGTACTATGCCCATGCAGAGGAGGACATAGGGGAACAAATGGAGGACACAAGGGGGCACAAAGGGGCATAGAGGAGGACACAAGGAGGACAGAGGGGGTCACATGGGGACACAGGAGGACACAGGGAGACACAAGAGATACAAGGGAGCATGAGGTACAAAGGGGGCATAATCCACAAGATGCCCCTTCACCATGGATGCACCATGTTTAGCATATTTTTTTCCCCCCGGTTTTTGTCTTCTAAACCTAGGTGCGTCCTATGGTCAGGAACGTCTTATAGTCCGAAAAAATACGGTATATTGTTCTGGTACAAATAAATGTAAGGACCTACAAAATATAAAGAGAAAGGGAGTTACATAATACTGTAAGGCTGTATTTTAGGTGGAAGGGTGGAAGAGGTACATTTCGTATACAGTGCTGCCCATAATTATTCATACCCCTGACAAATTTTGACTTAAAGTTACTTTCATTCAAGCAGCAAGTCATTTTTTTGATGGAAAATTGCATAGAAGTCTCCTAAAGATAATAAGACGATCTACACGAGGTATTCTTGTAGAAAAAAAATTATTTCTCAGCTTTTATTTACATTTCAGCAAAAAGTGTCCTGTCCAAAATTATTTATACCCTTCACAAACTGTCGCAGTCTGTGGGAAAATCCAAAGTTCTATACCATTCCAAATAGTCCAAGCCATTCTAAAGCATCCTAATTACCCTGATTAATTGCAAACAGCTGCTTTAATCAACTCAGCAGGTGAAAAACAGCAGCTGATTGTGAAAAAAGGTATATGGAAAAAACGGTATCTCAGGTCTATGATTACCTGTACACTGGCCGGTGCCTAGCCTCAGCTGGACTGCTCATACAGCTCGTGCAAGATCAAAATCAAAAAAAGAGACGGCACACCACTGGCTCTGCAAAACTTGCTGTGTATTAAGCGAACAAACAAACAGTAGTGTTTGTTCTCTTAATACACAGCAAGTTTTGCAGAGCCAGTGGTGTGCCGTCTCTTTTTTTGATTTTGAAAAACAGCAGCTGTCTGCAGTTGGTTTGTGGACAATCTTGACTAAGACAGAGGAGCTCAGTGAGGACCTGCGGCAGCACATTGTGGCTGCTCACAACTCAGGAAAGGGCTACAAGTCCATTTCTAAATGTTTTCCAGTTCAAGTGGCTACAGTGCAAAGTATTAAAAAATACAAGATGTTCCGCGCTGTGGAAAATATCAGAGGATGTGGTCGAAAGCCAAAAGGGACATCTGTGCTGGCCAGGACAATAGTAAGAGAGGTGAAAAAGAATCCTAAGATCACCACCAAAGCCATCCTGGTGAATCTAGGCTCTGCTGGTGGCAAATGTCTCAAGGCAGACAATCCAACGGACACTGCACTCTGCTGGGTTCCACGGATGCAGACCAAGGAGGACGCCACTCCTCCAGATAAGGCACACAAAAGCTCACTTTGCCTTTGCTAATGCTAATCTGGACAAAGAAAAATACTTCTGGTCTTCTGCGTTATGGTCAGATGAAACAAAAATTGAATTGTTTGGTCACAATAATGTTTCCTTCATTTGGCGTAAATAAGATGCCTTTAACCCAAAGAACACCTTCCCCACTGTCAAAGATGGTGGTGGAAACCTAATGCTTTGGGGGTGTTTTTCAGCCAATGGACCAGGGAGCCTAATCACAGTAAATGGCAACATGAAAAAAGAGAAATACATGATGAGGATTCTCAATGGCAACATCAGGTAGTCTGCAGAGAAACTTGGCCTTGGGCACTAGTGGACATTTTAGCATGACAATGACCCAAAACACACAGCAAAAGTGGTGAAGAAATTGTTAGCAGACAACAACATTAACATTTTGAAGTGGCCCAGCCAGAGTCCTGACTTGAATGCAATAGAGAATCTGTGGAGGGAACTAAAGATCAGGGTGATGGCAAGAAAACCGTACAACCTGAAAGATTTGGAGCTCATTGCTAAAGATGAATGGGCAAAACTACCTGTGGAGACATGCAAAAAGCTGGTCTGCAATTATAGGAAGCGTTTGATTGCTGTAATAGCCAATAAAGGCTTTTCTATTGATTATTGAGAAGGGTATGAATAATTTTGAACTTGACACTTTTTGCTTAAATGTGAATAAAAGCTGAGAAATGTTTTTTCCCACAATAATGCCTCTTGTACATCGTCTCATTATCTTTTGGGAGACACCTATGTCATTTCCTATCAAAAAAATTACTTGCTGGTTGAATAAAAGTAACTTTTAACGTTGCCAGGGGTATGAATAATTATGGGCAGCACTGTGCCATATATACTCGCATATAAGCCAACCTGCGTACAAGCCGAGGTATCCACTTTTCCCTCAGAAACCAGGAAAAAGTGATTGACTCACATATAACTCCCCTATCCAGCATAGCCCCCTCCACAGTAGCCTGATGTGCCCCATTGCAAGTCAGCCCCTCTCCCCGTAGTCAGATGTGCCCCAAAGATGATGCAGTTGTGTCTTAAAATGCCATAGATTTGAGAGACAGCGATTGCCACACAGGAAGAATCCCCGATCATTGCACCATTGACACCTTGCTTGCTCACTCCAAATCACAAGCCAGGGGACACAGGTAGTCTTGAGCAGAGCACTCTGCACACTATGTTGCAGGGGATTGGGGCATGGACACAACAGGGAGCCAGCTGGCAAGAGCAGGATCACTAGTGCACAATTCTTAAGCTCCTCTGCCACTAACTCCTCTGCTCCACCATCCGTTCTGCTCCACTGACCTGCATATAAGTCGAGGGGGTAACTTTTCAGCACATTTTGTGTGCTGAAAAATTAGGCTTATATGCGAGTATATACATTAATTCCTCAACTAAACTGTGCTTATAGGGCACTCCAGATTTGTTAGTTGGTGCCATGACATGCATGGCAAAAGGTGGCAGTGATACAAATACACTTGTTCATTATGTAAAATGATTATTGTTGATGGCAATGTGCATCGTTTCAGCGCCGGTTAGTCACATAGTGGGCACAAACCACGGAGTTAAGTGGTTTGCGCCCAGCCCAGGGCAGTGCGCGCGCAGCCAGTAATAGTGCATGATGCGACGATAATGTCGCACCCGATGCCCAAATGGCGCATCAGGTGCCCCTGAAGCGGCGCAGTGATGCTGTTTCGGGGCACCCGAAGCGCTATTTTTGTTTTACAGTGCAGCGGGTGCGACGTTATCGTCGCAACGCGCACTATTACCGGCTGCACGCGCACTGCCCTGGGCTGTGCGCGATGTTGCTTTGTGGGCCTATTAGTGCCCACAAAGCTACTTAGGGGGCACTAATGGCTGTTCACTCCAGCGCTATCACTTAGCGCTGGTTAGTGAATCAAGCCCATTATCTACTGTTCCCTATTGATGTTTAATAGGGATGACAATGTTTAGGAGAGCTTATGGAGAAGCATGTGATCAGTTTGATCAACTCATAGGTTTGTAAGATTCTGATTTGCTGTGACGATTTCCCGGTTTAACACATGACCAGAAAATCAGAACCTTACAAATCAGCTGATCAAACTGATCACATGCTTCTCCATGAGTTCTCCTAAGCATTGCCATCTCTTATATTTAACTATCATATTGATCCCTGGTAAAAAACAAAATCCTAACTTGCATTTCTGAACAAATATAGTTGTATATAGGATGTGGGGACATTTAACTCTCATATATTTGTTTAACTAAAATTGTGGCGATTATATGCACCTATTTTAAATAATTGGTTATATTCCATGACTGGAATTACCCCTAGTTTCCTCATGGATACATGTCAGAATCAGAATCAGCTTTATCCACCAAGTACCATGATTGTCATAACCCAAATTATTTGTGGTTCACATCGCACTGGAAGAAGTACATATGACAGAGATTGCATTGAAAAACACATGATATATACATTTAGACAAGCATTAGAGGAATACATTTAGAGCATGGGAGATGTATTGAGAACTCAAAAATAATTATGGTGTAGGAGCAGTACTGCACGGGGTGCTTGGAAGGTCAGAGTGGGCGGCTAGGGAATTTTGCTCTCTATGGGACTAGTGTGCTGGAGTTCAGCAGGAGGACTGCTTGGGGGAAAAAGGTGGTCATGCACTTGGTGGTTCTAGAGGAAATGGTTCTGTGCCCAATGGGAGGGGTTCGAAGAAGCGACTGCCCGGGTGGCAGGGGTCATACGATGTCCTGGTAACCCTTGTTTTCATTCTCAAAGTATGGAGGAGGTCTACCGGTCGCAGGGGTAATCCAAAGATCTCTTCTGCTATGATAATTACTTTTTGGAGTTTGTACTTGTCATTAAAACAAAACAAACACAGACAGAACATTTATATTGCGCTTTTCTCCTGGAGGACTCAAAGTGCCAGAGCTGCAGCCACTAGGACACACTCTATAGGTAGTAGCAGTGTTAGGGAGACTTGCCCAAGGTCTCCTACTGAATAGGTGCTGGCTTACTGAACAGGCAGACCAAGATTAGAACCCAGGTCACCTGTGTCAGAGGCAGAGCCCTTAACCATTACACTATCCAGCCACCATCATTAGAGGCTGCATCTGATTACCAGACGACGACGGAGGAGCAGAGAATGGATTCAATTGTAGTGGTGTAAAAACTGGTCAGTGTAACGATCGGTGTAACACAGAGAGGGTCTGATTACCGGTGATCTGCAGTACCACCGAGAATGCAGATATATACCCGATTATTGATGATCTGCAGTATCACCGATAATCAGATATATCTCTAACCTCTGGACACCTGAGTGATGAGAGTGTTATATATGCAACAGTAATACTTTGAGAACCGCACCTGAAGATCAGGTGCTAGAGCAATAAGGAGTACTGCTCCGCAGCAAGTTCCTTCCGTCAGTCTGAACTCTCAACAGGGAGGAGTCAGGCTGAGAGTGGGAAGGACAGAACGTGAGTGACACCAATGAGGGAGTGTCACTGACAGATCTGTGAACTATCTCTTAACAGGGGAGATAGTTCTCGAGGTCGGGCAGGCCAGGTCGTTAACACACGGACAGATAAGTACAGAGACAGGAGACAGATGCAGAATCCAAAGGCTAGCAGAGTTTGGCAACAGGGTATCAGAATGACAAAGGTACAAAATCAGAGATCAGAAGAATGGTCAGAAAAGCAGAGGGTCATAACAAATAATCAACAATTCCTAGACTAAGGTGTGAGTTCCTTGGTCATCAACACCTTGGAAACTGTCTAGATAATAACACAGATAATAACAGAATTCCTAGACTAAAGTGTGAGTTCCTTGATCATCAACACCTTGGAAACGGTTCTAGATATTAACAAAGATAATAACAGAATTCCTACACTAAGGTGTGAGTTCCTTGATCATCAACACCTAGGAAACTGGTCTAATATAACACAGATACTGACAAGGTCTGAGTGCTACCACGTAGTGATCGCAACGCCAGACACCAGAGGAATGACCAGCACCCAGTATATATACCCCAGCACTCCCTTGCGCCTCCCCTAAGTGCTGGGCCAATGAAAACTGAAATAATTGTCAGCTGACCGGCCTGGTCAGCTGACACCCTTCTGGCTGTCATAAATGCTCTGCCTCTCCGCGCATGCGCGCGTCCTTTTGAACCTGTGTGGACTATCAGTCCCAGCCACACCAGACATGTGTTGTAATGCCTCCGCTGTTTTGGATGTGGAATGACCAGAAAATCAGAACCTTACAAATCAGCTGATCAAACTGATCACATGCTTCTCCATGAGTTCTCCTAAGCATTGCCATCTCTTATATTTAACTATCATATTGATCCCTGGTAAAAAACAAAATCCTAACTTGCATTTCTGAACAAATATAGTTGTATATAGGATGTGGGGACATTTAACTCTCATATATTTGTTTAACTAAAATTGTGGCGATTATATGCACCTATTTTAAATAATTGGTTATATTCCATGACTGGAATTACCCCTAGTTTCCTCATGGATACATGTCAGAATCAGAATCAGCTTTATCCACCAAGTACCATGATTGTCATAACCCAAATTATTTGTGGTTCACATCGCACTGGAAGAAGTACATATGACAGAGATTGCATTGAAAAACACATGATATATACATTTAGACAAGCATTAGAGGAATACATTTAGAGCATGGGAGATGTATTGAGAACTCAAAAATAATTATGGTGTAGGAGCAGTACTGCACGGGGTGCTTGGAAGGTCAGAGTGGGCGGCTAGGGAATTTTGCTCTCTATGGGACTAGTGTGCTGGAGTTCAGCAGGAGGACTGCTTGGGGGAAAAAGGTGGTCATGCACTTGGTGGTTCTAGAGGAAATGGTTCTGTGCCCAATGGGAGGGGTTCGAAGAAGCGACTGCCCGGGTGGCAGGGGTCATACGATGTCCTGGTAACCCTTGTTTTCATTCTCAAAGTATGGAGGAGGTCTACCGGTCGCAGGGGTAATCCAAAGATCTCTTCTGCTATGATAATTACTTTTTGGAGTTTGTACTTGTCATTAAAACAAAACAAACACAGACAGAACATTTATATTGCGCTTTTCTCCTGGAGGACTCAAAGTGCCAGAGCTGCAGCCACTAGGACACACTCTATAGGTAGTAGCAGTGTTAGGGAGACTTGCCCAAGGTCTCCTACTGAAAAGGTGCTGGCTTACTGAACAGGCAGACCAAGATTAGAACCCAGGTCACCTGTGTCAGAGGCAGAGCCCTTAACCATTACACTATCCAGCCACCATCATTAGAGGCTGCATCTGATTACCAGACGACGACGGAGGAGCAGAGAATGGATTCAATTGTAGTGGTGTAAAAACTGGTCAGTGTAACGATCGGTGTAACACAGAGAGGGTCTGATTACCGGTGATCTGCAGTACCACCGAGAATGCAGATATATACCCGATTATTGATGATCTGCAGTATCACCGATAATCAGATATATCTCTAACCTCTGGACACCTGAGTGATGAGAGTGTTATATATGCAACAGTAATACTTTGAGAACCGCACCTGAAGATCAGGTGCTAGAGCAATAAGGAGTACTGCTCCGCAGCAAGTTCCTTCCGTCAGTCTGAACTCTCAACAGGGAGGAGTCAGGCTGAGAGTGGGAAGGACAGAACGTGAGTGACACCAATGAGGGAGTGTCACTGACAGATCTGTGAACTATCTCTTAACAGGGGAGATAGTTCTCGAGGTCGGGCAGGCCAGGTCGTTAACACACGGACAGATAAGTACAGAGACAGGAGACAGATGCAGAATCCAAAGGCTAGCAGAGTTTGGCAACAGGGTATCAGAATGACAAAGGTACAAAATCAGAGATCAGAAGAATGGTCAGAAAAGCAGAGGGTCATAACAAATAATCAACAATTCCTAGACTAAGGTGTGAGTTCCTTGGTCATCAACACCTTGGAAACTGTCTAGATAATAACACAGATAATAACAGAATTCCTAGACTAAAGTGTGAGTTCCTTGATCATCAACACCTTGGAAACGGTTCTAGATATTAACAAAGATAATAACAGAATTCCTACACTAAGGTGTGAGTTCCTTGATCATCAACACCTAGGAAACTGGTCTAATATAACACAGATACTGACAAGGTCTGAGTGCTACCACGTAGTGATCGCAACGCCAGACACCAGAGGAATGACCAGCACCCAGTATATATACCCCAGCACTCCCTTGCGCCTCCCCTAAGTGCTGGGCCAATGAAAACTGAAATAATTGTCAGCTGACCGGCCTGGTCAGCTGACACCCTTCTGGCTGTCATAAATGCTCTGCCTCTCCGCGCATGCGCGCGTCCTTTTGAACCTGTGTGGACTGTCAGTCCCAGCCACACCAGACATGTGTTGTAATGCCTCCGCTGTTTTGGATGTGGAATCCGCCGCACCGCTGTCCGAGCGTGCAGCGTTTTCTCCGCGTTCAGCAGTACTAGCAGAAGTAAGCCTATGCGTGCAAACCGTCAGGCTAGTGGATGCAGGTCTCTGCGCGCAAGCTGCTGCAGAATCAGGCGCCTTACTCTGAGTACTTGCGGCGGCATTTCCGCGTTTTCTCACAGTACCCCCACACTGAGGAGTGGACTCCGGACAGCTCCTACCCGGTTTCTCAGGATATAACACGTGGAATTCCCTTCTTAATTTGTCCGCATGCATGCGATATTCAGGTACCCATGTTCTCTCCTCAATACCATACCCCTTCCAGTGCACCAGATACTGTCCTGAGTTCTGCACTATACGTGAGTCTAAAATATTTTCTATTTCGTACTCAGGTTGGTCGTCTACCATCACAGGAGGAGGAGGAGTGGTACCCACATGGACTGCAGGGACACATGAAAAGATCTTACACCACGCATGCTGGCAGGAAGATCAATGGCATAAGTAACATTGTTGATCTTCCTAGTTACCGAAAAAGGGCCCACAAACCTGGGACCTAATTTGGGCGAGGGTTGTTTCAGGGTCAAAAGACGTGTGGACACCCAGACCAGGTCTCCTGGTCGGAACTTCCACTCCAAGGATCGTTTCTTGTCAGCTTGACCTTTCTGACTTTGAAAAGCCTTCTCCAAATTATTTTTTACGCTTCCCCAAATGGCTTTAAATGATTTTTGCCAAGCCTCCAGAGCTGGAAACGGAGTGGAAGCTACTGGTAATGGGGAGAACTTGGGCAACTTTCCGGTTACCACCTGAAACGGAGAAAATCCAGAGGAAGAGCTTTTCAAATTATTGTGCGCAAATTCTGCATATGGCAAGAATTTGACCCAATCGTTTTGCGCATCCGCAACATAACACCTTAAAAACTGCTCCAAAGACTGATTAACCCTCACCATCTGACCATTGGTCTGTGGGTGGTAGCCCGACGAAAATGACAGTTCCATGCCCATTTGATGACAAAATGCCCTCCAAAATCTAGAAACAAATTGGACTCCCCAATCTGACACTATGTTTTCCGGAATGCCATGTAACCGGAAAACGTGGATGATGAAAAGATCGGCCAACTCCTGGGCCGAGGGGAGTCCTTTCAAGGGCACAAAATGGGCCATTTTACTGAAACGGTCGACTACCACCCAAATGACCGACATGCCTTCAGACCTTGGAAGCTCACCCACAAAATCCATGGACAAATGGGTCCACGGTTCACTCGGGGTGGGCAAAGGCTGCAACGTTCCCACCGGTGCCAGGCGGGAGGGTTTGCTTTTAGCACACACTGCACACTCTCTAACATACTCCTTACAGTCTGTTGCCAGAGAAGGCCACCAAGCACACCTAGCAACCAAGTCTTGTGTTCTGGAGGCCCCCGGATGCCCAGCATTCTTGTGCGAGTGGAACATCTGCAAAATCTGGAGGCGAAATGGCAGTGGTACAAACATAAACCCTTCAGGCTTTCCCTCAGGGACATCCTGCTGGAAGGGACTTAAAGTCTCCGTCCAGTCTTTCCAAGTCTCTGTGGCTCCCAGCACTACTTTCTGTGGGACAATGGTCTCTGGGTCTGAGGGCTGTGCTGTCTCTGGCTCAAAACATCTGGACAAGGCATCTGCCTTAATGTTTTTACTACCCGGAGTGTACGTAATTACAAATCTAAATCTCGAGAAAAACAGTGACCACCGAGCCTGACGGGGGCTTAATCTTTTAGCCCCCTCAATGTATTCCAAATTTTTGTGATCAGTGTAAACTGTAATGGTATGTTCTGCTCCTTCTAGCCAATGACACCATTCTTCAAAGGCCAACTTAATGGCTAGGAGCTCCCTGTTGCCTATATCGTAGTTTTTCTCTGCTGGTGAAAACCTCCGAGAAAAATAAGCACACGGGTGTAATCTTCCCTGCAGCCCAGAGCGTTGAGACAGCACAGCCCTTACCCCGACTTCAGAGGCGTCAACCTCTACAATGAATGGATAAGAGGTGTCTACGTGTCTCAAAATGGGTGCCGAGCAAAACAGTTCTTTCAAGGTGAAGAAAGCAGCCAGAGCTTCGGGGGACCAATGGTTGGTATCTGCCCCATTCTTAGTGAGACTGGTGAGGGGGGCTACAACTTTGGAATACCCCTTTATGAACATTCTATAGTAATAAGCAAACCCTAAAAATCTCTGGAGAGGTTTGAGTCCTACTGGCTGAGGCCATTCCAGAACAGCAGAGACTTTGGCAGGATCCATAGAAAGGCCCGAGGTGGAAATTATGTATCCCAGGAAAGCGACAGATGTCACCTCAAAAATGCATTTCTCCAATTTGGCATAAAGCCTGTTTTTGGTAGAACAGCAAGGAGAACGCCAGCGCATACCACTAAGGCTGCATCTAAAATGACCACCAGCTCAGTGTGTATCACCTATATAGACTTTCTGCACACTTCGCATTCAATTCAGATGCAAATCATATGCAAATCTGCTACTACTTATCATGCAAACAGGAAACTCAGGAGGAGGGGCTGGGAGCAGCTAACCTGACAGTTACATAGTTACAAAGTTAAGGAAAGGTGGGGGGGGGAAAGGCTGCGCATCCCTAAACACATGTTGCAATTGAATGGTTAATCGCACAGGCATACACCGCCTCTGCCAGACTGAAAAATGCATGCCCTGCATCCAAAACAAGTGCTAACATTTATTAAACTAGCAGGTACTTTAGCTTCCAATATGGTTTGCATGCAAAGTATATTATACTAGACACTTGTGCCACGGTGAGGCAGACCTCCGGGCAAGTGACCTAACCTAAATTTAAAACCTCGGGAGCAGCTATGCAAAAAAATGTGTAACCTACATTTGGTAGAACAGCAAGGAGAACGCCAGCGCATACCACTAAGGCTGCATCTGAAATGACCACCAGCTCAGTGTGTAGCACCTAAATAGACTTTCTGCACACTTCACATTCAATTCAGATGCAAATCTGAGTTTCCTGTTTGCATGATAAGTAGTAGCAGATTTGCATATGATTTGCATCTGAATTGAATGCAAAGTGTGCAGAAAGTCTATATAGGTGCTACACACTGAGCTGGTGGTCATTTCAGATGCAGCCTTAGTGGTATGCGCTGGCATTCTCCTTGCTGTTCTACCAAATGTAAGTTACACATTTTTTTGCATAGCTGTTCCCGAGGTTTTAAATTTAGGTTAGGTCACTTGCCCGGAGGTCTGCCTCACCGTGGCGCAAGTGTCTAGTATAATATACTTTGCATGCAAACCATATTGGAAGCTAAAGTACCTCCTAGTTTAATAAATGTTAGCACTTGTCTTGGATGCAGGGCATGCATTTTTCAGTCTGGCAGAGGCGGTGTATGCCTGTGCGATTAACCATTCAATTGCAACATGTGTTTAGGGATATAAAGCCTGTTTTGTCTAAGCTTGTGCAGCACGAATTTGACCTGAGCCCTGTGCTCAGAGAGGTTGTCTGAGAAGATTAGTATATCGTCCAGGTATATCAGGACAAATTTACCCAACACCTCCCTGAAGACCTCATTAATGAGTTCCTGAAAGACGGCCGGGGCGTTACACAACCCGAAGGGCATCACCAGGTATTCGAAATGCCCGTCGGGTGTGTTAAAGGCCGTCTTCCATTCATTGCCCTCTCTGATCCGCACCAGGTTGTATGCACCCCGCAAATCCAATTTCGAAAAAATCTTAGCATTGGTGACTTGAGTGAATAAATCGTCTATCAAAGGTAATGGATAGCGATTTTTAACTGTGATCTTATTCAGTCCCCGGTAATCAATGCATGGCTGAAGGCCTCCGTCTTTCTTTTTTACAAAAAAAGAAACTTGCTCCGGCAGGTGACCGGGAGGGGCGAATGAATCCTTTAGCTAAGCTTTCACGGATGTACTCTTGCATGGCCACCTTTTCTGGCCCAGACAAATTGTAGAGATGACCTCTAGGGGGCATACAACCTGAACGGAGATCAATGGGGCAATCAAAAGGGCGATGTGGAGGTAGTTTATCGGCAGCTTTGGGACAAAACATGTCCGAAAACTCAGTATATTGTTCCAGAACTCCCTCCACATGAATCCTGGTCTGACCTAAGGTCACCTTCACTAAACAATGACGAAAACAATGGGCTGACCAGCTAGTTAGCTGACCAGTAGCCCAGATTATCTGAGGGGAGTGAAGGTGTAACCACGGCATACCAAGGATGATTGTGGAGGTTGTCATGCGTAACACAAAAAACTGCAATTTTTCCCTATGCAGCACCCCTATAGTGACTTCCACCTCTGGTGTCTGGGACTGAGGATGGTTACACTGCAGAGGTGAATCATCCACTGCCGTAACCTGGAGGGGTGGTTTTACCGGGGTGAGCGGAATACCCAGTTTCTTAGCAAATTCGAGATCCATAAAATTAGCCGCTGAGCCTGAATCAATGAAGGCCTCAGAGACTTCAGATTTATCATCCCATGTAATCATACAAGGAAGAAGTAACCGCTTATCCTCTAGGGGTAAGAGCTGTATGCCTAGGGTATTACCCCCAACTACACCTAGGCAGTAGCGTTTCCCGACTTCTTAGGGCAATGTCGTACTCTATGACCGCCCTCCGCACAATAAAGACACAACTGTTCAGAAATCCTGCGTCTCCGCTCCACTTGAGACAGTCTTGACTGACCAATCTGCATTGGCTCAGGTGGAGGTGAAAAGGGAGGAGATGGAGTCACAGGAGGCGCAGCGAAGGACACCATTTTAACATTGTTCCTACCCCGGGTCTGCCTTTGATAGCGTAATCTGCGATCAATCCTGATGGCCAATAAAATAGCCTCATCGACGGTTTTTGGTTCAGGCTGACTTAACATAAGGTCAGAGACCTCATCTGATAATCCTGATAAGAAACAGTCTAAAAGGGCATAGGTGTCCCACCTGGCTGAAACTGACCACCTCCTAAATTCGGCAGCATACTCCTCGACCGGACTCTTGCCTTGACGCAACAACTTGAGCTTCCGCTCAGAAGTCGAGGCAATGTCTGGATCGTCATAAATTACTGCCATAGCCTTAAAAAATTCATCTACGGAGGTTAAGGCTAAATCTCCGGTGGGCAGACTGTATGCCCAGGTCTGGGAATCGCCTGATAACAACGTCTTAATAAATGTGACCCTTTGGGCCATGGTTCCTGAAGATCTAGGTCTCAACTCAAAGTATGACAACACTCTACTCCTAAAATTTCGAAAGTCAGATCTGTGACCAGAAAATTTTTCAGGTACAGGCATACGTATGTCTGTATTAGGAGGGGATCGCACTTCATCCATAGCCGTCCGGACAAAGCGTCAATTAATGCCCGGTGATTACCCAGCACTTTGTTGATGAAATCCACCGAAGTGGTAAGTGTGCCCAGACGGTCGGTGTGTGCGTCCATTTGCATTTTTTTGGTCTGGCGTTCTGTAACGATCAGTGTAACACAGAGAGGGTCTGATTACCGGTGATCTGCAGTATCACCGAGAATGCAGATATATACCCGATTATTGATGATCTGCAGTATCACCGATAATCAGATATATCTCTAACCTCTGGACACCTGAGTGATGAGAGTGTTATATATGCAACAGTAATACTTTGAGAACCGCACCTGAAGATCAGGTGCTAGAGCAATAAGGAGTACTGCTCCGCAGCAAGTTCCTTCCGTCAGTCTGAACTCTCCACAGGGAGGAGTCAGGCTGAGAGTGGGAAGGACAGAACGTGAGTGACACCAATGAGGGAGTGTCACTGACAGATCTGTGAACTATCTCTTAACAAAGGAGATAGTTCTCGAGGTCGGGCAGGCCAGGTCGTTAACACACGGACAGATAAGTACAGAGACAGGAGACAGATGCAGAATCCAAAGGCTAGCAGAGTTTGGCAACAGAGTATCAGAATGACAAAGGTACAAAATCAGAGATCAGAAGAATGGTCAGGAAAGCAGAGGTTCATAACAAATAATCAACAATTCCTAGACTAAGGTGTGAGTTCCTTGGTCATCAACACCTTGGAAACTGTCTAGATAATAACACAGATAATAACAGAATTCCTAGACTAAGGTGTGAGTTCCTTGATCATCAACACCTAGGAAACTGGTCTAATATAACACAGATACTCACAAGGTCTGAGTGCTACCACCATGAAAACTGAAATAATTGTCAGCTGACCGGCCTGGTCAGCTGACACCCTTCTGGCTGTTATAAATGCTCTGCCTCTCCGCGCGCGCGCGCATCCTTCTGAACCTGTGTGGACTATCAGTCCCAGCCACACCAGACAAGTGTTGTAATGCCTCCGCTGTACTAGCAGAAGTAAGCCTATGCGTGCAAACCGCCGCGTCGGACGCGGAATCCGCCGCCCTGTTCTCTGGGCATGCGGCGGTTTCTCCGCGCTCCGTCAGGCTAGTGAATGCAGGTCTCTGCATGCAAGCTGCCGCGGAATCAGCCGCCTTACTCTGAGTACTTGCGGCGGCTTTTCCGCGTTTTCTCGCAGTCAGCAGCTCTCTTGGCATTCCAAATTTTGTTTTGCTGATGCAGGAAATGTAACTTCTTTTGTACCTTTTTCTGAATTTTGGTGGTGTTTTGCCCCAATCTTAAGTAGTTAGTTATGGTTGTGCCATGGAACCGGACACATGGTACCCTGGAGACTTTGAATGAAGGCCAGTTAGAGTGTGGAAGAGTGCTTCCTGAAGTCCAAAATCAGTCCAACATGAGCTTGTTGTCCTTGGGCCAGTTGCAGATCTTAATCTCTCAATCTCGCTATCTCGCTGCGGTAAGTATGCTTTCCATTGCTGTCAAGGAGGTCAATGATAGTTGTGTCATCTGCAAATTTAATGACCTTAACAGCATGCATATAAATAGGAGCGCACATTATGCTGTGCAGCATAGCAAACGCTATTAACCTTATGCCTCCTTCCAGCATATAAGGAGTGCTCATCTCCTCCTGCCAGAGCCCCTGCAGGTCCAGTCACTATAGAGGATGTGATCCCTGCACTCTGATTGGCCCAATAGGCTGCCTGTCACTTGAGAAGCAGCCTATTGGGCCAATAATAGTGTGGGGATTACATTCTCTATAGTGATTGGCAGGGGCGTTGCTAGGATCCTAAGAGATTTGGAGCACTTTTGGGCACTCTAGATGGAAAATGGGTGTGGCCATGCACCAGAATGTGGGTGTGGTCATGGGTGGAGAAATATTTATAGGAACTTAACAGTGGTCTAAGTAGGCCTGCCCAGCAAAATGTTGGATGAAGCCCCCTCTCCATTAATATAAAAAAATAGATACAGAATAGATCCGGGGTACATGCCACTGATCTTTGGGGCTAACAACACCCCTGATTTGTAGATTAACTTCTCGGTATGGCCATTAAATTGTCATGTACGTCATGTACACTAATGTTTGTTTACATCTGCTGTAGTAGTCCAGTCAGTCCCTGGTAATGGCTGCCTGGAGATATCAGACTTGTCCTCTTAGTTTGTATCATACACTATTTTGCTTTTATTTCAGCCTGCCCAGAAGAATACCCCCAAATCAGCAAAAGCTGTCTATGAAAAGAAGGATGAGGATGCTAATCATGACAGTTATGTGAAGGAGATTGTCAGGAACCGGCCCGCAGCACGCCTGCGTATACGGTTCCCAACTGCAGGTTTGACCAGATCAAGCGGGGAACAGCCTTATTCAAGCTACAAACAAGCCTGTGATCCCTCAGAACACTTCTCACTGCCACCACTAGCAGTTGACTAGACACGTCCACTCTGCTGTCGAGTGCTCAGCGCAATCCGCGTTTTCGTATTCGCGTCAGCTTTGCGCTTTAGGCCGAATACGGGAACGCCACGCACCCACACACACACACAGTTGCAATCTTACACTGTAGTGAAGCAAAACCACTAACAGTCGTTCCGAACGATACTGTTAGCCACTCTGCTGTCGAGCTACTCGCATTGGCGTTTTCGTACGTTGGGTCAGCTGCGCGCTTTAGGCCAACGTATGACATACGCCCCACACACAATGCAATTACAATCTTATACGGTAGTGTCGCTCAATCATACAATCATACATGAACTTAGTTACACTTCAGTCTCTTCTAGGCTATGAGTGTTAGTTTACTACAGCAGAAGTCAAGCTTATTAAATAACGATTTAATATTCCAGGAAAGCGTGGAACAATGCAGAACCAGGGGCGTAGGAATAGACCCTGCAGCCCCTGCAGTTGCAGGGGGGCCCTTAGCAAGTCAGGGGCCCGGAGGAGGAAAGGCTGTCACCACCGGCGTACCTACCGGGGATGCGACTCTCTCAGCCGCAGGGGGGCCCGGCCGCCCGGGGCTGCTCTGGGGCCCGCTCACTGTCCGTGGGGGGAGCGCTGCTCTGGACCCCCCAGCAAGGTGCTCAACTGGCCGCAGCGTCTAATAGACGCTGCGCCAGTTCATTCCCCGCAGCCCCGCTTCAGCAGCCTGCATAGTCTCCGGCAGGCAGAGCAGGGCTACGGCAAGATGGCCGCCGAAGAAGCCCTGCACTGGAGACTATTTGTGTCTCTAGTACAGGGCTTCGGCAGCCATCTTGCCGTAGCCCTGCACTCTGCCTGTCAGCGCGGGAGATGTGCTGCAGGAGGATTCGGGGAGCTGCGAGCCAGATGCCGGGAGAGGAGAAGACTTCTGTCAGGTAAGTGAATTGTTTTTTTTTCACAGGTGCATTTTTTTTTTCTAGTGTCTGCTGCCTACATTGTGATTTTCAGGTGTCTGCTGCCCACATTGTGATTTTCTGGTCACTGCTGCCCACATTGCGATTTTCTGGCGTCTGCTGCCCACATTACGATTTTCAGGTGTCTGCTGCCCAAATTACGATTTTCAGGTGACTGCTGCCCACATTGCGATTTTCTGGTCACTGCTGCCCACATTGCGATTTTCTGGTGTCTGCTGCCCACATTATGATTTTCTGGTCACTGCTGCCCACATTGTGATTTTCAGGTGTCTGCTGCCCACATTACGATTTTCAGGTGTCTGCTGCCCACATTGCGATTTTCTGGTGTCTGCTGCCCACATTACGATTTTCAGGTGTCTGCTGCCCACATTACGATTTTCAGGTGTCTGCTGCCCACATTACGATTTTCTGGTGACTGCTGCCCACATTACGATTTTCTGGTGACTGCTGCCCACATTACGATTTTCTGGTCACTGCTGCCTACATTGTGATTTTCTGGTCACTGCTGCCCACATTGCGATTTTCTGGTGTCTGCTGCCCACATTGCGATTTTCTGGTGTCTGCTGCCCACATTATGATTTTCTGGTCACTGCTGCCCACATTGTGATTTTCAGGTGTCTGCTGCCCACATTATGATTTTCAGGTGACTGCTGCCCACATTGCGATTTTCTGGTGTCTGCTGCCCACATTACGATTTTCAGGTGCCTGCTGCCTACATTGTGATTTTCTGGTCACTGCTGCCCACATTGTGATTTTCAGGTGTCTGCTGCCCACATTATGATTTTCTGGTCACTGCTGCCCACATTGTGATTTTCAGGTGTCTGCTGCCCACATTATGATTTTCTGGTGTCTGCTGCCCACATTACGATTTTCTGGTCACTGCTGCCCACATTGCGATTTTCTGGTGTCTGCTGCCCACATTACGATTTTCTGGTCACTGCTGCCCACATTGCGATTTTCTGGTCACTGCTGCCCACATTGCGATTTTCTGGTGTCTGCTGCCCACATTATGATTTTCTGGTGTCTGCTGCCCACATTACGATTTTCAGGTGTCTGCTGCCCACATTACGATTTTCAGGTGTCTGCTGCCCACATTATGATTTTCTGGTGTCTGCTGCCCACATTGCGATTTTCTGGTGTCTGCTGCCCACATTACGATTTTCAGGTGTCTGCTGCCCACATTGCGATTTTCAGGTGTCTGCTGCCCACATTGCGATTTTCAGGTGTCTGCTGCCCACATTACGATTTTCTCGTCACTGCTGCCCACATTGCGATTTTCTGGTCACTGCTGCCCACATTGCGATTTTCAGGTGTCTGCTGCCCTCATTATGATTTTCAGGTGTCTGCTGCCCACATTACGATTTTCAGGTGTCTGCTGCCCACATTATGATTTTCTGGTGTCTGCTGCCCACATTACGATTTTCTGGTGTATGCTGCCCACATTACGATTTTCTGGTGACTGCTGCCCACATTGCGATTTTCTGGTGACTGCTGCCCACATTGCGATTTTCTGGTGACTGCTGCCCACATTGCGATTTTCTGGTGACTGCTGCCCACATTAGGATTTTCTGGTGTCTGCTGCCCACATTACGACTTTCTGGTGTCTGCTGCCCACATTACGACATTCTGGTGACTGACTGCTGCCCACATTAGGATTTTCTGGTGACTGCTGCCCACATTAGGATTTTCTGGTGACTGCTGCCCACATTACGATATTCTGGTGACTGCTGCCCACATTAGGATTTTCTGGTGACTGATGCCCACATTGCAATTTTCTGGTGACTGCTGCCCACATGGCGATTTTCTGGTGACTGCTGCCCACATTGCGATTTTCTGGCCCACATTACGATTTTCTGGTGAACACTGCCCACGTTACGATTGTCTGGTGAATGCTGTCCACGTTACGATTTTCTGGTGAAAGCTGCCCACATTACGATTTTCTGGCCCACATTACGATTTTCTGGTGAACACTGCCCAAGTTACGATTGTCTGGTGAATGCTGTCCATGTTACAATTTTCTGGTGAACTCTGCCCACATTACGATTTTCTGTCCCACATTACGATATTCTGGTGAACGCTGCCCACATTACGATTGTCTGGTGAATGCTGCCCACGTTACAATTTTCTGGTGACTGCTGCTCACGTTACTATTTTCTGGTGACTGGTGCCCACATTACGATTTTCTGGTGAACTCTGCCCACATTACGATTTTCTGGCCCACATTACGATTGTCTGGTAAAATGCTGCCCACTTTACAATTAATTTACAGTGAAACGCTGCCCCATTACGATTATTTGGCACCTATGGGGGGGCCCCATCCAAATATTTGCAGGGGGGCCCAGTGATTTCTAGTTACGCCCCTGCGTGTGTGCCTAGGTTTAGATACCGGGTAGCATTGCCTTTTAGCAGTCACAGTTCTCTAGCTGTAGTTCTGCTGATGTTATCTTATGCAGCTGATAATTATTGCAGCAATTTATAGCTGCACAGAATTGTAGCTAACTATAAGTTTCTACTAAAGCAACATGTCCCAGCTACAAAGTAACTAATGTATCACAACCCTTTAGTTTAGTGTCAGAGTCATGTTATGACAGCATCACTATGCTTAGAGTACCTTCCCTAGAAACAGTTCTGGTGATAGTTCTATGATCCAGGTCACATTTCAGCAGATATATACGGTAAACCTTATGTATAAGGTTTTAAATTTGCTCCTGTACCATGGTATCAGTATTTCTTTTTACAACAGTGTTTTCAATACATAAACTCCTAAAGTTGATTGGAGGCATCAGAAATCGTCCAGAAGCGACCAACCTGAGTACATATTGCAGAAGCACTGCTTCAGTTGGGCGCCGGGTGGTGCCACTAGTAGTAAAATATCAGTAATTTAGTTTACCGATATTTTACTATGCAGTTCCCAGCACCCACTCTAACTTGAAACCTCTCTTCTAAATGCCCAAAGCCCCCCACCCCCTTTACTGCTTAACCCCCACCTCTAAGTGCCCAAACCGAACCTTGTCCCCCCGTGGCCAAACATCCACATCCACTAGTTGTAACTGATCATCTATGGTCGGCTACTACCGACATTGGACGCCCAACTCCACTGCCTGACATACTGTGAAATATCTACCCAATATGCAGGGGCGTAGGAATAGGCCCTGCAGCCCCTGCGCCCGCGGGGGGGCCCGGCCCCCCCCTAGGGCCCGCTCGGGGCCGTTTTGTGGGTGCTGGAGGGGTGGCAGCATGAGGGGAAAGCCTTGCCCACAGTCGGCGGGGAGAGGGGTAGTTCCCCCCTCTCCCTCACCTCGGGGCTCTCCCCTCTGCGCTCCCCTCCAGCTCGTAAGTGTGTGGGGCTGTGGTGGGCAGCGGGCAGCGGGCAGCGGCGGGCAGATACATACCTGCTTCCGTGCGTTCCATCGGAGACTTCTCCCTCTAGCGGCTGACGTCACTTCCGGAAGTGACGTCAGCCGCTAGAGGGAGAACTCTCCGATGGAACGCACGGAAGCAGGTATGTATCTGCCCGCCGCTGCCCGCTGCCCACCACAGCCCCACACACTTACGAGCTGGAGGGGAGCGCAGAGGGGAGAGCCCCGAGGTGAGGGAGAGGGGGGAACTACCCCTCTCCCCGCCGACTGTGGGCAAGGCTTTCCCCTCATGCTGCCACCCCTCCAGCACCCACAAAACGGCCGCGAGCGGGCCCCAGGGGGGGGAGGGGGGGCCCGCTCTGAAAATCTGCAGGGGGGGCCCGGTGGGGCCTAGTTACGCCCCTGCCAATATGCACTTGACCGAGTTGCATCAGGGTAACTTGCTGTAGCTGTTTCCAGGCTAAAAATGGCCAAAGATGTTCTACTGAAAGTGGCCAGTGGTGAAACACAGTTTATGCTGTCCTTGCTGGAGCTTCTGGCCCAACTATGGCATTTCACAATCCATGTACAGTATAGCACTTCTAACATTCAAAAGTGGATATCATCACCCTGTAATTAACACCTCCAGGACTGACAGTTCCTCAGTCAGTGCAATGTTTGCCACAGGGGCATAACAATAGACCCTGCGAGAGATGCAGCCGCAGGGGGGCCTAGAAGCCACAGGGGGCCCCGTCCTGAGAGACAGACTACTAAGGGTACGGAGAAAAAAACTTCCTGCTCTCTGCACAATTGTTCTAATTACTGCATCTGCTCAGTCACTGATAAGGAATCATGCAAAGTTTTTCAGACAAAGATTTCTAGACAGTCCCTATTCAGTGTGCAGCAGGGTCTTGAGTACAGCGCCCAGCCCTCAGCCTCTCCACCCACTTTCCAAGTGCTGTGTACTGTAGTGATGCTAGAGAAGTCTGCAGAGCCATTTCTGCTCCATCAGAGATGGTCAGAGTAAGTGTAATAAGCTGTGGCTGGGAACACACTCGTCTGTCGGTTTTCTGTATGCATTTTCTGCACACCATTTGTGTCTGTATGTGTGAAAACATGCACGTTTTATCACAGAAGCTAATGTAATTGATAGAGAAAATGCATGCAGTGCTTCACTGCTGTCTGTTTTTATCTGTATGGTGAAAACACATTCAAGTGTGCACTAGCCAACTGAATAACATTGGTTCTCAGTTTACCTGTGCAGAAAGTGGGGGGTGAGGGGGGTTGGCAGTAGGGGGCCCCATCCAAAGTTTCGCAGGGGGGCCCAGTGATTTCTAGTTACGCCCCTGTGCAGAACATAATATATACAAAAGATTACAAAAAACAAAATAAAAAGTTACAAAATTAAGAGTTTACAAAGATACACACAAGACAGGTTGCCGAAATAAAAGGGAAAAATAAATGTTACCGCGTTGTTTGCACGTCATTGGCTGGAGAACGCTGCTTCGACCAGTAGTAGGGCAGCCCTTAGCGTCCTTGCTATCTCCAGAGAGCTACCAGTTGTGCCTATCCTAGCTGCTGTTTTATACTGTGAGATATGCCTGGAGGCTGCAACTTCCTTGGGGAGGGGAGGAACTAGTTTTAATTAAATCTCAGAAATAATTCAATTTCCACAGGTAAAAAATGGTATCAAAAAGGACTTCCCCCATTCCAGGTGACAATTGATTAAGGCTTCCTCAACATTCCAGCCCGTAAAAGTCTATACATCAAAAGATTGTAGTTTGGGTGAAGCTTCCTGGCTGTCATGTAAATTTCAAACCTTCCTGTGTCAGCTTTCCCTGTCCCCAAGACTCTGGTAGTATTGCTTTGTATAATGGGACAATGGCTGACTCCCGAGTTCAAAAGCCATGCCGACCAGCCTATTCTTCCTCAATTGGCAGCTAATTAGCAGTACCCTGCCACCCCAGGAATACAAAGCAAATTTAGTTTCACAGACAATCACACCTGGGACAGCAGATCAAAGGTGACTGCTAGTGGCCTAATGAGCCACTTCCTTTCCCCAGGCTAGCACCCAAGGTAACAGCTTCCTCCTAGCAGAAATACACGTGACACAGCAGACAGGAAAATGAAGAAATATTATTCTTACATCATAAGTACCCCAGTATATTCCTGACATGCCCCCTCTTCCAGATGGCGCTGGCAGATGATTCTAACGAATCGTCCTGCCAAAGCCGACACTGACGGCCGGGCCTGGGGGGGTAACTCCTTAGCTCCAAGCTACAGGACTGGAAAGCTAGGTCAGGTTACTGCAATGTGTTGTTGCCCCTGGCAACCTGACGTAACCAACCAGGGGAATGAGGGTCAGTGACGACCGTGAATTCGCAACCATAGAGACAGTGCTGCAGCTGGGGAAGGGTTCCAACAGTTGCTACACGCACTTTCTCTATAGTGGTAGGAGCTATCTCTCGGTCCCTTTGGGGAACGATTATCTGCCGGTTGGCCTCCTCCACTCAGAGGGAATAACAGCTCAGAGGGAATAACTTCCCAGAACCCTCTCAGCCCGCCGCTCCCAGCTGGTGACCTACTGGCTAGCCCCCTGAGCTCCTCCAGGCTGCTGTTAAATCGAACAGCCCCAGAGAGCTCAGTGCTGCCTGTCACACATTCCAGGAAGGCTGCAGATGGAGAGGCTCCTGGGCCCTCAGGGCCAGGTTCCGAAGTGGATGTTGCTGACCCAGCAACATTTGTCACTTCAGTGGACAGTCCCTCTGCTGTAGACTCGCTAGCGCTGCGGGTTACCATGGCAGCTGAGGGAGCGCCCACACTACACATATCATAAACCACATCACCTTTGGTCTTGAAAACATCTGAAGGGGGAAGATCTTGCCTGGTGCCGTCTGCCCCTTCAGTGGGCAGTTCATCTGCTGCAGCCCAGCGAACACTGCTGGTTACTCCGGCAGCTGACGGAGTGTCCACATGACACACAGCATTATGTAGCACAACACATATGACATCAGCATTATCAGCCCTACATATATTGTCATTTGGTACATCACATAAACGTTTTTGTTTACAGAATAAAGTTTATTACAAATATAGTTTACAAGTTCGTTTTAACTTTGTGGTTTACTTATTTTTTCATTTTTAAATTTCACTTATAGAAGCTTTTACTTATTTTTTCCGTTTTTAAATTTCAGGGCTGTAAAAAGTACATTTTCGTTTACACTTATTTATCATTTAAAATTCGTTTTCATACGTATAATGCTTAAATATCGTTTTCAACCTTGTTCTATTGGAGATACGTCGCTTTTGGTATTAACTTTGTAATTTTTACACTTATAATGCGTTGATTATAGTTTTCTAATATATCGCTTTTAATATTACCGTTATTTTAAGATTTTTGATGCATATATGATTGTAAGACTATCTATTCTATTATATAGATATATATATACCTTTTTCTATTTATAATATTATTGATGGGTACGTGATTTTAACGCTATTCTATTACAAATATATACATTATTCTATTCATGTTATTTATAGTGAAGTATTTTAAGCATTAAATATATTATTGTTTATAGGTGTGTAAGGGTGTTTGTGCAGTGAGGAAGGTAAGGGTTAGGCATGACAAGGGGGATGGTTATGGTTAGGCACGACTAGGGGAGATTTAGGATTAGGCACCACCAGGGGGGTGGTTAGGGTTAGGCACCAGCAGGGGGGTGGTTAGGGTTAGGCACCACCAGGGGGGTGGTTAGGGTTAGGCACCACCAGGGGGGTGGTTAGGGTTAGGCACCACTAGGGGGGTGGTTAGGGTTAGGCACCACCAGGGGGGTCTAGGGGTTAGGGATAGGTACAGGGAGGGTTCTGTGTGAGAGTAGGGATAGGTATAGTTACAGTACAATATACACCACCAGGGAGGTGGTTAGGGTTAGGCACCACCAGGGGGGTCTTAGGATTAGGCACCACCAGGGGGGGGTGGTTAGGCACCACCAGGGGGGTGGTTAGGGTTAAGCACCACCAGGGGGTGGTAAGGGTTAAGCACCACCAGGGGGGTCTTAGGGTTAGGCACCACCAGGGGGGGTCTTAGGGTTAGGCACTACCAGAGGGGGTCTAAGGGTTAGGCACCACCTGGGGGATGGTTAGGGTTAGGCACCACCAGGGGGTGGTTAGGGTTAGGCACCACCAGGAGGGACTTAGGGTTAGGCACCACCAGGGGGGGGTCTTAGGGTTAGGCACCACTAGGGGGGTCTAGGGGTTAGGGATAGGTACAGGGAGGGTTCTGTGTGAGAGTAGGGATAGGTAGTTACAGTACAATATTTGTAATATACACAATTTATTAAATTATGTATATTTACACAAAATCTAGGGGTTAGAGATAGGGATAGGGAGAGCCTACAGTTAGGTATAATTGCAGTAAAATACCTGTAATATCTACCATTGTGTTACTATGCTTAATACAAGTGTAAATATCGTTTTTGTTAAAGATGCTATTTGATGTTTCCGAATTCGTTTGTTGTTATAGACAGTATTTTGCTGTTTCATTTCCGTTTATTGAACAGATTTAGCACTATATTTTTGTTTGTAAGCTATAAACAAAAAATATTGTTTTACATTACAACTTATAATTTCGGCTATATCCCGCGCCCTTTTTTCCAGGCGCCATTTTTTGATACACGCTACTAGATAGCTAACTAACACTAGTGTTGTTGGTCAAATTCGGCATAACAAATTCAGAATACACGAATGCTGCCGACCATCACACTTCAGTATTACTTCAGTAATGAACAAGCGGGCAGGTTCTCTCACTTCATGGGCCATTTTGTGCAACTCAGATACCTCCTCGTCCCAGCTTAAGAAAAAGGAGGAAGCATTTAAGTACTGAACTGTTGCTTGACAGTGTGGTGGCAGTATTTGTGTGTTTGTTGGCTTTTCCACACAGAATTGAGAGTGTCTCTTTGCAGTGTTAGTTTTGTTGGGAAACTTTGGTTCCACTTAAACTAAATTTTCTACCAAAGGTTAAAAAGCACTAAGCGGACCTGAACTCAGAACTTTCTCTCTGCTCTAAAAAAGAAGCAACTGCATAATAAGATTTACAGGAAAACATTTCCTTGTTACAGCTTATAGAACTGGTACTGATATTCTGCAGAGTGGTTGCTTCCTGGTTTGCTGGAAGCACAGAAAGGGTTAACCTCCTGTGTTTACATATTACCTCAGAATTTAGCACAGTTGGCAGAGAGCTGACAGCTCAAATTACTCTAGCTCATTACTTGCTGAAAAGGGAGAATTAGACAGTATCTTCTCTTTAAACGCACACAGGGTGGATTTCTCTGTGTTTTCCTTCTCCTGTGCAAGAGTTCAGGTCCCCTTTGAAAACATCTAACCTACAAAATAGTAAAGATGTTCCCTCCGCATCACCTTCCCAACAAATGAATGCATGCAGCCTACAGAGTGCCTGAATACCTGTCCATCTGCTGCGTAATTAGGTGTGTGTAATATGTATGGATGTAATAAATGCTCAAACTGCTGCTGGACAGGTGCCTGGACACAGGGTAATTGGCTTGTGAGGAAGGCAGCTGAGGAGGTAATATCTCTACTATCATAGAGGCCTCTGAGGGACTCTGTGAATTTTTCACCAAAGGTAGCAATACACTTTAAAGTAAACTCTCACAAGGAGAATTATTTTTGTTGAGTGCCTCATTCACCGACACTATGCAGAGTTCTAATCGAATCTAAACTAAGAAGGATATGGATTTTTCCTTTTAAAATAATACCAGTTGCCTGACTCTCCTGCTGATCCTGTGTCTCTAATACTTTTAGCCACAGCCTCTGAACAAGCATGCAGATCAGGTGCTCTGACTTAAGTCAGACTGGATTAGCTGCATGCTTGTTTCAGGTGTGTGATTCAGCCACTACTGCAGCCAAAGAGATCAGCAGGATTGACAAGCAAATGGTATTGTTTAAAAGGAAACATCCATATCCCTTTCAGTTAAGGTTCCATTTAAGGATTATTTCCAGTGAGCATGAATTCACATTGCAAAAATTCACATTAGTACTGAAAGCAATGTAACTTGAATGGAATAGTTTCCACTGACTGCGTTTTTTGTGGTCCTTTTTCTGTACCATGCAGATTGTCAGTTAAGCTAGCGCAGGGGTCCACAACCTTTTTCGATCAAGGGCCGGGTCAACATACTTGGGGGGCCGGAGTGTACGTAATATGATGTAGAAAACATTACATTGAACCTAGATAGTGTAAACTATTACCTGTTTACATGTGCAGCCCTTTTGTCTCCCATTTAAATAAAGCAGTTATAAGTCCCCCAAATACAGCATTTGCAGATAGTAAAAAACCTCTTTTCACCAGACAGTGAAGCATACTTGGAGCAACCTGTTGTCCAATTGGATAACAGTGTCACTTGATGCGGAATTGGATTGGAAGCCAGCGTATGACTGCTCGCTGGCTTCCCTGTGTATTGATTGGTACCAGCACCGCTATTCTATATGCGAGACACCGATATTTAAAGATGCAGTGGACCGCATCTATAAGTAATACATTTTGTGAGTGGGGGCCGGTGAAAAAAAGCCTCAGGGGGCCGCATTCGGCCCACGGGCCTTAGTTTGAGGACCACTGCGCTAGAGGAATAGGAAAATTCTAATATCACAAAACGCCTGCAAAATGTTGATAGTTCCTACTCCTGCAACTGACCAGGTTCATCAGTGTACTCCTGGAATTGCTGCCTTCCTGTGAGAGACTCTGTTTCCTCCTTCTGGATCTCTCAGACCACATGGTCCATGAGAGGCCACAACTAATTCTCCACCTGAGAATTGTAGTGGCATAACTATGGGGTAACAGCCTCCACTGGGGAACCTAGCTTAAGACCACGAGGAAGGCAGAGATAAGAGGACACCTAGTGGCTGCTGCTAGAGCACTGGAGAGTTTAGACAGTGGAAGAGGTAAGCCCTGGCTGTTACTGTTGCCATGATGACCTGTGATACTGGATCAACAGACACAGGCAGTGGAGCATGGGGGGTGGCCTTGGTGGATGATGTCTAGGTCCGAACTCCTCCTCCCCTCCTCTTCCTTTCATGGGGGGGAGGGGGGGTTGCCACTTAGTTATGCCCCTGGGTATGTGAACAACACTATACTGCCAAAGCATTTGGACTCTCCTCCAAACCATTGAATTCAGGTGTCCAATCACCTCTATTGCCATAGGTGTATAAAATCAAGAACATAGGCATGCAGAAATATTTGTGAAATAATGGGAAAATGGGAACACCAGCAACTCAGCCACACAGTGGTAGGTCAAAATAAGGTAGGTCAAAAAATCACAGAGCAGGGTCAGCTCATACTGAGATGGACACTACACAGAAGTCACTGCAATGTCAATAGCTATAGCTGGCCTTCAGATTAGCTGAAGAACAATCCACAGAGAGCTTAATGGAATGGATTGCACTGAGTGCAATACAAAAGCAATGGATACGGTGGCGTAAAGCGCACCACCAGTGGACTGCAGAGCAAATGTGTTGACTGTAAAGATGAATCATGTTTTTCTATCTGGCAATTCACTGGAGAAGTCAAAGGAATCTACAGTATTGAAGATTACTTAAAGCCCTACCAGACAGGAACTGTTTTGGGGCTACACACAGTGATGCTCAATAACAATTAAGGCCATGTGGATAGTGGAGATAGTGATGATGCACACCTCTCTGCACCACCAACACCAACAAATCCAACATACCAAAATGCTAGACCTCATTTTTCTGTTACTTTAATAGTAGATAATTGGAAAATAATAATTTTATGCAGTTCATTGAAATATGAAAGTGTGTGAATCATAAGAAAGCAAAGTGTAAAACAAAATGGAAATACATGTAATATGAATGCATGTACATAATGCTGTGTGCTACAATTAATACATGAGCTTGTTGAAATGTGGAAACCCCCTTCAAGTAATACAAAATATCACAATAAACAACAGAAAATAAAAAAATGAATGTGCAGTAGCTTCTATTTTAAATTTGGTTTATGATAAATAACACCACTGAGAAGATGATTTTAGCACATCTGCTAAGAAAACCACACTCATAAGTTTATAGCTCTGTATGCAGAGAAAAATAGCATATGCTCAGTGGCTGTGGGCAAGTGACAAGGGGAAACAAATATGTTTAGAAAAGCATTGTCTGTTACCAGCTGTGTGGCTCTGAGTTCATTGCCATATTTTGATAATAGTTTGGCAAAAGAGTTCCAAATAAAGCAATATGGAAGACAGGACAACAAGTTCAACCAGTTTATCAGTGAACTAAATGAACATGAGAGTATTGTACAAAGCAATGTTATCATGTGATTCAGTGGTGAAGCTAGAGATTATGGGGCCCCATAGAAAAAATGTAATTGGGCCCCAAAGGCACTCTTGAGCAATGCCCCCTGCCCCTACTCTATGGATATGAGTTCACTGGCAATTTACATTCTCATGCAATGTACATTGCATAAAGTCTATGGGCACTGAGGCAAAGTCAGAGGGTGGAGGGACACAAGAAGGTTAATAGTGAATACATCAAGTACTACCTGGGCCCCTCTCTGCTCCAGGACCCCATAGCACATGCTTTGGCTGCTATTACTATTGCTAAATCCCTGATGTGATTGGAACTGACATCTAAAGCAGAGTACAGACATAGGGATTAATGTTGACAGATTTACAGATAAGACCTCCCTTATGCTGGATACACACGTTGCGTTTTCCCGTGCGATTTGCGGGATCGATTCCATCGATTCGATTATTTCCAACATGTTCGATCGTGTTTCGATGGATAAAGCCGTCGATTTTGCATATGAAGTATGCAAAATCGATGGCTGTATCCATCGAAAGACGATCGAACATGTTGGAAATAATCAAATCAATGGAATCGATCCCGCGAATCGCACGGGAAAACGCAACGTGTGTATCCAGCATTAGGCAATCTAACCTTGGAAATGATTGCAGAGAATCCATTGAAGTAGAATCACTGACAAAATGGCAAAATGCTGCTTGGCTCTTGGTTGAGAGGTTCTGTCTGTTCTATACAAAGGGGAGAACAAAAACATACAAGCAGCACCCTGCAACGGGGTACTTCTTTTGAAGTATGGAAAGAGAGCAATGCATCCTGCTGGATTACTAGTAAAGTGCTCAGCAACATTGGGAACACCTGTACACGTGTTAGGCTTACACTTAAAAAGATTAATAAGGAACATTTCAATAAAGGAAACTAATTTAGTATTGTTCAGTAAAGCAGTGGTAACCTGTGCCTCAGTCACTTATTGGATGCCTACTCCAAAGGGCACCAATTTGCTAGTTATTACTAATCCAAGGCTAGTTTTACATGTGAATTTAGGAGAACAGTAAGCACTGCTTGTAATCTAATGTGACCTCCTGAGCCTTCTGACCTACTGTAGGGCAGAGATTTTATGTACTGTATATGGT
Source organism: Hyperolius riggenbachi (assembly GCF_040937935.1). Taxonomy (NCBI): domain Eukaryota; kingdom Metazoa; phylum Chordata; class Amphibia; order Anura; family Hyperoliidae; genus Hyperolius; species Hyperolius riggenbachi. The sequence goes on along the minus strand of NC_090647.1, from coordinate 346,613,718 downwards.
CAGCTATGAGTAAAGACAAAATAAACCACCAACATGGAGTTATCTCCATGGAGATGTAGTTTCATTTTGCTCCCCCAGTTATAGTGACTGGTATAGAGCAAAGAGAAACATGGTGAGCATTAGAGATGGCCCGAATGGTTCGGCGGTGAACGGTTCCCGGCGAGCTTCCGGTGTTTCGCGTTTGCCATGTAAGGCAAACTTTTCCGGAAGTTCGGTTCGCCCCCATAGTGCACCATTAGTGTCAACTTTGACCCTCTACATAACAGTCAGCAGGCACATTGTAGCCAATCAGGCTACACTCCCGAGTGGAGCCACTCCCCCCTTATAAAAGGCACCCCACAACAGCTCTTTTGAGAGCTAATCTTGTTCTTGTGATCTTATTTTTCTGTGTGTCCCACTGACACTCGTGTTGCATAGACAGCCTTGCTAATTTATACTGTGTGTGTGCCACTGCCAGCCAGGCCCAGCACATTCAGTGACTACCTGTGTGTGTGACAGGTGCAGATTGTATTACCCAGTACTGCATATACCTACCTGTTGTGTTCAGTGCACCCACCTCATCACTGCATATACCTACCTGTTGTGTTCAGTGAACCCACCTCATCACTGCATATACCTACCTACCTTTTGTGTTCAGTGAACCCACCTCATCACTGCATATACCTACCTTTTGTGTTGAGTGAACCCACCTCATCACTGCATATACCTAGCTGTTTTGTTGAGTGAACCCACCTCATTACTGGATATACCTAGCTTTTGTGTTAAGTGAATCCACCTCATCACAGCATATACCTAGCTGTTGTGTTCAGTGAACCCACCTCATCACTGCATATACCTAGCTGTTTTGTTGAGTGAATCCACCTCATCACAGCATATACCTAGCTGTTGTGTTCAGTGAACCCACCTCATCACTGCATATACTTACCTAGCTGTTGTGTTCAGTGAACCCACCTCATCACTGCATATACTTACCTACCTTTTGTGTTCAGTGAACCCACCTCATCACTGCCTATACCTACCTTTTGTGTTGAGTGAACCCACCTCATCACTGCATATACCTAGCTTTTGTGTTTAGTGATTACACCTCATCACTGCATATACCTACTTGTTGTGTTCAGTGAACCCACCTCATCACTGCATATACCTACCTGTTGTGTTCAGTGCACCCACCTACCTACGTGAGTGCACGCAGTGTGATATAAACCTACCTATGTGAGTGCACGCAGTGTGATATACACCTACCTATGTGAGTGCACGCAGTGTGATATACCACTCCGTGCATACCTGTTAACTGCACCTGTGTGACTGCACATTGTATTAGTCAAGTCAGTGCATACCTTTCACGTCATCCCCCCCCCCCCCCGATATGGACAAAACGGACAAAACAGGTAGAGGAAGAGATAGAGGCAGAGCCGGAGGAAGGCCACCCGGCAGGTCTGTGTGAGGTCATGTTGATGTGATTTCGTGCAGCCCTGGCCCAAAGTACAGTGCTCAGAAGAAGGCACGTGCCATCAACTTCCAAGATTGTCAGGACGTGGTTGACTATTTAACACAGAACACCTAATCTTCCGCAGCTACCAGCGCTACTACAAGCACCACATCTGCTGCATTTGACACTTCGCAGGAGTTATTTGGTGGTGAAATCACTGATTCACAGCCACTACTGCAACAACAAGATGAAGGCGCTAAGCAAGTTACACCACCTCATATGTGTGAGTTAGGAGACACTATGGACGTAATGTGTGAGGAGGAGGAGGATGATGAAGTACCTCCTGTTGGTGCAGTTTTGGAGGTGTCTGAGGCAAGCGAAGCTGGGCAGGATGATTATGATGATTATGATAATACGGATCCCACATGGGTTCCTAAGAGACAAGATGACCAAGGGGACAGTTTAGAGGGGGAGTCAGAGAGGACTGAAAGAAACAAGGGGAGCTTGTTGTCAGAAACAGCTGGTGGCAGTGTCCGGCGCCATCTATCGCCACCTATGTACAGCTAGCCAACATGCCCTTCAACGTCAGCTGCTGAGGCCACCATAGGGCCATCACCCCAGGGGAGCTCAGCGGTGTGAAATTTTTTTTATCTGTCTGCCTCAGATCGGAGCAATGCCATCTGTTGTCTCTGCCTCCAAAAATTGAGCCGTGGAAAGGCCAACACTCACGTAGGGACAAGTGCCTTACGAAGGCACATGGAGAAAAGGCACAAACTGCAATAGGAAGAGCACCTGAGCAAAAGCAGCACACAAAAGAAAAGCCACCCTCCTTCTCCTCTTCCTCCTTCAGGTGCAGCATCTTCAGCCACTTTCTCCCTTGCACCTTCACAGCCACCCTCCTCCACTCCGCCTCTGACCTTGAGCGGTTCCTGCTCCTCTGCCCACAGCAGCCAGGTGTCCGTGAAGGAAATCTTTGAGCGGAAGAAGCCAATTTCTGCCAGTCACCCCATTGTCCGGCGTCTGACAGCTGGCGTGGCGGAACTTTTAGCTCGCCAGCTGTTACCATACAAGCTGGTGGACTCTGAGGCCTTCCGTAAATTTGTGGCCATTGGGACACCGCAGTGGAAGATGCCAGGCCACAATTATTTCTCTAAAAAGGTGATACCCAAACTGCACCGTGAAGTGGAGAGGCAAGTGGTTTTATCTCTGGCACACAGCGTTGGGTCAAGGGTCCACCTGACCACGGATGCCTGGTCTGCCAAGCACGGTCAGGGCCGCTACATTACTTACACAGCACATTGGGTCAACCTGGTGACCGATGGCAGACAGAGAGTACATGGCTTTGCAGCGGACCAACTTGTGACACCTCCACGGCTTGCAGGCAGGCCTCCTGCCACCTCCTCTCCGCCTGCTACATCCTCTTCGCTGTCGTCATCCTCCTCCTCCTTGGCTGGTGCCTTTTGTGTTCAGTGAACCCACCTCATCACTTCATATACTTACCTAGTTGTTGTGTTCAGTGAACCCACCTCATCACTGCATATACCTAGCTTTTGTGTTAAGTGAATCCACCTCATCACAGAATATACCTAGCTGTTGTGTTCAGTGAACCCACCTCATCACTACATATACCAGCTGTTTTGTTGAGTGAATCCACCTCATCACAGCATATACCTAGCTGTTGTGTTCAGTGAACCCACCTCATCACTGCATATACTTACCTACCTTTTGTGTTGAGTGAACCCACCTCATCACTGCATATACCTAGCTTTTGTGTTTAGTGAATCCACCTCATCACAGCATATACCTAGCTGTTGCGTTCAGTGAACCCACCTCATCACTGCATATGCTTACCTACCTTTTGTGTTCAGTGAACCCACCTCATCACTGCATATACCTACCTTTTGTGTTCAGTGAACCCACCTCATCACTGCATATACCTAGCTTTTGTGTTAAGTGAACCCACCTCATCACTGCATATACCTAGCTGCTGTGTTCAGTGAACTCACCTACCTACGTGAGTGCACGCAGTGTGATATACCACTCCGTGCATACCTGTTAATTGCTGCACCTGTGTGACTGCACTTTGTATTAGTCAAATCAGTGCATACCTTTCACTTCATCCCCCCGATATGGACAAAATGGACAAAACAGGAGCGGAAGAGGTAGAGGCAGACCCAGAGGAAGGCCACCCGGCAGCGGCAGGTCTGTGTGAGGTCGTGTTGATGTGATTTTGTGCGGCCCTGGCCCAAAGTACAGTGCTCAGAAAAAGGCACGTCCCATCACCTCCAAAGATTGTCAGGACGTGGTTGACTATTTAACACAGAACACCTCATCTTCCGCAGCAACCAGCACTACAACAAGCACCACATCCGCTGCATTTGACAATTTGCTGGAGTTATTTGGTGGTGAAATCACAGATTCACAGCCACTACTGCTACAACAAGATGAAGGCACTAAGCAAGTTACACCACCTCATATGTCTGAGTTAGGTGGCGACACTATGGACGTAACGTGTGAAAAGGAGGATGATGAAGTGCCTGCTGTTGGTGCAGTTTTGGAGGTGTCTGAGGCAAGCAAAGCTGGGCAGGATGATTATGATGATCATGATGATACCGATCCCACATGGATTCCTAAGAGACAAGATAACCAAGGGGACAGTTCAGAGGAGGAGTCAGAGAGGAGTAGGAGGAGACGAGTTGCTGAAAGAAGCAGGGGGAGCTCGTTGTCAGAAACAGCTGGTGGCAGTGTCCGGCACCATGTATCGCCACCTATGGGCAGCCAACCAACATGCCCTGCAATGTCAGCTGCTGAGGTCACCATAGTGCCCACACCCCAGGGTGGCTCAGCTGTGTGGAAATTTTTTGATGTGTCTGCCTCAGATCGGAGTAAAGCCATCTGTTCTCTCTGTTTCCAAAAATTGAGCCGTGGAAAGGCCAACACTCACGTAGGGACAAGTGCCTTACGAAGGCACATGGAGAAAAGGCACAAACTGCAATGGGAAGAGCACCGGAGCAAAAGCAGCACACAAAAGAAAAGCCACCCTCCTTCTCCTCTTCCTCCTGCAGGTGCAGCATCTTCAGCCGCTTTCTCCATTGCACCTTAACAGCCACTCTCCTCCACTCAGCCTCTGACCTTGAGCGGTTCCTGCTCCTCTGCCCACAGCAGCCAGGTGTCTGTGAAGGAAATCTTTGAGCGGAAGAAGCCAATTTCTGCCAGTCACCCCCTTGCCCGGTGTCTGACAGCTGGCGTGGCAGAACTCTTAGCTCATATGTTTCTTTTAGGCAAAAGGACTCAGATTATAACGCAATCTTGTAGTGCAAAAAATAGAAAAAACTTTATTAACACATAGCAAAAAAGGATCTTAAAAACAATTCTTCAGATATGCAAACTTTACCTCCATACGGATGTCCACTGGATCTTCACGACGTCTGATGTTCCCTGGACGTTATCTGTGACCTGAGCCATTTTACAACCTTATAATGTGGGTTGTTGGGAGCTGGTAAGCCTTTTCTAGTTTTGATGTTTGGCGGATACCTACCTCTGAGCATTTGATATATTGTGGTGAAGAATTTACCATTCCCTACATACAGTATAATGACTTTCTAAACCTGCGCTGACCTTTGATGTATGCAAAGTTAGTCCTCATATAGAAATAATGAGCTGACAAGTACTGTAGTTTGGTTTGATCGATAGATAGTTGTGACCTTTACAGGCATACGTTTTAGAGGCTACTACTTATGGGAACTCTTAGCTCGCCAGCTGTTACCATACCAGCTGGTGGACTCTGAGGCCTTCCGTAAATTTGTGGCCATTGGGACACCGCAGTGGAAGATGCCAGGCCGCAATTATTTCTCTAAAAAGGTGATACCCAAACTGCACCATGAAGTGGAGGGGCAAGTGGTGTCATCTCTGGCACACAGCGTTGGGTCAAGAGTCCACCTGACCACGGATGCCTGGTCTGCCAAGCACGGTCAGGGCCACTACATTACTTACACAGCCCATTGGGTCAACCTGGTGACCAATGGCAAGCAGGGAGTACGTGGCTGTGCAGCAGACCAACTTGTGACACCTCCACGGCTTGCAGGCAGGCCTCCTGCCACCTCCTTTCCGTCTGCTACATCCTCTTCGCTGTCGTCATCCTCCTCCTCCTTGGCTGGTGCCGTGATCTCCTCTCCAGCTACACAGCCCCATCTCCCCAGGGCCTATGCTGCATGCCAGGTACAATGGTGTCACTGGTCAATGGTGTCAATGGTGGTGGCAGCAATCTCCTTTCCGCTTTGAATTTGGGAAAGCTGACACATGTACCCTGCATAACACATGTGCTGAATCTAGTCATTCAAAGATTTGTGTCAAAGTACCCAGGCTTAGAGGACGTCCTGAAGCAGGCCAGGAAGTTGTGTGGGCATTTCAGGCGGTCTTACACGGCCATGGCACGCTTTGCGGACATTCAGCGGAGAAACAAGTTGTCAGTGAGACGCTTGATATGTGATAGCCCGACTCGCTGGAATTCGACCCTGGTCATGTTCTCTCGCCTGCTAGAACAGGAGAAAGCCGTCACCCAGTACCTGTACAATTACAGTAAAAGGACACAATCTGGGGAGATGGGGATGTTGTGGCCCAACAACTGGACACTGATGCGAAATGCATGCAGGCTCATGCATGCATTTGAGGAGGTGACCAACCTGGTGAGTCGCAGTGAAGGCACCATCAGTGACTTGATCCCGTACGCTTACTTCCTGGAGCGTTCCGTGCGTAGAGTGGTGGATCAAGCTGTGGAGGAACGTGAAGAGGAACAGTCATGGCAGGAACAGTTGTGGGAGCAATTTTCATCAGAACCAGATGTTTCCTCAACACCTGCGGCAGCACAGAGGGGTAAGGAGGAGGAGGAGCCATGTGGGGAAGAGGAGTCAGACTCGGATGATGAGGAAGGTGTTTCTGTGGAGGAGGAGGAGGCAGCGGCGGCAGAAGAACAACCGCAGCAGGCGTCGAAGGGGGCTTGTGCTGCTCATGCTGCTCAACATTCCCGTGGTATTGTTCGTTGCTGGGGGAGGAGGAGGACTTACCTAATGTCACTGAGGAAGAGCAAGAGAAGATGGAGAGTACATCTGGATCCAACTTTGTGCAGCTGGTGTCTTTCATGCTGTCCAGCCTGTTGAGGGACCCCCGTATAAAAAAACTCAAGGGGAATGAACTGTACTGGATGGCCACGCTACTAGACCCTCGGTATAGGCACAAAGTGGCGGACATGTTACCAACTGAGCAGAAGGCAGAAAGGATGCAGCACATGCAGAACAAGCTGGCAACTGTGCTTTACAATGGGCCTGATTCACAAAGCGGTGCTAACAGTTAGCACGCTAGTGAAAAGCCCTTTATCACGCCTAAACTCTGTTTAGGCATGATAAGTTTAGGTGTGATAAGTTTAGGTGTGATAAGTTTAGGCATGATAAGTTTAGGTGTGATAAGTTTTTAGGCGTGATAAGTTTAAGCACCAACTGGGTTAGCACCGCAGTGCACAGCTGATCAAAAGTTTTGCACTAGCAAAGTCTGGTGCACTTTGCATAGAGTTTAATGGCGCTGCTTTGCGTGCGGGACTTTGCGCGCGATCTAAACTTTTCTAAACTTATCATGCCTAAACTTATCATGCCTAAACTTATCATGCCTAAACTTATCATGCCTAAACTGAGTTTAGGCATGATAAAAATGGTTATCACGCCTAAAGTCTTTAACTGGGTTATCACTGCTTTGTGAATCGAGCCCAATGTGTTTAAGCGTGATGTCACAGCACAACGTAATAAAGGTACCACTGCCAGTAATCCTCCTCCCATGTCCACGCAAGCAAGGACAGGACGCTCCAGCGATCTCATGGTGATGTCAGACATGCGGACATTCTTTAGTCCAACGCCTCGACTTAGCGCTTCCGGATTCACCCTCCACCAACGCCTGGACCGGCAGGTAGCCGACTACCTGGCCTTAAGTGTGGATGTAGACACTGTGAGCAGCAATGAACCCTTGGACTACTGGGTGCGCAGGTTTGACCTGTGGCCAGAGCTGTCCCAATTTGCCATCCAACTTCTGTCTTGTTCTACCTCAAGCGTCCTGTCAGAAAGGACCTTCAGCGCAGCTGGAGGCATTGTCACTGAGAAGAGAAGTCGCCTAAGTCACAAAAGTGTTCAGAACCTGACCTTTATCAAAATGAATAAGGCATGGATCCCGGAGGGCTACTGCCCACTCGAAGACTAAGTCAGTCCCCACACACAGCATCTCTGCCTGCAGGCCGCTTGCCTTCCCTGCCACCACCAACAGGGTCCAGGACTCCAGGCGGATTCCTGAATTTTTAAGGCCGCTGCTAGCAGCGGCCGCTATAATAATTTTTCTGGTGCGTGTACATGCCTGCCCAATTTTTCTGGCTGCACTGCAGCTGCAACAACAAAACAAAAGGCATATACATGTGCCCATTCCCCTTCCTGATCATTACCTTGCCACGGTGAAGGGGCTTGCGTATCACAATGAAGCAATTAGAGATGGCCCGAACGGTTCACCAGTGAACGGTTCCAGGCGAACTTTGGGTGGTTCGTGATCGCATGCGGACGCAAACTTTTCCAGAAGTTCGGTTCGCCCCCATAGTGCACCATTAGGGTCAACTTGACCCTCTACATCACAGTCAGCAGGCCCATTGTAGCCAATCAGGCGTCACTATCTCCTGGAGCCACCCCTTATATAAGGCAGGCAGCGCCGGCCATTACAGTCGTTCGTGTCTCTGCATTACTTAGTGAAGGGAAAGCTGCTGGCAGACTCCCATAGAGAAAGATTAGTTAGGCTCTTGTAAGCTTATTAGCTTGCTCCTGGCTGATTCTTATTCCTAAAATAGCACCCCAGAACAGCTCTTTTGAGAGCTAATCTTGTGGGGTTTTCTTTCACCTCCTCCCTTCCTCCTCCTCTCTTGTTTTCCAGGGATCTTGTCTTCCAGGGATTTGTAGGATGTCAAAAGCCAGCTCACATACATTGGCCAGGAATCGAACTCAGGTCAGCTGCTTGGAAAGCAGCTATGCTCACCACTATACCACCAACACTACATGCTGAAACTTCTTGGGACAGACTTACTTCCTCCCTCCAAAAGACACACATACATCCCCATAAAATAATTCAACAGCAACTGCATGCACAGTCTCTGTGGCACAATTGGTTAACGCATTCAGCTGTTAACCGAAAGGTTGGTGGTTTAAGCCCACCCAGGGACAGCCTTGCCTTTTGCATTCAACAGTTGTCCAAAGAGAACCCCAGATAGCCATGTAGAATCATCTCTTTCTCTCTGGGCTTAAACCACCAACCTTTCGGTTAACAGCCGAACACACTAACTGATTGCATCACAGAGACTGTGCACACAGTTGTTGCTAAACGATTTTATGTGGATGCATGTGTGTCTTGTGGAGGAAGGAAAAAAGTCTGCTCCAAGAAGTGTAACGCCACTTTAAACAAAACCTGTATATATCAAATTTCTACATATATTTCTATGATCCTTTCATGATGACAAAGGCCAGAAAGAAGTAGGCAAAGGAGTTCCCATTTTTCCGTACGGCTAAGCGGTCTCACTCACTTTTTCCTACAACGAAGCATCTGCTGTACAGCAGCAGAGTGGCGCAGCGGAAGCGTGGTGAGCCCATAACCCAGAGGTCGATGGATCTAAACCATCCTCTGCCAGGTGTACTTTGGTTTTTACACCTTGCTTTACCACATGGGCCAATCGGTGGCCATAGCCCCGTAAGAGAAAGTGTCATTAGGGCCTTGCTGTAACACAGATAGTAATGTAACTATTTCAACTAATGTACCCTTCTTAAACTTGCAGGTTATATACAAACGTAAACAGAGTGGTGCAGCGGAAGCGTGCTGGGCCCATAACCCAGAAGTTAAAGTATCAAAACCATCCTCTGCTAGGCATGGTTTCATTTTTGCACCTTGCTTTATCGCATGGGCAAAACGATTTCCATAGCCCTGTAAAAGAAAGTGTAACAAGGGCCCTGCCGTAACATAGATATTAGGGTAGCTAAGACTACTCCTGGGCCTTTCCTGTAGTTTAAGAGATGAGTGAACTGTGACACCACACTTAAAAAAAAAAAAAAAAAAAAAAAAAAAGCAGTTGACCTGGGTTCAATTCCTGGACAATGTATGTGAGGTTGCTTTTGACATCCTACAAATCCCTAAGCAAACTCATTTTTCTCTTGGGTATATCACAATGGTACATGCTAGGCTGGCTTCAGCATGTAGTGTTAATGGTATAGTGTTGAGCATAGCTGCCTTCCAAGCAGTTGACCTGGGTTCAATTCCTGGCCAATGTATGTGAGGTTGCTTTTGACATCCTGCAAATCCCTAAGCAAGCTCATTTTTCTCTTGGGTATATCACAATGGTAAATGCTAGGCTGGCTTCAGCATGTAGTGTTGGTGGTATAGTGGTGAGCATAGCTGCCTTCCAAGCAGTTGACCTGGCTTTGATTCCCAGCCAATGTATGTAAGCTGGCTTTTGACATCCTACAAATCCCTGGAAGACAAGACAGGAGGAAGGAGGAGGGATTACACTCCCTGATTGATGTATACACATGCAAGATGTTTGAAAGCACTTTAGGCCTGCAATTTAGCATTCAATGTGATTTCTGTCCTTAAAGAGACTCTGTAACAAAAATTTCAGCCTTAGTTCTTCTATCCTATAAGTCCCTTTGCCTGTTCTAATGTGCTCCGGCTTACTGCAGCTTTTCCTAATTGCACAGTGGCTGTGTTATCTCTGTTATATGATCTAATCTGTTTTCTTTTGTCGGCACAGTCGGGCTAAGGCTGGAATGTGTGAAATGTGCAGGGCTGCTTGTGATTGGTAGAAGCTATACACACCCCCTCCAGGCCCCCTGCAGGCTCTGTATGACTCACACACTCTGCTTATGTGAGCCTATCACAAGCTGGTTAGTTTGTTTGTAAACACTGCCTAAAACTTTTAATTACAAGCCAGGTTTGCAGCAGAGGGTGACAGAAACAGCACAGAGGGGCCCAGGAGAACATAATGAATAGAATGGTATGCTTTTTGCAGAGTACAGATTCTCTTTAAAACACTGCTTTGCATCAAACCCAAAAAAAAATTCCGGGACTTTTGACGTCTATCCCACTCAACCATGTCTCCCTCCAGGTATTAGACCCCTTGAAACATCTTTTCCATCACTTTTGTGGCCAGCATAAATATTTCTAGTTTTCAAAGTTCGCATCCCCATTGAAGTCTATTGCAGTTCACGAAAGTTCACGCGAACCGAACCTTTTGCGGAAGTTCGCGAACCTAAAATCGGAGGTTCGGGCCATCTCTAGAAGCAATGACCGCCGGCTATATGAGAGTCTCGGGGGGTGGCACACCAAAGATAATAAGGTCGTTGCTTCATTGTGGACAGACTAAATTTGATCAGCTGTTGTTCTATCATTGAGTCGTCTGCACTCTGGCCATGGTGTGCACCAGTCCAGCACGGCCGTCACTACGCAAACAGCTGTTTGCGGTGCGTTACACAGTGAGTTTGTTGTGTCAGTGTGAAGCAGTACTCTAATTACACTCCCTGATTGATGTATACACATGCAAGATGTTTTAAAGCACTTTAGGCCTGCAATTTAGCATTCAATGTGATTTCTGCCCTTAAAACGCTGCTTTGCGTCAAAATCAGATTTTTCCCCGGGACTTTTGGCATGTATCCTACTCCCCCATGTCCCCCTCCATGTGTTAGACCCCTTGAAACATCTTTTCCATCAATTTTGTGACCAGCATCATTTTTTCTAGTTTTCAAAGTTCGCTTCCCCAATGAAGTCTATTGCGGTTCGCGAAAGCTCGCGCTAACCCGGTTTGTGAACCGAAAGTCAGAGGTTCGTGCCATCTCTAGTGAGCATGGTGGTCAGCTCGCACTTATGCTGGCCAGAAAAGTGATGGAAAAGATGTTTCAAGGGGTCTAACACCTGGAGGGGGGCATAGCGGAGTGAGATAAATGCCAAAAGTCCCGGGGAAAAAGCTGGATTTGACGCAAAGAAGCGCTTTAAGGGCATAAATCACATTGAATGCTAAATTGCAGGCCTAAAGTGCTTTAAAACATCTTGCATGTGTATACATCAATCAGGGAGTGTAACTAGAGTACGGCTTCACATTGACACACCAAATTCACAGTGTAACGCACCGCAAACAGCTGTTTGTGTAGTAACGGCCGTGCTGCACTGGTGCGCACCATGGCGAGATTGCTCTTTCTCAGTGTAATCAGGTAATAAATGACTGCCTTATTCACTTTCGATGGTTCTTTCTCTACCATTGTTAAAGCTTACATCTATTTTTTTTAATTTACATTTTCTGCTGGCTGTTCAGTACCTGCAACGAGAATCTGTTATGGAGGGCATGTCTGCCATTGTTAGTGACCACGGGTAATGGCTGGGGAATCAGGGTTCGATTCCGGTCCGGAGTGGGAGCCTGAGAATTGGCTACCACCACCACACATCAAAGTAAGGACCCATTTGCTGTATAAGTAATGTACCTGCCCTGACCGTGCTTTGCAGACCAGGCATCTGTGGTCAGATGAACCCTTGACCCAGCGCTGTGTGCCAGAGATGACACCACTTGCCTTTAACGAGAATCTGTTATGGAGGGCAAGTCAGCAATTCATTCAACTGTGTGGAACTTTCGATGGTACTTTCTCAGTAGCATGGTGACCACAGGTAATGGCCGGGGAATCCTGGTTCAATTCCGGCCCGGAGTGGGAGCCTAAGAAACGGCTACCACCACCACACATCCAAGGAAGGCAGCAGGCACGTTGTGGGCAAAGGAACAGGAACGGCTACCACACATCCAAGGAAGGCAGCAGGCATGGCATGCACGTTCCGAGGTAGTGACCAAACATAACAATACAGGAGGACTTTCGATGCCCTGCTGTATATGAGATGAATCAACTTTAAATCCTTTAACGAGAATTTGTTATGGAGGGCAAGTCTGCCATCCATTCAAGTGAAAGGTATGCACTGACTGCCAAGTATAATACAATGTGCAGTCAAAGATGCAGTGAAAGGTATGCAGTGACTGCAAACAGCTGCTTGTGTAGTGACGGCCATGCTGGACTGGTACGCACCATGACGAGAGTGCAGGTGATGGCGACTTTCCAACCCATATGGTCACCGGGCTGAGGTAGCTGAATGATAGGCAGAGATGCTGTGTGTGGGGACTGACTTAGTCTTGGGGCGGGCAGTAGCCCTTCGGGATCCATGCCTCATTCATTTTGATAAAGGTGAGGTACTGAACACTTTTGTGACTTAGGCGACTTCTCTTCTCAGTGACAATGCCTCCAGCTGCGCTGAAGGTCCTTTCTGACTGTACGCTTGAGGCAGGGCAAGACAGAAGTTGAATGGCAAATTGGGACAGCTCTGGCCACAGGTCAAGCCTGCGCACAGGTCAAGCCTACCTGGCGGTCCAGGCGTTGGTGAAGTGTGGATCCGGAAGCGCTATGGCAAGGCGTTGGACTAAAGAATGTCCTTTTGTTTGACATCACCATGAGATCGCTGGAGCGTCTTGTCCTTGCCTGCGTGGACATGGGAGAAGGATTACTGGCAGTGGTACCTTTATTGCGTTGTGCTGTGACATCACCCTTAAATGCATTGTAAAGCATAGTTGCCACTTGCCAGCTTGTTCTGCATGTGCTGCATCCTTTCTGCCTTCAGGTGAGTTGGTAACATGTCCGCCACTTTGTGCCTATACCGAGGGTCTAGTAGTGTGGCAGCACAAGCCCCCTGCACCACCTGCTGCGGTTGGTCTTCTGCTGCCACCTCCTCCTCCAAAGATACACCTTCCTCATCATCCGAGTCTGACTCCTCTTCCCCACATCTTCCTCCTCCTCCCCCCTCTGTGCTGCCGCAGGTGGATTGATCCCACAACACTTCCGCCTGTAATTGTTTCTCTTCATGCTCCTCCACAGCTTGATCCACCACTCTATGCATGGCACACTCCAGGAAGTAAGCGCACGGGATCAAGTTGCTGATGGTGCCTTCACTGCGACTCACCAGGTTGGTCACCCCCTCAAACAGCCGCATGAGCCTGCATGCATTTCACATGAGTGTCCAGTTGTTGGGCCAGAACATCCCCATCTCCCCAGATTGTGTCCTTCTACTGAAATTGTAGAGGTACTGGGTGACTGCTTTTTCCTGTTCTAGCAGGCGAGAGAACTTAAGGAAGGTCGAACTCCAGCAGGTCGGGCTATTGCAAATGAGGCGTCTCACCGGCAACTTGTTTCTCCGCTTAATCTTGGCAAAGTGTGCCATGGCAGTGTAAGACTGCCTGAAATGCCCACACAACTTCCTGGCCTGCTTCAGGACGTCCTTTAAGCCTGAGTACTTTGACACAAATCTTTAAATGACTAGATTCAGCACATGTGCCACTCAAAGGTTTCCTTCACAGACACCTGGCTGCTGTGGGCAGAGGAGCAGGAACCGCTCAAGGTGAGAGGCAGAGTGGAGGAGGGTGGATGTGAAGGTGCAAGGGAGAAAGCGGCTGAAGATGATGCACCTGAAGGAGAAAGAGTAGAAGGAGGGTGGATTTTCTTTTGTGTGCTGCTTTTGCTCAGGTGCTCTTCCCATTGCAGTTTGTGCCTTTTCTCCATGTGCCTTCGTAAGGCACTTGTCCCTACGTGAGTGTTGGCCTTTCCACGGATCAATTTTTGGAGGCAGAGAGAACAGATGGCATTGCTCCGATCTGAGGCAGACACACTAAAACATTTCCAAACCGTTGAGCCCCCCTGGGGTGTGGGCACTATGGTGGCATCAGCAGCTGACGTTGAAGGGCATGTTGGCTGGCTGTACATAGGTGGCAATACATGGCGTCGGACACTGCCACCAGTTGTTACTGACGATGAGCTCCCCCTCCTTCTTTCAGGAACTCGTCTCCTCCTACTCCTCTCTGACTCCCCCTCTGAACTGTCCCCCTGTTCATCTTCTCTATTGGGAACATACGTGGGATCCGTATCATTGTCATCATCATAATCATCCTGCCCAGCTTTGTTTGCCTCAGACACCTCCAAAACTGCACCAACAGCAGGTACTTCATCATCCCCTCTGCACACGTTACGTCCATAGTGTCGCCTAACTCAGACATATGAGGTGGTGTAACTTGCTTAGCGCCTTCATCTGGTTGTAACAATAATGGCTGTGCATTAGTGATTTCAACCCCAAATAACATCTGCGAACTGTCAAATGTAGCGGATGTGGTACTTGGAGTAGCGCTGGTGGCTGCGGAAGATGAGGTGTTCTGTGTTAAATAGTCAACCACGTCCTGACACGTCCTGTCTTGGGAGTTGATGGCACGTGCCTTCTTCTGAGCACTGTACTTTGGTCCAGGGCCGCACAAAATCACATCACCACGACCTCGCACAGACCTGCCGGGTGGCCTTCCTCTGGGGCTGCCTCTACCTCTGACTCTACCTGTTTTGTCCATTTTGTCTATATCAGGGGGGATGAAGTAAAAAAGGTATGCATTGACTTGAGTAATACAATGTGCAGTCACACAGGTGCAGTTAACAGGTCTGCACGGAGTGGTATATCACACTGCGTGCACTCACGTAGGTAGGTGGGTGCACTGAACACAACAGGTAGGTATATGCAGTGATGGGTATTACAAATGCGCACCTGTCACTCACACACAGGTACCGAGCAGGCACAGTGACACTGCGTGCGCTCATGTAGGTGGGTGGGTGCACTGAAGTGAACAACAGGTAGTAGGTATGTGCAGTGATGGGTATTACAATGTGCACCTGTCACACACAGACAGGTACCGGACAGGCACAGTGACACTGCGTGCGCTCACGTGGGTGGGTGCACTGAAGTGAACAACAGGTAGTAGGTATATGCAGTGATGGGTATTACAATGTGCACCTGTGTATTGCTGTTGAAAAGTGACACCAGCAATTGCAGGTTCTTTATGATCCCTCCAATCATCAGACACAATCCACAAGTTTATCAAGTTTATTGATACAAATACAAAATTATCTTAAAGAAGGCAAAGATTAAGAGTATAATAAAATGCAGTATTATAAACACATCACATCACCTTGTGTTTCTAGGTGTCCGCTTAAGGTTGCAGTTAACTTCTTTCCGTCCTACGTGAGTTACTCTTTCTCCGTGACGGCTAAGACGTTTCTCGGGCAGAACAGGCAGGCACGTAAATGCTGGATGGCCGAGAGATGGCTTCTGGTTTGTATCCAGCTATTATGTTTTATGTAAGAATTTCAAGAGGGCTTTCTTATACTCCATGGTTTGCTATGGAGTAGGAAGGGTATAAAAATTCTGTTCTTATTTTTGGAATTCTCTCGACTCTTGCTGGACTGGCCATCTAGCATTGACGTGACTGCCTGTTCTGCCCGAGGAACTTCTTAGCCGTCCCGGAGAAAGAGTAACTCACGTAGGACGGGTAGAAGTTAACTGCAATCTTGAGCGGACACCTAGAAACACAAGGTGATGTGATGTGTTTATAATACTGTATTTTATTATACTCTTAAAGGGAAGGTTCAGGCAGCACTTAAAAAAATAAATATCCAAATCCACTTACCTGGGGCTTCCTCCAGCCTGTGGCAGCCAGGTTGTGCCCTCGGCGCCGCTCCGCAGGCTCCCGGTGGTCTCCGGTGGCCAGGCCGGCTGCCAGGTCGGGCTTCTTCTGCGCTCCACAATGCGTGTCATTTGTGCACGTTGACGTCATCCGATGTCCTCCCGATGAGACCACCGGGAGCCTGCAGAGTGGCGCCGAAGGCACAGCCTGGCTGCCACAGGCTGGAGGAAGGCCCAGGTAAGTGGATTTGGATATTTATTTTTTTTAAGAGCTGCCTGAACCTTCCCTTTAATCTTTGCCTTCTTTAAGATAATTTTGTATTTGTATCAATAAACTTGTTAACCTTGTTGATTGTGTCTGATATCTGGAGGGATCATAAAGAACCTGCAATTGTTGTCTGTTTAAGTGGTGTCACTTTTCAACAGCAATACAACCTGTCACACACAGTCAGGTACCGGACAGGCACAGTGACACTACATGCGCTCACGTAGGTAGGTGGGTGCACTGAAGTGAACAACAGGTAGTAGGTATATGCAGTGATGGGTATTACAATGTGCACCTGTCACACACAGACAGGTACCGGACAGGCACAGTGACACTACGTGCGCTCACATAGGTGGGTGGGTGCACAGTGAACAACAGGTAGGTATATGCAATGATGGGTAATGTGCACCTGTTACACACACAGGTAGTCACTGAATGTGCTGGGCCTGTCAGTGGCACACACAGTAGGAATTACCAAGGCTGTCAATGCAACACAAGTGTCAATGAGACACTCACAAAAAAAAAAATAGATCACAAGAACAAGATTAGCTCTCAAAAGAGCTGTTGTGGGGTGCTTTTTTAGCAATAAGAATCAGCAAGGAGCAAGCTAAGAAGCCTACAAGAGCCTAACTAAGCTTTCCCTATGAGAGTCTGCAGCAGCTATCCCTTCACTAATTACTGCAGGCATACGAGTGAGTCCAATGCCTGACGCTACCTGTCTTTTATAAGGGGGGTGGGGCTCCAGGAGGGAGTGTAGCCTAATTGGCTACAATGTGCCTGCTGACTGTGATGTAGACTAGAGGGTCAAAGTTGACCCTCATGATGCACTATGGGGGCAAACCGAACTTCCGGAAAAGTTTGCGGTTCTCCGCGACCGCGAACCCCGGTAGTTCGCTGGGAACCATTCGCCGGCGAACCGTTCGGGCCATCTCTAGTTATTTGGTGCAGGTCATCAAAACTAATTTATGAACCTCAATCTTTTAATAACCTAAAACTTAATAACTGCTTAATTGACTGACTCAACCGTGATCCTTATCCTCTATACTAACTTAATACTAACCTTATCCTGTGGTCTTTAACTAAAGCCACCCTCTCCTTTGCCAAAAACCCTATCAACTGCAGTCCCTACTTAATGTGCCCTTAAATAATCCTCTTTTCTGCTGAAGACTTAGCACTAAGTAATAAAGCGTGTGTACGCATGTTAACTAAAGACCGTTGCGCACTAATCCTGCTGCCAATACTATAAAATTTGAGTTGAGTTGAGGACAGTTGTCCAATAGGAGCAGCTTAATGAGACAAGAAGGGACAATTTACATTAAGGCATGAGTCACATCCTATACATATAAGAAAGAAAGACAATTCTGAAGTTTTAGTCAGATATGCAACAGTCACCATACAGTTTTAGTCAGATATGTACCAGATATGTACCAGTCACATGATGGCAATGTATGTTTTCAAGGGTTTGCATTTCTTCACCAGATTTGGACAAAGCAGAACTCTTACCTCTTAAATTATCCCTAGTATTGACATAGTCCTGACTATTACTAGAGATGTTGCGAACCCGTGGATTTTGGTTCCCGAACCGCGAACACGTCTTACACCTGGAGGGGGGCATGGCGGAGTGGGATACACGGCAAACGTCCCGGGGAAAATTATGGATTTGACGCACAGCAGGTTTATAATCCCTAAAGGGCAGAAATCACATTACATTCCTAAATTGGAGGCCTAAAGTGCTTGAAGACATCTCGTGTGTGTATACATGGATCAGGGAGTGTAATTAGTGTACTGCTTCACACCGACAGACCAAACTCACTGTGTAACGCACCGCAAACAGCTGTTTGTGTAGTGATGGCCGTGCTGGACTGGTGCGCACCATGGTGAGAGTGCAGGCTATGGCGGTTTTCAAGCCCATATAGTTGGGCTGAGGTAGCTCAATGACAGAACAACAGTGACTGAGTGTCCAGCTGATCGAATTTGGTCTGTCCACAATGAAGCAACAACCTTATTATCTTTGGTGTGCCCTCCAACACACTCATATAGCCGGTTGCTGCTTCATTGTGATACGCAACCCCTTTCACCGCGGCAAGGTAACGATCATATAAGGGAATTGACACATGTACATGCCTTTTGTTTTGTTGTTGCCGCTGCAGTGCAGCTAGAAAAATTAGGCAAGCATGTACACGCACCAGAAAAATTATTATAGCAGCGGCCTTAAAATTTCAGGAATCCACCTGGAGTCGTGGACCTTGTTGGTGGTGGTGGAGAAGGCAGTCACACGGCGTGCAGGCAGAGATGCTGTGCAGGGACCGACTTAGTCTTAGTGCAGGCAGTCGCACGGCGTGCAGGCAGAGATGCTGTGTGTGGGGACTGACTTAGTCTTCGGGTAGGCCTGACTGTGCTTTGCAGACCAGGCATCCGTGGTCAGATGGACCCTTGACCCAACGCTGTGTGCCAGAGATGACACCACTTGCCTTTCAATATCATGGTACAGTTTGGGTAATGCCTTTTTTGAGAAATAATTGCGGTCTGGTATCTTCCACTGCAGTGTGTGGCTTTGCATTTGTGTGCTGCTTTTCCTCAGGTGGTCATCCCATTGCAGTTTGTGCTTTTTCATCATGTGCCTTGGTAAGGTAGTTGTCCCGGTTCTTGGTCTTTCCTCTGCTAAATTTTCGGTGGCATTGCTCTCATCTGAGGCAGACACACAAAACATTTTCCACACCGCTGAGCCCTGGGATGATGGCACTTTGGTGATGGCTGCCGATGGAATGTTAAGTGGGGTGCCAGAATCAGAGCAGGAGGAGGAAGATATGTCATGCTTCCATGCAGAAGCTGAGGAAGATGAGGTGTTCTGTGTTGATGGCACGTGCCTTCTTCTGAACACTGTACTTTGGTTGAGGGATGCATGAAATCACGACAGCACGACCTTGAACAGACCTGCCGGGTGGCCTGCCTCTGACTCTGCCTGTTGTTTGTCCATATTGGGGGGATGAAGTGAAAGGTATGCACTGACTTGACTAATGCAATGTGCAGTCACACAGGTGCAGTGAAAGGTGTGCAGTGACTGCTATATAAAATAGCATGCGGTCACACAGATGCAGTGAAAGGTATCCAGTGACTGCTATTTAAAACAGCGTTCGGTCACACAGGTGCAGTGAAAATGGATGCACTGACTGCTGGTATAAAAAACAGCGTGCGGTCACACAGATCTAGTGAAAGGTATGCAGTGACTGGTATATAAAACAGTGTGCAGTCACACAGATGCAGTGACTGCTATATAAGATAGCATGCGGTCACACAGGTGCAGTGAAATGTATGCAGTGACTGCTATATAAAACAGCATGCGGTCACACAGGCGCAGTGAAAATGGATGCACTGACTGCTGGTATATAAAACAGCATGCGGTCACACAGATGCAGTGACTGCTATATAAAACAGTGTGTGGTCACCCAGGTGCAGTGAAATGTATGCAGTGACTGGTATATAAAACAGCATGCGGTCACACAGATGCAGTGACTGCTATATAAAACAGCGTGCGGTCACACAGATGCAGTGAAAGGTATGCAGTGACTGGTATGTAAAACAGCGTGCGGTCACACAGATGCAGTGACTGCTATATAAAACAGTGTGTGGTTTCACAGGTGCAGTGAAATGTATGCAGTGACTGCTATATAAAACAGTGTGCAGTCACACAGATGCAGTGAAAATGGATGCACTGAATGTGCTGGGTCTGGAACAGTATAGCAATTAGCAAGAACCAGCTGCGACAGACAGGGCTGTATATGCAGTGTCAGTGGGCCACACACACACACACAAAAGCACATAACAAGAACAGTTGCTATCAAAAGAGCTGTTTTGGTGATGCTTTTCAGTAACAAATATCAGCAAGGAGCAAGCTAACAAGAGCCTAACTAAGCTTTCCCTATCTCTGCAGCAACCTCTCTCCCTTCTCTCACTAATACAGCAGCGCACAGAATGAGAAAATGGCCGACGCTACTGCCTTTTATAAGGGAAGGGGAGGCTCCAGGAGGGAGTGCAGCCTGATTGGCTGCCATGTGTCTGTTGACTGTGATGTAGAGGGTCAAAGTTCAGCCCAATGATGTAGTATATGGCGGCGGGTCAAACCGGTATAAAGTTTGCGATCCGATGCGAATGCGAACCCGCATTGTTCGCACAAATAAGTTTGCGTGCAAACCGTTCGAGACAACTTTAACTATTACTACTAAAACAAATCACTTACTTATATCCAGCCATCACATATAGGTCTCTACTCTAACTTTACCATAATGGGCTCAATTCTGGTAGCGTTTAGTAAATAATTACCTCATGGAATTGGGTTTACCTCATGAGGGAAATCAACTTTTGAATTCTGGTAGTTTAGGTAGTTTTACCTCATGTAATTTCATGAGGTAATTCATGTGGTCATTTTCTACTAAAAACTTGAATTCTGAAGTGAAATAAGGTGCGTGTTTGCATGTCTTTTACCTCACATAATTAGACCTACCTCTACCACATGATAAATGAAGTGCTGTGACATACTGTAATTGTGATATCTGTCACATAACATGGAGCCTTTTCAGCTTGTTTTTTGCTCCAACCCCCCCCCCTCCCGACCCCAGCCTCTAAAAGTGCTCTGACCTACCACCCCCCATGACCCCCATTCTCTAAAACAGTGATGTAAAACTTTTGCGGGCTCGGAGGGCCGTTTTTTTTCCAGACCACATGGTGGAGGGCCGGTCGCCCCCCACCCCCACCCCAAGAAAACATTTTTTTGCAGCAGTTTCACCACAAAATGCAATTAGAGTGATAGCATATTCTCCAAAAAATGCAATCAGATTGGCAGCAGATATCCCCACAAATACAATCTTATTGGCAGCAGATTTCCCCACAAATGCGACGAGATTGGCAGCAGATTTCCCCACAAATGCCACGAGATTGGCAGCAGATTTCCCCACAAATGCGACGAGATTGGCAGCAGATTTCCCCACAAATGCAACGAGATTGGCAGAAGATTCCCCACAAATGCAACGAGATTGTCAGCAGATTTCCCCACAAATGCAATGTTATGATTTCCCCACAAATGCGACAAGATTGGCAGCAGATTTCCCCACAAATGCGTCAAGATTGGCAGCAGATTTTCCCACTAATGGGATGAGATTGGCAGCAGATTTCCCCACAAAATGCGACGAGATTGGTGACAGATATCCCTAGTTAGTGGGGGTCCCAGAGCTGAGGAGGGGGCACAGCGCAGGAAGGGGGAAATTGTGCAGAGCAGCGGGGAGGGGGGAAGCCTCCCCCCTCCCTCACCTAGGGCCCCCCCCTTCCGTGCTCCCCCCTCCCTCCAAAAGTGCAGCCAGCCAGCGGCAGCAGCGACTCAGCGAGGAATCACTTACCGGCAGGATCAGAGCAATAGCGCTGCGTGCCGCTGGGCTGCAGGAGACGGAGACCAGCCCAGCGGCACGCAGCGCTATTGCTCTGATCCTGCCGGTAAGTGATTCCTCGCTGAGTCGCTGCTGCCGCTGGCTGGCTGCACTTTTGGAGGGAGGGGGGAGCGCGGAAGGGTGGCCCCTAGGTGAGGTAGGGGGGGAGGCTTCCCCCCTCCCCGCTGCTCTGCACAATTTCCCCCCTTCCTGCGCTGTGCCCCCCTCCTCAGCTCTGAGACCCTCAGGAGGCAGGCTGGCCGGGGCTTCTTCCAGCAGTCGGGAAAATACCTCACTGTTTTCCTCCTGCATGTCGGTAATTTAGCTACCATAAGCAGCAGGCGGGAAAATGTACCAGAATTAAACTAAGAACAAAAAAATAACGTGTGAGGTATTTTCCCGACTGCTGATTACTTCGCCTCGCACAGCTACCAGAATTGAGCCCAATAAATCCAGTATTTGTACAGCGCTTTTTGACCCCCAAACCATAATATGCCCAAGCTTTCTCAATACCATTACTAGGAACACCACATTTTGACATGGTTAATCCCTCTAATAAGTTTCTTCACTCTAAAATGACTAAGTTATCTTAAAAGTGGTTTTAAAATAATGTTTCATAATGGTGGCTGTATATTGCTCCAAATGTTTTATTTTGACAAGACAAATAACATTTATTTTGCACTTTTCTTCTGGCGAACTAAAGCCTTTGAGCTGCAGCCACTAGAGTGCGCAGCCACTAGGGTGCACTACGTAGGTAATAGCAGTGTTGGGAAATCTAGCCCAAGGACTCCTGAATAGGTGCTTGCTTACTGAATAGGAAGAACCCTGTTCTCCTGTGTCACCTTTTGGAGCGCTGCTTAGTTTGGGAATTATATATGGTACTATCATATATCAGATGGTTTAAAAGCACGCACCACGTATCTGAAAAGTGTTTAGTGTTATACCTTCCATAAGTGCAATTGTTTTGTTTCCCTAATTTACACAGAACAGTTTTCACTGTGGGCATTACTATGGAGGACAGTGTCCAGCACATCCAGCATACAGAAACAATCTTCACTGCCTCTAATACTGAGTAAAATGAGTTCAGAGTGATAGAAAGCAGAATTATAGCTTCAAATGTGTGTAAATAATCATCAGCTGCTTCTCTGTCTGTGTGTTCCTGTCTCTCTCTCTCTCTCTCTCTCTCTCTCTCTCTCTCTCTCTGCTTCGCAGTGTAAACAGTTTACAGCCAGGTTACAGTTCAGCTCTGCCTCCCCCTTCCCCTGATGCCTACACAAATTGGTACATACAGCTGGTTAACAAGGCATTTTTTCACACAGGCTGTGATGAGAGACCTCTGAAAACCTTTAAGTGTTGCTGGCTGAAAGCTCTGTAGGTATGGGGGGTTTACAGAAGAACAGTTTCTTTGATATATGTTCTTTAACCATTACACTATCCAGGCACTGCTTTGTCTTCAATTTTGTTCATGCAGAATTGATATATTAATAGAATTTGTAGTAGCAATTTCATTGGTGTCCTTGTATACAGAATGAAACTAGGCTGCAGCAAGACAAACCTTTCTGCAAATACATTCACACACAATAAGAAATATAACCTAAACATACTGTACCTAAATGCCTATCCATAATTGAAGTCTTTATGAACAACTGGAACTAAGCTGACATTCCAGCAGACAGCTTAAAACCTTTATAGAAACACAAAAACCTTGAACCTCCAACAGATATCCAGATATGGATCTTGAATGGCTGATGAATTTGGGCTATCATTCATGACCTGTCAGCATTAGTTTGGTGCAGTTTCCCCTTTCCACGTCTTTTTCTCACTATTTCATCACTTCATTATCTTCTGGTTTAACCACTTCCCTACCTACTGCTCATTTTCAAAGTTCAGCTCAGCTCTGATTACTTTGGCAATACTTTATAAACAATTATCACAACTAAAATGATCTATATATTGTTTTATTCAGGACAAATTAGGTTTGTGGCTGATATTTGTTTGTTGTTTATTAATGACCTTATTTTATGTGTATTTTAAAAGGAAAATAAAGAAAAAAGTGAAAAAATACACAATTTATCCACTTTCATACATACAGTATAGCTTTAATGTAAATTGCTTCTATTGTACATTAAACCAACACATTTTATTTGTCTATCTCTTCTGTTTATTTAAAAAGTTCATTTGTTTTAATATGTATTAGTAACACATTGTATATACCCTACTCTCTTGTTACATCTGTCTGCTCCTGGAATGTTTGTTTTACACTTGTTTACACATTAATCCTGCCATTGAATTCCCTGGAAGGAAGAGAGAGGTTTGCTTTCATTCCTTTACAATTGTGTAGCTTTGTTATCAGCTCAGAGATAAATACACAGTGTTATCTAGGAATTTGTAAGAAGAAGAGCGCAGAGACTTATTTTCATGCCAAGGGGCAGGAAGTGGTTAAACTAATTTTATTGTATTGCTCGCAATTACAATGTATCTATAAAGAATATATATGTGGGGCCTGATTCTGCCGAGACCTGGGCTGAGTCTGCCACTTCCGGGTCTCGGCGCTTGTTCCCCGCTGATGACGCTGCCGGTGGCTCACAGGCCGCACTTCCTTATAGGTTGGAGGGCGTGTTCCCAGTACGCCCTCTGCAAAGGTGAACAGTGATCAGCTGACTCCGGTCAGCTGACAGAGCGATGTCAGTTGGTCATTCAGCTGACACCTAGGCAGGGCCTTGCCGTGTGATTGGTTGTGTGGAGTGTGGCTGGCCACTGATTGGATTCTGTTTTGTATTTAAACCTGCAGAGTGCTCCCAGCCATTGCCCATGATAAGCATAACTTTGGCTAGTTGCTGGGTGCACACTCTGGACTTTGACCTTGGCTTGTATTTGACTACTCTGTTGTGTTTAACCTCTGCTTGATTCCTGGATAACCCTTTGCTTGCCGCCTGGACCGACCTCTGCTAGTTACTGGACATCTCATGCTTGCTGCCTGGACCGACCTCTGCTAGTTACTGGACATCCCTTGCTTGCTGCCTGGACCGACCTCTGCTAGTTACTGGACATCCCTTGCTTGCCGCCTGGACTGACCTTGGACTGTTACGAGATATTCTTTGTTTGCCACTTGAACTGGACGATAAGTCTAAAGTCTACTTTCCTTATCAGACAAATAACAATGTGAATATAGTCTTGCTGTAACATCCATGGAAGCAGCGGCTGCGGGCATGCAGGGTGTCTCCGCAGCCGCCTCGCTTCCCTGCTCTGGGACTTCGCCCATTCCTCTGGCGTCTAGTACGCCGAGGACAAGGTTGTCCATTGCTCATAGGGTTGCTGTATCGCACGGGCGCGCGCGGAGACAGGACCTTATGCGGGGAGGAGGTGCATTAGCTGACCAGCCGGTCGGCTGATGTCAGGGGAGACTCACGGCGCTCCGGATTGGCTAATTGGTGGTGGGCGCGGCCGTGGGGTCTCCTCTGCTTCAAAAACCTTCAGTCTTCACTCGCAACCTGTCTGTTGTTGCGAATACTTATGTGTTAGCGCTCAGACCTTAGATAGTATTCGGTGTGCTTTCATCTGGGAGGAAACCAGGGATTTCACACAAGACTAGATTATTTATTTTATTGTATATTTGATATTCTGTGTATGACTCTGGCTATCTTCTGACCCTGCTCTTGCTAATCGATCCTGTACTTCTGCCCATCTGACTCTGTTACTGAACTCTGCCTGATATCCTACTACTCTCTTGCCTGACGATTTTGTGCTGTACCTGCCCGCCTGTTACTGATCCTAGCCTGTCTGACTACTATACTCACCAGTGAGCCCTTGTCACTGGTGAGGTGCTCTTTAATAGTACCCACCAGCTCCTCTGGTGAGGTTTAGCCAAACTATTCAGCTACTGTGTACCAATAGTGCCCATCAGCTCCTCTGGTGAGGTCTATTTAAACTATTCAGTTACTGTTGCACCAAGCACTATACACCTTACTATTCTGCTAGCTATACTTGCATTATTGGTGATTCTGCAGATCACCACATAATCAGGTATAGCGTCTGTATTATCGGTGATTCTGCAGATCACACATAATCAGACGTCTGTGTTGCTACACCAATCGTTACACTTGCATATCCTGTCATATATCATCTGGGACTTCTGCATGCAGACTAAAAGAAACTGTGTTATACTTGCATCAATTATCACCTGTTGCTAAATACTGCATGCAAGTCTGCTTGAACTATTTCATAACTCTCATCAAATTACTATTGCTGTTAAATAGTTTTGCATGAAGATTTATCACACCTGGATTACTTTACCTGAACTGTGCATGTGATACTGCTGAACTGTGTTACTGGCCTCAGTAGTGGCTCCTAGTGATATATCTGCCTTCTACTACAGCTTGTATGCCTTGCTCGCCTAAGTCCTAATTAGGGCCAGCTAGTGGTGTGCCAGGCAGGGACAGTGTAGGTGTCAGTTAGTGGTGTGCCAGGCAGGGATAGCTGGGTGAAGAGCGAGACCTATAGCCTGGGACATAAACGCTGACTCCTAGAATTATACCACGAAGCCTTACAGTATCCGACTACAAATGGAAAATCGCCAAATAAACGCAATAAAGTGTTTGTGAAAAATACGATTGCAAAAGCCAATGCACTGCAGCGGAGACCTGAGAATCGCAGGGAAAAATGACACTGTGTGTTCCCTGCCAAAATGAGAAGCCCTGCCCTTGCAAGCTTACCATCAAGAGGGGGGAGATACAATCTCTATTATTCTGTTGGAGTTGCCTGTCTTCTGTCTATCATACTTATCTTCTTGGCACATTCCATTTTTTTCCTTCCTTGATATTTTTTTGTACATTACTTTTTCTTTCGGCATACTAATGGAAAGTCTTGTGGTTAATTTTAGTTCTCCCTGTCTAATGGATTGAGGACATGCTGCTTCCGAAAACTTCTGTACAATGAAATGCCAGGAAACAGAAAGAATCCACAAATGTTTTCTTAGCATGATCATCTGATTACCGAAAAAATGTGTCATTATTCAACTACCTCTCTGGGGAGTAAATAAACAGTCTGAATGTTAACTATGTGCACATAATTTAACCCATTCATAGAAAATAACTGAAGCATGCCAAAATATGAGGACCTTGCCTCCACTTACAGATTTCTTTAAAGTGGGATTAAACTCCCCAAACCAAAATGTAAGTGCCTACTTTTAGAAACACAAATTGTTTAATTTGTGTGATGAGAGCAGTATAAGCTTGTACTGCTCTTGTAGCCGGCAAATATAATCATTGCTAGCCAGGAGTTCTCTGCCTGGCCTTTGTGGCATATCTATCCAGACCAAACTGTGCAGCTTTTATGTGTCTAAATACTGGACACATAACAATTGGTTCCAGATAGCAGAAATATCAGCTTTGGCAGAGGAGGCGGGGAACACAGAAAAGAAGCCAGGCAGTAATGCAGGAGAGCGTCTCCTGCCTGGCAATGACTATATTTGCTGATTATGAGAGCTGCACAAACTTGTTTTGCTCTCATCATACAAATATAATGTCTTCAAACAGGGGAAATTACATTTTATGTACCTAAGAGTAGTTACTTACATTTTAGTTTGGGGAGTTTAATCCTACTGTAAATGTATAAAGCGAGGGGGGGTATGGTTTCGGCATGGCCTGGAGCAGACGCATGGCGCTGTGTTTAGCAGTATCCCTGGGCCATCAATAACCTTTTAGCTATATTTCCTCTCTCAACCCTGGGGGAACATCCAGGTATGTGTACAGACGACGAAAGGCCAGAGGTTCAGGCTGCCAGCACTCGTTACAGACTATCTACTGAGGCCTAGAGGGGACATGCAGGCCTCCCAAGATGGCACCAGCAGATTGGGCAAGACTGCGGGTGACTCTGTGTCACGGAACAGCCATGAGAAACTAGAACGCAATCGGTTTATTGCGCCGATCGCCCTGGATGGTAGTCAGGCCAGCGATTTAGAGATTGACATTCCGGGTTATTTTAAATAGGAAGTTTTTTTTCCCCTGTTAGCAGCTGGCAGGAAGACTGGCCCTGTGACTGCTGATTAAGCCAGAGGTGTAAACTCAAAGTTTGTCTAAGCTGATCTCACATTCAGATGTTAATTGAAGGAGCCAACAGGGCCTTTCATAGACGGAGATCCCAAGAAGCAGACACAGCTGGACTCCAGTCAGGCTGACTCCAGCCTTAGCAGGAAGAAATGAATGTACTATATAATCTTTTGCCCATTTACAGAATACAATAAATAGGGTGGTTATGAGAGCGGTATCATTGGATCCGTAGGGTCATGCTGGATCTCTTGATACCATTCGAGAGGGGCCCGGGGCCCCTACAACCCAGGTATGAATCTACCCAGGACCCTGATCTGCTGCACTAGCCATGTCGGATATCATATTAATCTGTATTTTCCTCCAAGTATGAAGCTGTTTCCCCCCTAAATGTAACGTGTATGGTTCAGGAGTTACAGCAATTCATAAGTTTAGCTCTAAAATCTCTCAGAGGGAATGAACTGTCATTTGCTGGTAGCTCAGAGGGGGCCGGCATTGCCACACCCCCAAACCAGCTTCATCAAAAGCACAGAGCCAGCAGGCGGGCTTGAGTCCTCCACCCTGAAAACATCTTGAACTTATCGGTGCCAGCTTGAGGATATGCTGGCACCCACCTGGTCTGAACTTTGATTGAAACCCAGAACTCTGATTTTTCCCACAAAAAGGACATCTTTTCCAGGAACTAAGTATTTTTCTCCCTTCTTTTATTTTTTATACTGGCTATTACTGTTTTAATAATTGTTGATTTTAATAATTGTCTGTATATATTAATTATTTATGTTGCGTGAATAAACGACTTTCTCCAAGTCATTCACTGTTCGCTACCCTGCTTATCAGCACACACAGAACTGATCCCGGGTCTCTGAAGATACGCTACTGTTTGTTTGTTGTTGGCTAGACAGAATACCGTGTGTTTAACCGTTTTATTCGCAGGACTAGTCAGTCAGTAAATCGGGTCCACTGGCCCATACCAGTGGTGGTGGCAGATACCGTGGAATCGTGTGTACGTTGTAATTACCCGTGTCTCACAGGCCCCCTTCTGGGTTGTCTGCGGCTAATTCTTAACGGTTCCTGCGCATTGACTGCGACCAGAGTTCGCACGATCTGTGCGCTGGCACCGTTTAGAAGGCTAAGTGCGGTCAGACCACTAGGGCTCCTGTGACAGTGTTAGGCAGCGGTTGGGACCTGTGTTGTGCTGAAAGTATCTAAGATAGCGCTAGCGCTATCAAGAAACGAACTAATTCGTTGGTGTAGCTGGAAGGCAATATATTTTTTATATATACAGAGAGACTGTGTAGCCAGTACCCCTCCCCAAAAGTTTTATTTTATTTGGCATGGAAATGTCCGGGAACTACCAGAACATGTGCCTGTCGGACCTGCAAAATCTTTGCCAAGCGAGAGGCATTGACGTCGGCCGCAGGAAACAACAGGACCTGATAGCAGACTTGTCCAGATGGGATACCCAGCAACTGCGGGAGCCGGGAGTGTCCGCTGAGGAGGATACCAGCCCATCTGACAATCGAGGGGAACCAGAGGCTGAAGATCCTAGGCGTACAGAGGTTGAGCATCCTGCGGGCCCTGTTGCAACAGTTACGCCAGAGAATGTCAGTGTGGTCCCCAATCCCAGAGTTTCTGACAGTACTCGCCCGGAACTGGCCAGTACTGGACTGTCCATGGGTGCTGACCCGGTAATGCAGCAGGCATTACAAAAGCTGATGGAGACTGACCTGGAAAAGTACATGCAGTACATGGAAGCACGAGAGGAACGGGAGCGCCAATCTGCAGAACGCCACGCGGAGAGGGATGCCGCAGAGGCGCGGGAGAGACGACAGCATGAGCTCAACATGGCAAAGGTTCAACAGGCCAGCCGGAGTTCACCGCCCAGCCTCCCTGCTGAAGGAGCTGCAGCACCCGTAAGTGCAAAATTTAAATTTGTTAATATTGAAAAAGACACAGACATTGACTTGTTTTTGCGGTCTTTTGAAAAAGCATGCCGTCAGTATCGTCTGTCCCAAGACCAGTGGGCCAGACATCTGACACCTTTGCTGCGCTACAAAGCGCTTGATGCCTTCGCAGAATTGCCTGCGGAGAAGGATAATGATTATGCTGCTATAAAAGACGCTATCATTACTAAGTACCAGCTGACGCCAGAAGCCTATCGGAAAAAGTTCAGGGCCTGGCAGAAAAAGTCTTCTGATTCGTACCGAGATGTGGTCAGCAGCTTGCTCACCACACTCCGCCAGTGGACTCTAGGCCTCACCAAAGGGTCTTATGGCGTCCTGGAGGACTTGATAGTCCTCGAACAATTTCTGAACATTTGCCCTTCTGATGTACGACAGTTTGTGTTAGAACGCAGGCCGGCTTCAGCCACTGTCGCTGCAGACCTTGCTGAGACTTTTGCAACTACCCGGGTGGCTGATACCCGCAGAACTGCCCCATCCAGCTGGAGAGGAGGTCAGCCCAATACCTCGGCAGACTCTCCTGCCCCTGTGAGCCGTCAGCCACAGAGGCCACCCAGCGCAGCTGCTGCACCCAGGCCTGCAGCCCCTGGAGAGGCCACCTGTCACTACTGCCGCCAGCCCGGACACATGAAATTCGACTGTCCGGAGCGGACACAGACACATGCAGCACCTGTACCTCACCCACAGCAGAGGCAACCCGCCAGCGAACCACAGCCTGGATCATCGGATTTTGTCCTGTTTGCCCGTGGAAAGGAAATCCGCGACCGAACCGACCAGCAGCAACTTGTTAGAGTGAACGACAAAGTTGTCACCGGATTCAGGGACACCGGAGCTGACATCACTTTAGTTCACTCACACCTTGTGCCAGAGGAGAGCATCAGCTCCAGCCGATCCCTTGCCCTTACTGGAGTAGAGGGCACCCTTTTTCACATAGCCCACGCGAGAGTGAAGCTGGATTGGGGAGGAGGGGTCCACGAAAGGGTTGTTGGGGTTATGAAGGATCTCCCAGTCCCTGTGTTGCTGGGGACTGATTTGGGCAAGCTTGTGTCCTACTATGAACCTGCCACGACCGCCTTGTCGCTCACGGAAGGAGACGGACTCTCCACCCACCACCAGGTACTTTATACACTTGGGGGAGCACCAGGGGGAGGTGGGTTGAATGTGCCCAGTTCAAGGGTACCAGGTTCAATAGTGCCTGCTTCAAAGGCACCTGAGTTTACTGTACAACCTGTCTGTAATGAAAAAATGTCTATACCTGTCAATGTCATTACTGCATGCAATGATGATTTGAGTAATGTCCGTCTGTGCCATTCTGACAGTGTACCTGTGCTAGCAGTACCGCGCAGCTGCACTGCTCAGAACCCGAGCTCAGAACAGGTGGAGGGGGTTCCGGCCTCCTCCCCCTCCTCTGACCGCAGGGATGAGACCTTTCAGCCGCTGCCCTCGTGTGACATGAGCCAGTTGGCTGAAACTGACAGCGCTGTATTCTCAGCCGCACTACAAAGTGACCCAAGCCTGGAGGTGCTCAGGCAGCAAGCCGCTGAGCCCCTCGCAGACGGGGCCGCTTTCAAGGTGTACTGGGAAGGTGGGAGACTGTACAGTGAGTCTGTACAGCCCCCTACAGGTAGATCCCACGCGAATACCAAATGGCTTGTGGTCCCGAGTGCGTTCAGGGGACATGTGCTGAAATCCGCACATGGTAATCCTCTGACAGGGCACTCAGGGGTCCGCAAGACACTTGCCGGTATTCGGAAACAGTTTTATTGGCCCCGGATGAACAGGGATGTAGCAAACTACTGCAGAGCATGTGCCGTCTGTCAGGAGCTGGGAAGGTCCAGAGATTCCCGCGGGGTTCCCTTAGGTCCACAGCCACTTAGCAGGGGAACCCTGCGTGGGCTGGCTGTTGACCTAACCAACCCACTGCCCGTTGTCAGCAGTCCCGGCAGACACCACGTCCGACTGCAGTGGCGCAAACTCATCGGTGCCAGCTTGAGGATATGCTGGCACCCACCTGGTCTGAACTCTGAACTTTGATTGAAACCCAGAACTCTGATTTTTCCCACAAAAAGGACATCTTTTCCAGGAACTAAGTATTTTTCTCCCTTCTTTTATTTTTTATACTGGCTATTACTGTTTTAATAATTGTTGATTTTAATAATTGTCTGTATATATTAATTATTTATATTGCGTGAATAAACGACTTTCTCCAAGTCATTCACTGTTCACTACCCTGCTTATCAGCACACACAGAACTGATCCCGGGTCTCTGAAGATACGCTACTGTTTGTTTGTTGTTGGCTAGACAGAATACCGTGTGTTTAACCGTTTTATTCGCAGGACTAGTCAGTCAGTAAATCGGGTCCACTGGCCCATACCAGTGATGGTGGCAGATACCGTGGAATCGTGTGTACGTTGTAATTACCCGTGTCTCACAGGCCCCCTTCTGGGTTGTCTGCGGCTAATTCTTAACGGTTCCTGCGCATTGACTGCGACCAGAGTTCGCACGATCTGTGCGCTGGCACCGTTTAGAAGGCTAAGTGCGGTCAGACCACTAGGGCTCCTGTGACAGTGTTAGGCAGCGGTTGGGACCTGTGTTGTGCTGAAAGTATCTAAGATAGCGCTAGCGCTATCAAGAAACGAACTAATTCGTTGGTGTAGCTGGAAGGCAATATATTTTTTATATATACAGAGAGACTGTGTAGCCAGTACCCCTCCCCAAAAGTTTTATTTTATTTGGCATGGAAATGTCCGGGAACTACCAGAACATGTGCCTGTCGGACCTGCAAAATCTTTGCCAAGCGAGAGGCATTGACGTCGGCCGCAGGAAACAACAGGACCTGATAGCAGACTTGTCCAGATGGGATACCCAGCAACTGCGGGAGCCGGGAGTGTCCGCTGAGGAGGATACCAGCCCATCTGACAATCGAGGGGAACCAGAGGCTGAAGATCCTAGGCGTACAGAGGTTGAGCATCCTGCGGGCCCTGTTGCAACAGTTACGCCAGAGAATGTCAGTGTGGTCCCCAATCCCAGAGTTTCTGACAGTACTCGCCCGGAACTGGCCAGTACTGGACTGTCCATGGGTGCTGACCCGGTAATGCAGCAGGCATTACAAAAGCTGATGGAGACTGACCTGGAAAAGTACATGCAGTACATGGAAGCACGAGAGGAACGGGAGCGCCAATCTGCAGAACGCCACGCGGAGAGGGATGCCGCAGAGGCGCGGGAGAGACGACAGCATGAGCTCAACATGGCAAAGGTTCAACAGGCCAGCCGGAGTTCACCGCCCAGCCTCCCTGCTGAAGGAGCTGCAGCACCCGTAAGTGCAAAATTTAAATTTGTTAATATTGAAAAAGACACAGACATTGACTTGTTTTTGCGGTCTTTTGAAAAAGCATGCCGTCAGTATCGTCTGTCCCAAGACCAGTGGGCCAGACATCTGACACCTTTGCTGCGCTACAAAGCACTTGATGCCTTCGCAGAATTGCCTGCGGAGAAGGATAATAATTATGCTGCTATAAAAGACGCTATCATTACTAAGTACCAGCTGACGCCAGAAGCCTATCGGAAAAAGTTCAGGGCCTGGCAGAAAAAGTCTTCTGATTCGTACCGAGATGTGGTCAGCAGCTTGCTCACCACACTCCGCCAGTGGACTCTAGGCCTCACCAAAGGGTCTTATGGCGTCCTGGAGGACTTGATAGTCCTCGAACAATTTCTGAACATTTGCCCTGCTGATGTACGACAGTTTGTGTTAGAACGCAGGCCGGCTTCAGCCACTGTCGCTGCAGACCTTGCTGAGACTTTTGCAACTACCCGGGTGGCTGATACCCGCAGAACTGCCCCATCCAGCTGGAGAGGAGGTCAGCCCAATACCTCGGCAGACTCTCCTGCCCCTGTGAGCCGTCAGCCACAGAGGCCACCCAGCGCAGCTGCTGCACCCAGGCCTGCAGCCCCTGGAGAGGCCACCTGTCACTACTGCCGCCAGCCCGGACACATGAAATTCGACTGTCCGGAGCGGACACAGACACATGCAGCACCTGTACCTCACCCACAGCAGAGGCAACCCGCCAGCGAACCACAGCCTGGATCATCGGATTTTGTCCTGTTTGCCCGTGGAAAGGAAATCCGCGACCGAACCGACCAGCAGCAACTTGTTAGAGTGAACGACAAAGTTGTCACCGGATTCAGGGACACCGGAGCTGACATCACTTTAGTTCACTCACACCTTGTGCCAGAGGAGAGCATCAGCTCCAGCCGATCCCTTGCCCTTACTGGAGTAGAGGGCACCCTTTTTCACATAGCCCACGCGAGAGTGAAGCTGGATTGGGGAGGAGGGGTCCACGAAGGGGTTGTTGGGGTTATGAAGGATCTCCCAGTCCCTGTGTTGCTGGGGACTGATTTGGGCAAGCTTGTGTCCTACTATGAACCTGCCACGACCGCCTTGTCGCTCACGGAAGGAGACGGACTCTCCACCCACCACCAGGTACTTTATACACTTGGGGGAGCACCAGGGGGAGGTGGGTTGAATGTGCCCAGTTCAAGGGTACCAGGTTCAATAGTGCCTGCTTCAAAGGCACCTGAGTTTACTGTACAACCTGTCTGTAATGAAAAAATGTCTATACCTGTCAATGTCATTACTGCATGCAATGATGATTTGAGTAATGTCCGTCTGTGCCATTCTGACAGTGTACCTGTGCTAGCAGTACCGCGCAGCTGCACTGCTCAGAACCCGAGCTCAGAACAGGTGGAGGGGGTTCCGGCCTCCTCCCCCTCCTCTGACCGCAGGGATGAGACCTTTCAGCCGCTGCCCTCGTGTGACATGAGCCAGTTGGCTGAAACTGACAGCGCTGTATTCTCAGCCGCACTACAAAGTGACCCAAGCCTGGAGGTGCTCAGGCAGCAAGCCGCTGAGCCCCTCGCAGACGGGGCCGCTTTCAAGGTGTACTGGGAAGGTGGGAGACTGTACAGTGAGTCTGTACAGCCCCCTACAGGTAGATCCCACGCGAATACCAAATGGCTTGTGGTCCCGAGTGCGTTCAGGGGACATGTGCTGAAATCCGCACATGGTAATCCTCTGACAGGGCACTCAGGGGTCCGCAAGACACTTGCCGGTATTCGGAAACAGTTTTATTGGCCCCGGATGAACAGGGATGTAGCAAACTACTGCAGAGCATGTGCCGTCTGTCAGGAGCTGGGAAGGTCCAGAGATTCCCGCGGGGTTCCCTTAGGTCCACAGCCACTTAGCAGGGGAACCCTGCGTGGGCTGGCTGTTGACCTAACCAACCCACTGCCCGTTGTCAGCAGTCCCGGCAGACACCACGTCCGACTGCAGTGGCGCAAACTCATCGGTGCCAGCTTGAGGATATGCTGGCACCCACCTGGTCTGAACTCTGAACTTTGATTGAAACCCAGAACTCTGATTTTTCCCACAAAAAGGACATCTTTTCCAGGAACTAAGTATTTTTCTCCCTTCTTTTATTTTTTATACTGGCTATTACTGTTTTAATAATTGTTGATTTTAATAATTGTCTGTATATATTAATTATTTATATTGCGTGAATAAACGACTTTCTCCAAGTCATTCACTGTTCACTACCCTGCTTATCAGCACACACAGAACTGATCCCGGGTCTCTGAAGATACGCTACTGTTTGTTTGTTGTTGGCTAGACAGAATACCGTGTGTTTAACCGTTTTATTCGCAGGACTAGTCAGTCAGTAAATCGGGTCCACTGGCCCATACCAGTGATGGTGGCAGATACCGTGGAATCGTGTGTACGTTGTAATTACCCGTGTCTCACAGGCCCCCTTCTGGGTTGTCTGCGGCTAATTCTTAACGGTTCCTGCGCATTGACTGCGACCAGAGTTCGCACGATCTGTGCGCTGGCACCGTTTAGAAGGCTAAGTGCGGTCAGACCACTAGGGCTCCTGTGACACTCTGACTTCCATTCCCTAGCCCCATCTTATACCCCGCTTTCTAAAAGAGACCTGGAGGATAGTCTCGATAGAATCTACAATAAGTGTGGGCAAGCTTCAGACGGAACTCCGCCGCACAGCAGAGTTTGCATTTAAGGACATCAGTGACATTGACTCCTGCACTGACCTCTTAGAGCAAAAGCACGATGAGCTTATTACTCTCTGCTTCAGAACACAAATCTTTGCAATCTACTGTCTCTCATGTGCAAACAGAGGACTTAGACAACCACAATAGGCGTAATAATCTGTGCATCCAGGCCTGAGGCCTATACAAGCCTGAAAAAAGATGTGCCACACTTTTTTCGATCTTTAGTCCCTGACATCCCGGCAGACCAGTTTATTTTTGATTGAATACATAGGGCTCTTTGTCCCGCAGGGAAACCTACCTAGGATGCAGTCCTATGTTTCAAGGATTATTTGCTCATGGAAAAGGTGTTGATTAGTATTTGTAAACAGTGTGAGCTAATGTTCAAAGGGCACTCTTTTAATTTTTTTCTGGACCTATTCACTGCTAACTTTGGGATGGAGAAGGACTATGAAAGAGGTCACGGTGTAGCTGATCAAGGTTCCCCTTTAAATTAGTTGTTCCCCATAATGGGTCCTTTCTTTTTGCTAGTTCTCCTGCTGAGGGTATGGATTTTCTTCAAAAGTTGTGACTTTCTGTCGATGATCCTCGACCCACCCCACCCAGACACAGTGTCTCCCTGATCTAGTCGCAGCAACAATACCCTAGATCCACAAGGGGATCACCTTGTTAATTTCTGCACCTGACACCCTGGTCTCTGGATACTTTACATATTTTCTTTTTTTTGCTCTTTAATGGGACTCTGAGGAGTGCCCTAAGTTAAAAGGATATACTTACCTGGGACTTCTTCCAGCTCATGGTAGGTGACGAGGCCCTGCGGCGTCCTCCTGGCCCCTCTCCTTCATCCTCCACCAGCCCTCCGTTAGTGGCGTAAACCAGCGTCTCCCAGGCCTGGTGTCGGGCGGCTCTTTCTGGTTAATGACGCAATGCGTCATCAAGCCGGCCGCTACGCGTCATCACGGCGGCCGGCGTGACAGGTCTGCGCATGCACAGGATTTCTGTGCATGCGCAGACCTGTCATGCCAGCTGCGTCATCATGGCGGCTGGCGTGACAGGTCTGCGCATGTGCGGGTTTTCCGTGCATGCGCAGACCTGTCACGCCGGCCGCCGTCATGACGCGTAATGGCCGGCGTGAGGACTCATTGCGTCATTAACCAGGAACAGCCGCCCGACACCAGGCCCGGGTGTCGCCGGGTGACGCCGCTAACGGGGGGCCGGCGGAGGCTGAAGGAGAGGGGCCAGGAGGACGCTGCGGGACCTCGTCGCCTACCATGAGCTGAAAGAAGCCCCAGGTAAGTGCATCCTTTTAACTTAGGGCACTCCTCAGAGTCCTTTTAAGCATATACTGTATGTTGCCTGACTTGTGCATACCATGGTTAAATTTTCCTTCTTCAGAACATGTGCAGCTCTGGTCCTACCTGACAATATGTCTCCCCAACTCAGCACAATTACTGAACAACTGTTTTTGCTTATTTTTTCTTTTATATGCTGAGTTTTCCTGGGTTACTGGAGGTGTGATGGCGGTTAGACGCATACCCAGAAGTTTTTGGTGTTTAAATAAAGAGTTCTGTATAAGTTGCATGTATATGGCTCCTTGCCGATTAGGTTTTTAGATTATGCCAGATGACTCCTGATTATGGTCCTCAATACACATATGAATCTTAAATTAGTTAGCCATTAGTTCAGGTGCTTTAATGAAGACATTCCAACAGTATAGGAGACTTGCAGCCCAAATCCTGTTTTTACAAGACGCACTTTGTTCAAAGTAAGGCTCCTCAATTCTTCGATAAATCATTCAGGAGGGTATACTGTATGTGTCTGCATTTGAGAAAAAAAACTAGAGGTGTAGCGATCCTTTTACATAATAAATTATCGTTCAACTTACTCCTCTTATACAGACCCTGAGGGCAGAATATTAATATAAAAAGGTATCTTAGAAGAGAGGGATGTCACATTAGCCAATTGTTATGTTCCCAATACTTCACAATTTGTCTTCATCAAGAAGTTCTCCCCTATCTTGGATAAGTTTCATTTCTCACACATAATTCTAGCAAGGTACTTTACTCTGCAGCCAACCCTGCTCTAGATCGCACTACTTTATCCCCATTTGCTAATTGTTTCCCTAAGAATATTAGAACGCTCCTTCTTAGAAGTCATAGTTACATAGTTACATAGTTATTTGGGTTGAAAAAAGACATACAT
Source organism: Hyperolius riggenbachi (assembly GCF_040937935.1). Classification (NCBI taxonomy): domain Eukaryota; kingdom Metazoa; phylum Chordata; class Amphibia; order Anura; family Hyperoliidae; genus Hyperolius; species Hyperolius riggenbachi. The sequence continues at coordinate 346,575,765 of NC_090647.1, read as the reverse complement.
CGATTGAGTTCAACAACAAAATAAAGTACAACACCAGCCTGATCCCTCACATATCCCTGTTGATCCAGAGGAAGGCGAAAAACCCTTACAAGGCACAGTCCAATTAGCCCCAAAAGGGAAAAAATTCCTTCCCGACTCCAGATGGCAATCAGATAAAATCCCTGGATCAACACCACTGGGCACCACTGGGCATTACCTAATAATTATAGCCAAGTCAGCTGATAATATGTTTGGTGGGCCTGGAACACTGGCTGTAAAGAATACTCTTTTTTTCACACCCTTGGCAATCATTAGAGATGGCCTGAACCTCCGATTTTAGGTTCGCGAACAGCTCATTCCCCTTGAGTTTTTTTATACGGGGGTCCCTCAACAGGCTGGACAGCATGAACAACGCCATCTGCACAAAGTTGGATGCAGACCTACTATCCATCTCCTCTTCCTCTTCCTCAGTGATGTCACCTAAGTTCTCCTCCTCCCCCCAGCCACAAACAATACCACGGGAACGTTGAACAGCACAAGCCCCCTGCGACACCTGCTGCGGTTGTTCTTCCACCTCATCCTCCTCCTCCAAAACAACACCTCCCTCATCATCTGACTCCACTTCCCCAAACGACTCTTCCTCCTCCTCCTCCTCCCCCCTCTGTGCTGCAGCAGGTGTTGAGGAATCATCTGCTTCTGCTGAGAATTGATCCCACAACTCTTCCTCCCGTTCCTGTTCCTGTTCACGCTCCTCCACAGCTTGATTATTATTATTATTATTATTTTTTAAAATTTATATAGTGCCAACATATTCCGCAGCGCTTTACAAAACACAATAAGACGACAAGGGGAACATAGATACACTAACAAAATGTACAACAGAGTTCCAAGCAGCACAAATATTGTGACAAAACCAGTAAACATTAGGAGGAGGACCCTGCCCTTGCGAGCTTACATTCTAATGGGTAGTGGGGGACACACTAGGTAAGGGGGTGGAGGATGGATGAGGCAGTGACCTTTTGCCTCTGATTACATTGTGTCAGATAAGTAAATAAGGGCTATAGAATGTTATAAGCTTGTCTGAAAAGGTGTGTTTTAAGAGTGCGTTTGAAGATGTCCAGGTTTGGAGCATGACGTACAGGCTGTGGAAGAGAGTTCCAGATAAGGGATGATGCTCATGTAAAGTCTTGGATGCGAGCATGAGAGGAGATGATCAGCTTAGAGGCCAGGAGAATTTCTTGGGAGGAGCGGAGTTTGCGGGAGGGACAATATCTTGAGATTAGTGATGAGATGTATGGAGGGCACAACTCATGGAGGGCTTTGTACGTTAGAGCCAGGAGTTTGAATTGGATCCTCTGGGTAATGGGTAACCAGTGGAGAGAACGGCACAGTGGGGCTGCATCGGAAGAGCGTGTGAAGAGGTGAATGAGACGGGCCGCTGAATTTAGAAGGGATTGGAGAGGTGCTAGCCTGTTTGGTGGTAGACCACAGAGCAGGGTGTTGCAGTAGTCTAGGCGGGAGATGATTAAGGCATGTACAAGCATTTTGGTGGCCTCTTGTGTGAGGAAGGGACGGAAACGGAATATATTTTTGAGCTGGAAATAGCAGGTGGTGGTTAATGAGGCAATGTGAGGTTTAAAGGAGAGTCAATATAACCCCCAAGCAGCGGACCTTAGTGGTTGAGGTTATTGGGGTGTTGTCTACCGTTATGGTTGCAATTGGTGGGGGTGTAGATAGCGATGGTGGAAAAATCACAACTTCCGTTTTACTCATGTTAAGTTTGAGGAAGCGGGAGGACATAAATGCAGAAACGGCACGTAGACAGTCAGGGACTCTAGATAGTAGTGATGACAGATCAGGAGCTGAGAGATAGATTTGGGTGTCATCTGCATAGAGGTGATACTGGAAGCCAAAAGAGTTAATTAGTTGTCCCAGGCCACGGGGGTAGACTGAGAAAAGAAGTGGCCCAAGAACAGAGCCTTGAGGAACACCAACAGACAGTGGGCGTGGGGAGGAATTGGTGTTAGAGAAGGACACAGTGTAAGAGCGACCAGAGAGATAAGAGGAGATCCAGGAATGTGCTTGTCCCATGATTCCTAAAGATGACAGTGTCTGCAGAAGCAGAGCATGATCAACTATGTCAAAGGCAGAGGAAAGGTCAAGGAGTATTAGAATGGAAAACTGGCCTTTGGATTTAGCTACCAGTAGGTCATTAGCAACTTTCGTGAGGACAGTTTCGGTGGAATGGTGTGTGCGGAATCCAGATTAAAAGGGGTCAAGTAAGGAGTTGGTAGATAGAAAGGCAGACAGTTCTGAATGGAAGTGACGTTCCAGCAGTTTAGAAGCAAAGGGGAGGAGCGAGACAGGACGGTAATTGGATAGAGAAGTTGGATCAAGAGAGGGTTTTTTGATAAGTGGTGTGATGATAGCTTGTTTGAATAAGGAAGGAAAGTGATCCACCACTCTACGCATGGCATGCTCCTGGAAGAAGGCATATGTCGCTGATAGCGCCTTCATTGCAACTCACCAGGTTTGTCACCTCTTTAAACGGCCGCATTAACCTGCAGGCATTTCGCATCAGTGTCCAGTACTTCGGCCAGAACATCCCCATCTCCCTAGACTGTGTCCTTTGACTGTAGTTGTAGAGATACTGTTTGACGGCTCTCTCCTGTTGTAGCAGGCGGTCGAATATCAGGAGGGTCGAATTCCATCGAGTCGGGGTATCGTAAATCAAGCGTCTCACCGGCAAGTTCTTTCTCTGCTGGATATCGGCAAAGCGTGCCATGGCCGTGTAAGACCGCCTGAAATGCCCACACACCTTCCTGGACTGCTTTAGGACGTCCTTTAAGCCTGGGTACTTAGACACAAATCTCTGAATTACGAGATTGAGCACATGTGCCATGCAAGGTACATGTGTCAACTTTCCCAAATTCAAAGCCAAAATGAGATTGCTGCCGTTGTCACACACCACGTTGCCGATCTCCAGTTGATGCGGGGTCAGCCACTGATCCACCTGATTGTTCAGAGCAGCCGGGAGAGCTGCTCCAGTGTGACTCTCCGCTTTAAGGCAAGACATGTCTAAGATGGCGTGACACCGTCGTACCTGGCATGCAACATAGGCCCTGGGGAACTAGGGCTGTGTAGCTGGAGAGGAGATCACAGCACCTGTAGAGTTGTGCTGCCACTCAGCCAAGGAGGAGGAGGACGACGACAGCGAAGAGGATGTAGCAGGAGGAGAGGAGGTGGCAGCAGGCCTGCCTGCAAGCCGTGGAGGTGTCACAAGTAGGTCCACTGCACAGCCACGTACTTTCTGCTTGTCAGCGGTCACCAGGTTGACACAATGGGCTGTGTAAGTAATGTACCTGCCCTAACCGTGCTTGGCAGACCAGGCATACGTGGTCAGATGGACCCTTTACCCAACGCTGTGTGCCAGAGATGACACCACTTGCCTCTTAACTTCATGGTACAGTTTGGGTATCACCTTTTTAGAGAAATAATTGCGGCCTGGTATCTTCCACTGCGGTGTCCCAATGGCCACAAATTTACGGAAGGCCTCAGAGTCCACCAGCTGGTATGGTAACAGCTGGCAAGCTAACAGTTCCACCAAGCCAGCTGTCAGACGCCGGGCAAGGGGGTGACTGGCAGAAATTGGCTTCTTCCACTCAAAGATTTCCCTCACGGACACCTGACTGCTGCTGTGGGCAGAGGAGCAGGAACCACTAAAGGTAAGAGGCAGAGTGGAGGAGGGTGGCTGTGATTGTGAAAGTGCAAGGGAGAAAGTGGCTGAAGATGCTGCACCTGAAGGAGGAAGAGGAGAAAGAGGGTGGCTTTTCGTTTGTGTGCTGCTTTTCCTCTGGTGCTCTACCCATTGCAGTTTGTGCCTTTTCTGCATGTGCCTTCGTAAGGCAGTTGTCCCTACGTGGTGTTGGCCTTTCCATGGCTCAATTTTTGGAGGAAGAGAGAACAGATGGCATTGCTCTGATCTAAGGCAGACACACTAAACAATTTCCAAACCGCTGAGCCCCCCTGGGGTGATGGCACTATGGTGGCATCAGCCGCTGACGTTGAAGGGCATGTTGGCTGGCTGTCCATAGGTGGCGATACATGGCGCCGGACACTGCCACCAGCTGTTTCTGATGATGAGCTACCCCTGCTGCTTTCAGGAACTCGTCTCTTCCTACTCCTCTCTGACTCCCCCTCTGATCTGTCCCCTTGGTCATCTTGTCTCTTAGGATCCCACGTGACATCCGTATCATCGTCATCATCATAATCATCCTGCCCAGCTTCACTTGCCTCAGACACCTCATAAACTGCACCAACAGCAGGTACTTCATCACCCTCCTCCTCACACCTTACGTCCATAGTGTTGCCTAACTCAGACATATGAGGGGGTGTAACTTGCTTAGCGCCTTCATCTTGTTGTAACAGTAGTTGGTGTGAAACAGTTAATTCCCCACCAAATAACTCCTGTGAAGTGTCAAATGGAATGGATGTGGTGCTAGTAGTAGCGCTGGCGGCTGCGGAATATGAGGTGTTCTGTGTTAAATAGTCAACTATGTCCTGACAATCTTGGGAGTTGATGGGACGTGCCTTCTCTGAGCACTGTACTTTGGTCCAGGGCCGTACGAAATCACATCAGCACAACCTCAGACAGACCTGCCGGGTGGCCTTCCTCTGGGTCTTCCTCTGCCTCTGCCTCTACCTGTTTTGTCTATATCAGGGGGGGATGAAGTGAAAGGTATGCACTGACTTGACTAATACAATGTGCAGTCACACAGGTGCAGGTAACAGGTTATATGAGTGTCTGGGGGGGGGGCACACCAACGATAATAAGGTCGTTGCTTCTTCGTGGACAGACCAAATTCGATCAGCTGGATAGTCACTGTTGTTCTATCATTGAGCTACCACAGCCCGGCGACGATATGGGCTTGAAAACCGCCATGGCCTGCACTCTCGCCATGGTGCGCACCAGTACGGCCGTCACTACACAAACAGCTGTTTGCGGTGCGCTACACAGTGAGTTTGGTGTGTCAGTGTGAAGCAGTACTCTAATTACACTCCCTGATTGATGTATACACATGCAAGATGTTTTAAAGCACTTTAGGCCTCGAATTTAGCATGCAATCTAATTTCTGCACTTAAAACGCTGCTTTGCGTTAAATCAAGATTTTTGCCGTCTATCCCACTCATCCATGCCCCCCTCCAAGTGTTAGACCCCTTGAAACATCTTTTCCATCACTTTTGTGGCAAGCATAAATGTTTCTAGTTTTCAAAGTTCGCATCCCCATTGAAGTTCGCGCGAACCGAACTTTTGCGGAAGTTCGCATTTGAGGTTCGCGAACCGAAAATCGGAGGTTTGAGCCATCTTTAATTAATACAAACACCCTCATTCATTTAGATTAAATCAGTTAGTTAAGTTGGAATGCCTTCCGTCGTTATGTGGTAAGCCACAGCCTGCACACACTCCACGGATAAGAGATAACACACCCATTCAAGGTAAATGCACACAATTTCCTTAAGCTGGATGTGAAAGAACAGAGCAAAAGACCAATACCAAGAATTCCTGTCTGGCTCCCCTATTATATAGATTTTAGAGGATTTACTTTAAAAGTGCCCCTAGGGGATGCTTACCTCGGGAGGGGGAAGCCTCTGAAACCTGAAGCACTGGCTCCACCGAAAGTCCGCTTGTCACTGGTCCTGTACATGCGTAGGCTTTTCCTCGAGCTCTGGTGGAAGCAGTAAAGCCTGATTGGGTCTACTCTACTGCTCAGGCGTGAGCCGTCTGAGCTTGCGCAGTAGAGCTGACCCGATTGGGCTTGGCTTCAGGGACGGATCAAGACCAAGTTGCGCCTGCGGCAAGGTCAGGATTTGGCGCCTAAAGGTCAGGTTTTGGCGCCTAAACTGCCATTCATTTTGCCGCCTTTTTAAGATTTCAACAAACTGCGCCTGGGGCAAGATACCTGCTTGACCCCCCCCCCCCCCCCCCTAGATCCGTCCCTGCTTGGCTTGGCTATTTCCACCAGAGCCTGACCATAAAGCCGATAGTGTGGCTCTGCAGGCAGAGAAAGGTAAATATTTTTGCTGTTGGCTTGTGGGTCCCAGTACTGGAACAAGCTGGCAGAGGAGGACAGGGGCAGCCTCATTAGGATCCAAAGGCTTCACCCTCCTGAAGTAAGTATCTAAGTTAAAAAAAAATACAGGTTTACTTTAGCATTAATCGCAAAATGGCAAACAAAGGAAGAAATCAAAAAGTTGTATACACAATTTTATTGTCCATAGGTTGGCTCTATGGACATTGAGTGGATTATAAAAAGCATTGCAGACCCAGGTCTGTATAGTGTAACTTGAATCTGTCAGGTACACCTCTTCTCTCCCTGCACCACGTGTGTCACATAACTGCAGAATGCAGGCAACTGTTTGTTCAGCGGCATGAAACCCTCCCATCACCAAATCCTCCAACCAATAGGTGAAGAGTAGGACACTACTACAGCAAAGGGATTGAGAACAACGTAAAAAGGTATAATACATGCTTAAAGTAAAACTGTGAGTTTATTCTGGAGAAAAAAACAGACATTATATTGGGAGGAGTAAGCCTCTCGATCCTCAAGAGGCTTCCCCAGTCTTCCTCCATCAAACCATTAGCAAGCAGTGACCCAAGAAGCATGGCCACACTGCACCTGCGCAGTAGCATGGACCTGCTCCGGCTCTCCCGGAAAAAGCCGAGGTCCGTACTAGTGCACATGCGTGAGCTGCCAACAAACGGGTTTTCAGGGGTCACAGCGCTGGAGTGTGCCAGTAGAGGAGGAAGCGTGAAGCCTCTCCAGGATCCAGAGGCTCCCCCTTCTGGTGGTGAGTACCTGTAGGGGCACTTTTTTCCCTACAAGTACACCTTAAAATAGTAATGGTATGTGTAAAAAGGTTTCTTTAATTGGTATAATTGAAAACATCTGTTACTTACTTCCCAGATAAGCACAAGGGTCTGAAGCATGGGGGTCTGCAGGTTGCACAGATTGTAGGAATCGGCTTGACAGCGCTGAGGAATTTACTCATACATACACCGGTGTGCTGGTGCATTGTAACACTAATGAAATAGTCATATGTCACACATTTTTAGTTTAGTAATCATTTACTTGGTAATTTAATTTTTAACTTTCTTTACTTTTTTTTTTTTAATATCAAATCCTAATGAAACTACAGTGCCGATCCCTCAGGCCGATGAACACTGAAGATACTACTGTAGAGCAGGGCACTGCAATGAGTTACGGAATGTAGACAGTGGCATTGCAGAAAACAGAGGAAGCGGCTGTCTGAGCCCGATGTATGAGTAATGGCTTACCCCCTGCAGTTTGGCAGAAAGTAGAACAGAAACATGGCATGACCAGCTATTTGTTTAACATTTGAGTGAAAAGTATTTTTTCAAGTATCAGGAGCCTATAGGCACAAAGATCCCAAATGTATCTTTGTCTTCCTCACAAAAGGTTACCTGTCACCACCATGCCTCTTCATAAAGCTCTCCCTCATAGAGTCCTCCCTTATACTGATCCCACTCATAGTGCCTCCCACACCACAGAGCCCCTCAGAATATCCTGAGTGTCTATAGTGTCCTATAAAAGACCTGGTAGTCCCTATTTTGTCACGTGCCTGCTGTACTCCCTTTTCTAACACAGAGTAAGAGTAGAGAAGTGGCACTGGTACATAGTTGCCTGTTCTGGAGGTTGCAGGCTCCAGTAGCTCTCAATGGGGCCTCCATCAGTATCCACCTCACATATATAATGGCAATTTGATGTGCACGGAGGCCCTACATGGCAGCCAAAGGATCTCAAAAACATGGAAGCAGCCAGAAACACAAGTAAAGTGAAATGGGGTGTGGAAATGCCATTTTATATGATTAAAATGGGAAAATGGTAAAGTGGACATTTTCTGCAAGCACTAGCACTAGATCAGCAGATTCTTAAATACTCAGACAAGCCCGTCTAACAACAACCATGTCATGTTCATATTCATTTCAATCCCCTTTCTTCCTCATTCTGATGTTCTCTCTGTTTGAACTTGAGCAACTTAGTCTTCACCACAATTAGATGCCTAAATGCATTGAGTTACTGCAGTATGATTGGTGGATTAGCTATTTGAGCAATTAAACATGGGCACCTAATAAAGTGGCCAGTAAGTGTATATTATTTATAGCATCTGTATAGTTTGTATACCTATTTGAGTTAACAAAGAGCCCGAGGCACTTAATGTGGGCGCAACAGCTTCTGTTGTGCCTTGGCACTAGTATAGGAGGCAATGTAATATTGAGGCTGTGGGGTGACGAGGAGTTAAGATTCAGTGCGACACCAATGACAATCATCAAAGAGGTGGTGCGATGGCTGTAACAATCGGGCAGGGTGATGATGGCTAAGCAGCTTGACTGTAGCAAAAGGAAGGTTAGTCTTAGTAGCAAAAAGATTAGTGTTAAGGTGTAACGCTAATAGGAGGGTTAGTGTTAGGGGTAGCAGTAGTAGGAGAGTTAGTGTTAACATAGTAGTAGGGTTAGTGTTTGGTGTAGCCATAGTAGGAAGGGGTAGTGTTAAGTGTATCAACTTAGTAGTAGGGTTAGTGTTTGGTCTAGCCATAGTAGGAGGGTTAGGGTTAAGCACAATAATAGTAGGAGGGTTAGTGTTAGGTGTAGCGTGCAGCCCAGGGACATTTTAAATCATCGCTGAATGCAACCTCTCTTCAAACTTCAGATTGCGGTGATACTCCACATAGACACACAGATGTTTGAATACAGAGTGTCTCTGAGGAAGCGGCTTTTGGCCGTGAAACACGTGTCAGGCATTCTTTCTATGTGAATTGGATGTCTAGTTTTTTGTGTCTACATGCCATGTTGGCGATCTGAAGAGACTGTATATGAAGAATAAATAAGAGGATTTGGTTCAAGGAAAACCCCGCTGTGTGTTGTGTCTGTATTATACATGTGTGAACTTCCTTACAGAAATTCAGAAATTCTGCACAGTATGGAGGTATTATATAGTATTATCCCAGGAGTGGGATTGCCTGATGCTGGAAAGGTGTAATTCTGCTTGCTTGGAATCTCAGTGTGCCGATTTACCCTCACCGAGCCCTTGCTCCCACTAATGCAGAGCAGTGTGCAGCAGAGAACCTAATTCCAGAGCTCCGGGCGTTGTTCCTCTTTACTTTTTACTGCTGCCCACTGTCCTGCTGCATGCTCCCTACCATTCCCAAAGCCTGCTACAACGGGGTCCTGGGGCAAAAGTAACTTGGGGCCCCCCTGACACCCCCCCCTTCCACCAAATCACCCTCAGGGCCCCTGAGCAGACTATAAGGCCCGATCCAATCCACCCATCACACAATATCATTCAGTGTCCATAATATGTCCCCTAAAATAATTTTTCACCTCCTCCTCTTCCTATACTGTACACACAGCATCCCTGCTCTCATGGGTCACCATAGCTGGAGGGGAGGAAGGGTAGCTTAGGGGGCCCCCGCAGGTTTTGGGGCAATTGCCCCCTTTGCCTCTATGAAAGCGCCGGCCCTGGATGTGTGTTGGGTGACACACATCGGTAACCACCTACGAAGGAGGCAGCAGAACAGCAGGTAGCTGTAAGAAGTGAAGATGGCGGTGCCTAGAGCTCAGGTATTTTCACCTGCGTACGGCTCTTCTACATTTATTGTGGCAGTGATGGACACTTAAATATACTGTATGTTTCACTGTATGTGTCACATTGCACTTATAAGCCCTAAATGTCAATGTCGGCCTTTTATGATCAAGCTCATTTACATTTGATTTCACAGATTTTATATGAATATGTAATTTTTAATTATGTAATTATGCATTCCTTATTGTTTAGCTCTTCATACATGTTGTAGCCATGCTTGATGTCATACTGCTCAGGGTACCTCTGATTGATGAGCTAATTTATGGCACAGGGACTGCCCACACCCCATCTAGGATTACAGTGCAAGGATGGCAGTGTAGGTGCTAATAGTATCTCCTATGGATAACGAGCTGCTGATAATAACTTATTTGCCAATATTAAAGGAAGCTTCAGTAATAACTTCCTGTCAACTTATAGTAGAGATGTTTTTATCTGAGCCTCCAAGAGAGGCACATTTTAGTCTGCACTCTGCATCAATGACATGTTATTGTACCCATCATGGCAAAGGCCCTCAAGTTCCTAAGTATAGATAAAGGCATACGTATGTATGACTCTTCAAAGGCTCAAATGCATATAGTGGATACCCCTATAATGACATTTTGAATTGTGATTGAACACTTTGTTGTGTATTTGAGTTTCTTAACTTTATTGTGTTACTTCCTCTATCTTTACATTTTATTGATAAATATCCCTGGCCAAATCTATTGGAGAGCTAAAAAAAGGATTATTTAGCTGTACGTCTGTGCATAGAATAATTTTCTATGTTGAACATTACACAGTTTTGTCTCTAGAATTATTCATAATTTCGATTGTTGGCATCTTTCTAATTAGGAGAGATTAATGAATCATGCACAATGCTGCATTGACCAATGCATGTTTATAATTGAATAAATGTGTGTGTTACAACAAAATTGGGTGCTAGTCTAGTTTAGGGGACCCAGCAGGTAACCTCATAGGCAAATTCTGATAACATGATTGGGTGGATGGCACCTTCATGAACTACTAGGTTTCAGATTCTGCTGTTCGGCAAATCACAAGGCTTCATGCTGTAGAGCAGGCATGTCAAACTGGTCCTACAAGGGCCGAGGTCCTCACACATTTTTGACCCAGCTCAAATTACTTGATGGGTCTGAATCGGTAAAGGTGTGGTCCATCAGGTAGAACACATTCCTCTCTTTCTCAGTTCATCCTAAACACTGGCATGGAACTGGCTCTCCAGGCCTGGAGCTCGACACCTGTGCTGTAGAGGGTGCTGTTATTGAAGAACTGATCCCTATAAGGTTTTATGCTGGGTCCCCTAAAATGGACAAGCAGGGCTGGATTTCTGGGAAGGCCACAGGGCCAGCAGGGCGCAGGTCTTGGAGAGATAAGAGGTCACATGTCAAAGAAAATCACTTCTGCTTTCCTCTGTTCTGCCTGAATTCCAGAGATCCCTGCATCTCTCTCACTTGTGCAGAGTGTGTGTGTTGACAGTCAGCATCTGTTGTCATCTGAGGATCTTGTCCTTAGTATGATGATTGGGGACATACAAGCTGCTGTGAGAAGAATAATATATGGGCTCAAGTAGTAGAACTTTTGAGTGCAGATTAGTTTCTTTATGCATGCATTTAAGGGCAGGAATTATCAGCTCTCCTCTCCCCCAGACTGATGTTTATTACTTGGTCAGAGCTGTTAAAGACCTGAGACCTGTTAAATGTATAATTTGTTTTCTTTCCTAGGGAATGACAGCAACATTCTCTGTGCTACAGTTTAACTCTTTCCTGACATTTTTTAGAAGCAGGAGATCATTGTACTGTGTTAGCCATCCATGAAAGCAGGATGTTTTGAAACAGAATGACAACTGTATTACATTTATTTATATTTACAAAACAATGTATGCATCTCCTACTGACTGTATATATAGCTGTGTGTCCTAACATCTTGTATATAGGAACAAAGTCTGAAGATGCCTCCTTAGCCAAAGCCTCCTCACTGTTTTCTTTTGGTTAGCAAATAAATATTATCATTCTATTACAAAACTTAAAAACTTCCTGCTGACTGATTTTAAGATCTGTCTTAACTTGCACTAAGTGCTAAATTGTCACTGTGTAAAGTACACATGAGCTTATGCTAGAAATAAACGGAAAATCGATTGAAAAATTGATCGGAAATCAGATCAGACATATTGGAAATAATCGATCTGACAGTAAATCTGTCAGAATTGCATCATGTGTATCTAGCATTACACTACATCTATGCCAGCGTGTATAGTTTGGGATCCTTCTACTTACCTGTTCTCTGTTTTGGATGGGCTTCTCTCCATTGCGCTGCCCTGTCACCTGTTTGTGGCTCTGACTGCAGCTAGTCGCACAGAGGACAAAGAAGCAGTGCATACTCTGTCCTCTCGGACTTCTTGTTATTACTCACTCCTGTATGCAGGTGCACGGCAGCAGAGTGTTATGGGTATGCGTACTTGAGAAGTGCTGAGCAACAACAATTATTATTGTCTATCTCAACTCACCCATAAAATACCGTTCATAACTGTATTTAAACAGGAGCAGCTGCATGTACAAGTACGTAAATTATCTAGAAAGAAAGCTCATACTGCCGCTCAGAACTTGAAAATGTATGAAACCTTTATTCAGCTCAACAATAAATCACTAACCACCCTAAAAACAATTAAAATGACTGCGGAGCGCTCCTAATCACACACCATTCGCAAAACAACAGCACTCACTCCATTCACTCTGGTACCGGTACCTTCCCCTTAATTCTGCAGAGTGTGGAGACAAAGTGGCTGCTGAATGTGGCGTACACACCGGCTTCTTGCTATGCTTGATGCTCATACTGCATGCATTTTCCAGCAATGCTTGGGACAGTCACTGGGCAGCAATTCTTACCACCTCACGACCAGGCAGATTCCTCTGATCACTTCCCTGTTGTTCATGCTGGTTACAGCTTCCTCCGGTTTTCACCTCAACCCTCCACCACTTCCGGTCTTCTCTACCCACGGTGTGTTACGTGTGGGGAGAGGAGGGGAGACAAACAAGTCCTTTTGCAATGGCACGGCCGGCCGGCTAGTTGGAGCGCTCAGACGCACATCGAGGTACAGCCCCGCCCATCGACGCGTTGCGCCCGCCCACTGCGAGCTTCGTCAGGATGTATGACGCGGCGGGCGGGTCAGCGATTTATGCGCCATGACGGTCGCGTTCACTGGGCGTTCCCACTGGCGTTGCTCGTAGTCATAGCTACATGCCTCAACACCGGAACTTCTCCCTTCTCGTTGTTGCTGCCTATTCACACAGGTAACATCAGCTTACAAATCCACTGCTGGATTCCACATATCAATACTTGCTTTTCTTGTAGACCGTCCACAGCCTCATCACCATAAGGTATTCCAATACCGATCATCACTTAGATTTTATATTCCCATGATATTTGCATTCGTTATACAGTTCCTCCTTTATTTATAAAAAAAGGTGCAAAGTTCAATTCTTGATTAAGACCCGTGGGAGTTAGGGAATCCAACAGGTAGATCCACTTTGCCTCCTGTTGTAGCAAATACTTTTCTCTGTCACCCCCTCGTCTGTTGTTCTGGAGTTTATATATGCCCTTAAAGGAAGAAAAGCAAGTATTGATATGTGGAATCCAGCAGTGGATTTGTAAGCTGATGTTACCTGTGTGAATAGGCAGCAACAACGAGAAGGGAGAAGTTCCGGTGTTGAGGCATGTAGCTATGACTACGAGCAACGCCAGTGGGAACGCCCAGTGAACGCGACCGTCATGGCGCATAAATCGCTGACCCGCCCGCCGCGTCATACATCCTGACGAAGCTCGCAGTGGGCGGGCGCAACGCGTCGATGGGCGGGGCTGTACCTCGATGTGCTTCTGAGCGCTCCAACTAGCCGGCCGGCCGTGCCATTGCAAAAGGACTTGTTTGTCTCCCCTCCTCTCCCCACACTTAACACACCGTGGGTAGAGAAGACCGGAAGTGGTGGAGGGTTGAGGTGAAAACCGGAGGAAGCTATAACCAGCATGAACAACAGGGAAGTGATCAGAGGAATCTGCCTGGTCGTGAGGTGGTAAGAATTGCTGCCCAGTGACTGTCCCAAGCATTGCTGGAAAATGCATGCAGTATGAGCATCAAGCATAGCAAGTAGCCGGTGTGTACGCCACATTCAGCAGCCACTTTGTCTCCACACTCTGCAGAATTAAGGGGAAGGTACCGGTACCAGAGTGAATGGAGTGAGTGCTGTTGTTTTGCGAATGGTGTGTGATTAGGAGCGCTCCACAGTCATTTTAATTGTTTTTAGGGTGGTTAGTGATTTATTGTTGAGCTGAATAAAGGTTTCATACATTTTCAAGTTCTGAGCGGCAGTATGAGCTTTCTTTCTAGGTACTTGAGAAGTGCTGTTCATATATGAGCGTCATTTCTGAATAATGCAAGCCTAAAACACTATCGGCTGCTGTGCATCCAGGCTGGAGTGCAAAATTACATGGAGTGGCGAGAGCATGCACTGCTTCTTTGTTAAACAGGGGGCAAGGTAGGTAGAAAAACAGAGGGGAGCCCATTCAACCCAGTGATCACTAGTTAGAGTTGGACAGAATGGGGGGGGGGGGGCGGTTGGTGACAGCTGGCCTAGGGCACTGGAAAGTACAAATCCGGCCCTGTAGACAAGTGACCAAAGTTGCAGATTTTATTTTATTTTTAATAACTACAAGCCCTTCTTCCCAATATGAGCCATGATGTGAAAAATGTAGATACAAACAGAATGCAATGGTTTGCAAATAATGTAAAGTCTGTATTTAATTGAAAGTAGGGTACAAAAAACCCATGACATAATGAAACTAAAAATGTAAGTGTTTTTTGAAAAACATGTTCATTTGGAATTTGAAGCCGCAAACATTTCAAGAAGGCTGGCACAGGGGCTTGTTGCCTACTTATTTTATCACATCTTTTATTAGCTACAGGCTGTAAGGCTGGAAGCACACTTGACTAAGTCTATGGGTCGCATTGCAAATTGCAATGTACCGTTTTAAAATTGCACCACATATTGGTTCTTCCTGAATAATGTATGCGAATCACATGCAACTCGGATACAATGCTTTCCTATGCAGCCGCAAAAAAAAAGGTGTTTCAATGGTTGAAGTGGCAGATTATTAAAAAACACAAACACATGAAAAACGTAAACGCATACAAAAAAGCAATTTCAAAATCCAGACAAAAACGTAGACACATGGCATAAAACTTGTGGTTTTCTGCAGAGACAAGTGTGCTTCCAGCCTTAATGTTTGGGAACTGATGAGACCAATTGCAGTAGCTTTGAAAAGTGCTTAATGGGGACCTGAAGTGAGATAGATATGGAGGCTATTTATTTCCCTTTTAAACAATACCAGTTGCCTGACAGCTTTAATAATCTGTTTGGCATCAGTAGTGTCTGAATCACACACCTAAAACAATCATGCAACTACTGTAGTTCAGTCAGACTTCATCCCCATGCTTGTTTAGGGTCTATGGCTAGTATTAGAGGCAGAGTATCAGCAGGGCAGCCAGGTCATTTGTATTGTTTAAAAGGAAATAAATATGGCAGCTTCCAAGACAGCCTCTGTCTGTCACTTCAGGTGTCCTTTAAACAGTCCGGGGTCATCACCATTGTTATATTTTTTCATTATGCAGCAAAGTATTTCAATAGGTACAAAAGGTCTGGACAGGACTCAAACACTGCCTGGGGCCACCACTCTCAACTACACCCCAAGTGATGCCGAAGTGCAGGCAGCACCCCAAGTGCTCTTACCACCTGGAAAACACACCCGTAACTAAACCCCAAATGAATACAAAACACATTTTAAACACTAGAGAGTGGGATGGTAAGTGCTTAGAACCAAGCAGAAACTGGCTTATAAATGGCTGCAGGGAAAGCCTGTAGGCAAATTTTACTGCACAGGATGTGCATTTGCATCTGCAGTACCAGAAATAGCAAAGGCTGAAACCGACGACACTATATCTTCTATCGTACAAATAGACATAATATTCATATCATAGTTCAATTACGTGTTAGCAGGGGTGCCAGTATGCTGAAACCTATTCAAAATCAATGTGCAGTATGTGGCAATGATAGATCCCTCTTAGATGTCGATCAGAGAGGGATCTACAGTATCTCTTGGGCACATCGGGAGAAAGTCTGTCAGTGTATGGCAGGCTTTATGCCTCGTACACACAATGCAATTTTCCATCAAAGTGACGGTCTAATAAATTATTTCTGACAGGCCGAAACGGATTTCGGATCATTTTTCTGATTGATTTTGTATAGAAGTTATCAGTAAAATCGATCAGAAAAACGATCAGAAATCAGATCGGACCTGTTTGGAAATAATCGTTTCAACCGTCAATCCGATGAAAAATTGCATTGTGTGTACTAGGCATTAGGCAATTCCCAAACGCAGTCTGCAGGAAGTGCAGCTTCTCTGAATTGACAGTATATTATAGCTCTCAATATAAAGACTCGCATACTGTATATGACGCGTACGTTAAAAAGGGGCGCTGGGAAAAAAGGGCGCGGGGTTTTAAACGATAAACATGGATAACGTTTAAAATATAATGTACTATATTTCGTTTAAAAATAATGTTTTATAAAATTATAAATCATTAAATAATGTGCATGAAATTGGCAATTGTGAAAACGTTAATCTTCCGTTTAAAAAGTGAAACATATAATAACGTTTAAAAAAAAATAGTAAGTAACCCTCCCTGTACCTACCCCCAACCCCTAGACCCCCTGGTGGTGCCTAAACCTAAGACCCCCCTGGTGGTGCCTAAACCTAAGACCCCCCTGGTGGTGCCTAAACCTAAGACCCCCCTGGTAGTGCCTAAACCTAAGACCCCCCTGGTGGTGCCTAAACCTAAGACCCCCCTGGTATAAGCATTAATAACGTGTGAAAAAAATATTGTGCTGTTTTTCGTTTAAAAAAAATGTTTTAAAAAAGATTGTACTGTTTTTCGTTTAAAAATAATGTTTAAAAAATTATAAATCATAAAATAATGTGTAATCATGAGAAGCAGTTATAAAACAGTAAAAGTCTCCAGGCGCCGCTTATAAAACGTTATTTTTCTCCGGCGCCCTTTTTTCCTGTCGGGCGCCCATTAAACGATATTTATTATGGGAGTGAATGGCGGCGCCCGATTTGTCCACTTGCCTCAGGCGCCCGAATTTACTGTTACCGTATATGACACCTGATTACAAGTTTCAGCTAACATAAAGCTACATAAAGTACCACCTGAGGGGGGTACACCTTAGCCGTGGCTGCTTGGTCCCCGTGCTGGTTTGGTTGTTGCTCGAACCTGCAGTAGAACTCATTGAGCTCCTCCGCCAGCCGAAGGCTCGGGTTCACAGACTGAGGTGCGGGTTTGAAGTTTGTGGCTGCTCTCAGGTCCTTCCATACCTCGCGTGTATTGTTTGAATCCCAGGAAGTCGTTTGGCCCGGATGGAGTGTCATCGATCTGCCTGAGAACCTGTGCTGATCAGTTAGCCCCTGTGCTCACCACCTTATTCAAGCGGTCACTATCGGACGATACAGTCCCCTCCTGTTTTAAGAGGTCCGCAATTGTACCAGTCCCCAAAAAACCCGGCAACACTGAGCACAACAACTTCCGACCTGTGGCCCTAACTTCCAACATTATGAAGCTCCTTGAGTGGCTGGTCCTTGCCCACTTGAAGAGGCACACGGATGCTCACCTTGACCAACTCCAATTTGCTTATAGGGCAAACAGATCCGTGGAGGACGCCATCAATAACATGCAGCCTGGCATACATCACGGAGCACCTAGACAACACTGTCTCCTATGCTAGAATCCTGTTTCTAGACTTTAGCTCGGCGTTCAACACGATCTGCCCAGACATCCTGCTCACCAATGTGGCGCAGCTCGGAGTAGATCCCACCCTTCGAGCATGGATCAATGACTTCCTGACTAACAGAACGCAGAAGGTGAAGCTCGGAAACTGCTACTCCAGCGTCAGAACCACCAACACTGGGGCTCCGCAAGGCTGTGTACTGTCACCGCTATTGTTCTCCCTCTATACCAACAATTGCATATCATCATCAAATTTGCAGACAACACCACTATCATTGGCCTAATTGGCAGCGACGGGGAGCAGGAGTACCGCAGCGAAGTCGAGAGAATCTGCAACTGGTGCAGGGACAATAACCTAGTTCTCAACGCCTCAAAGACTGTTGAGCTAGTTGTAGACTTTAGGAGGAACCCGCCCTCCCTCCTACCTATCCTCATTGGGGGTTCCGAAGTCTCTAGGGTGACATCCGTGCGGTTCCTCGGCACGACTCTCACTAACAACCTGAAGTGGGGACAGAACACCTCCATAATACAGAAGAAATCACAGCAGAGATTGTTCTTCCTGCGCCAACTGAAGAGATTCGGCATGCCCAGGGAACTGCTGACCAGCTTCTTTACTGCCACTATAGAATCCATCCTCTGCTCCTCAGTCATTGTCTGGTACGCAGGCGCAATGGCCAGCGAAAAACACAAGCTGCAGAGAGTCATAGCTGATGCAGAGAGAATCATCGGGTCCCCTCTTCCACCTCTTGATCTCCTCCACTCCGCTAGAATGAGGAAGAGGGCCACTGTGATCTCCCGTGACCCTTCCCACCCAGGCAGTCGCTACTTCAAGCTCCTCCCATTGGGCCGCCGCTATAGGTCTATACCATGCAAAACCGCCAGACGGATGAACACCTTCTTCCCCCAAGCGGTTCGGCTGCTTAACTCCAACCTCCCCCCACCGGGCCCGCCTACTGGCATGCCCTAGCTGGGTCTCTCGGTCAGCTCTTGCCGCTGCCCTCCCTCGTTCTCAACTGCCCAGGGTCTGTACTGGGGCCACTATCACCTTCATCAATATTACTATTATTAGTATTATTACTGTTACTGGACTGCACGGCAGGAGTTAACACTAACCTGCGACCCAGTTTCTGTCATGTATACCATTGCTGCAGTTGTAAATTGTCTGTGTTGTGCTTCTTGTCACCTACCATCATTATTACTATTACTACTACTATTACTATTATTATTAGTATTACTATCACCTACCATCATTATTACTATTACTACTACTATTACTATTATTAGTAGTATTACTATCATTGAACTGCTCCTGCACGGCAGGATTTAACACTAACCTAAGACCCAGTTTCTGTCATGTATACAATTACTGCAGCTGTAAATTGTCTGTGTTGTGCTTCTTGTCAACCTGTACTATGTCTATGCCATGTGTACCACAAAAAATTCCGAATATAGCGCTTGCTGTATTTGGCGAAATAAATATGATTCTGATTCTGACATTGAAAAAAGAGCAAAACTTTGCAAAGAATTTCCCAAACTATAGTTTCAGTAAATGTAATGCAGCAATAGAGTTTAATAATGTTTATTTTACTTAAGTGTGGCTTTTGTCACATAATGTACATGTTTTTCCAAAGGCATTGTGTGGTTTCTCTTGTTTTGTAGGATACTAAGGACACTATTTCCTATGTGGGCATACACCACAGTCCTGGGCTAACCTCATCTCCTTGTGGTCTGCTCTTATGACGTGAGACCTTCTCCTGCTGACACAGTTTCTGGTAGTTTTGAGGGGAAGATGACATGAAACCACAGCTTTGTATACGTTATTTGACCTGTAAGGTGTGACACAGCAACTTTTTATAGGTGAAAGCCATAACATTGGATACTAAAATTCAGCTTGAGATGATAAAACGGTGACTGACATTGTGGTCAGTGATTAATTGTTATGTTTATACATTGTAAAGCCTGTGGGTTAGTCACAAACGCTTAAGCCCAAGAACTATAAAGTAGAATATGTGTCATGTATAGCTAGCACTCACTGGAAAGACCATAATGGCATTCTTTGTCTTAAACCAATACTTAATGTTCCTGGATGCTTTCAAGAAATGATTGAATGCGACATGGCACAAAAAGTTTACCCTTGTGTTTTCTGCTCAGCAAAAAGAGGCCTTTGCACTGCATTGCACCGCAGCAGACTTCTACTTTAACCATTTCCGATCCGCTGTCTTGGGCGCATAATGGCTGCTGCTAGGGGTGTCATTGTCAGATACATTCCAACACGGCATCAGCCCCTTCAGATCAATGTGTCAGACTAGGTTGAACACTTTCATCATTGCTGGACCCAGGCTGCGCTGCTGCACATCTGTGCCACATAACAGAAATATTATGTGGCAGTTAGGCTCCCCGCTGCCTGCGCCGCTGCTGGATATAGTCTGGTACGGTGTCAGGACTAGATCCGACACTTTCATCCCCAGTGGCATAGATGAGAAACTGTGGTCCCCGGTGCAAGTTTTACATTGGGGCACCCAAGCACTCCGTACATAACAATTGATAAGGCACACCAAAACCTAACAAGGACAACCACAGTGTCAGAGATGCAAGAAGGGGATGGGAAACAGTTTGTTAATGATTAATACTATTCAAAGCATCTACAGAAGTGAACATTATCAGCACAGGACCAATAAAGAGCTAATACTGCAGTTGAGGGGTGGGCCCTTCTGGGTGCCTTTGGCCCAAGGGCCCCAATGCGGACGCAAATCTCTGCACCTCCTATTGCTATGCCACTGTTGATCCCCTTTGGCACAACTCTGCAACTTGTAATTATATACATTACTTTCTTCCTATGTTGCTGTCACTTACAGTAGGTAGTAAAAATGTGACAGAACCGACAGATTTTGGACTAGTCCATCTCCTCGTGGGGAATTTTCATGGTTTTCTTTATTATCAAAAGCACTTAGCGAATGGCAATTGCTCTGTCCAACTGCAAAAAAGTGGGCAGTGAACATGGAGGCTGGCCAGCATCTTTGTATAAATCCTTTTCAGGGAGTGTCTTTATAAAGAGTAAAGACCATGTTGAGAATCCCTCATGAAGAGATGAACTAGTCCAAAACCTGTCGGTTCTGTCAGATTTATACTACCTACTGTAAGCGACAGCAACATAGGAGATGAGTAATTTATGGCTCATTTTACTCTGGAAGAAACATTTTTTATTTGCATGTGTTCACATGTATTTTAAATGTTACAATTTTAACGATAGTGGTCCTTTAACCACTTCCTGACCGCCACAAGTACAATTGGCGGCCGGGAAGTGGATCCCGCAAGAACCGCCGCATGTACAAATGGCGGCGGTCCTTGTACGGGCATGGGCGGAGCGATCGCGTCATCCGTGACGCGATCCTCCGCCGGAGACTGGCTCCGCCCCCCTCGTGCTGTAACCCGCCGGCCGTTCGGAAGCGCTGGCGGGTTACTAGCACCTGGATCGCCGCATACAAAGTGTATAATACACTTTGTAATGTATACAAAGTGTATTATACAGGCTGCCTCCTGCCCTGGTGGTCCCAGTGTCCGAGGGACCACCAGGGCAGGCTGCAGCCACCCTAGTCTGCACCCAAGCACACTGATTTCCCCCTCGCCCCCTGATCGCCCACAGCACCCCTCAGACCCCCCTCCTGTCCACCCCCCAGACCACTGTTTGCACCCAATCACCCCCCTAATTACCCATCAACCACTCCCTGTCACTATCTGTCAACACTATTTTTTTATGCCCTAAACTGCCCCCTGCTCCCTCCTGATCACCCCCCCACCCCTCAGATTCTCCCCAGACCCCCCCCCAGTCCCCCCCCCCTGTGTACTGTATGCATCTATCCCCCTGATCACCTGTCAATCACCTGTCTATCACCTGTTAATCACCCATCAATCACCCCCTGTCACTGCCACCCATCAATCAGCCCCTAACCTGCCCCTTGCGGGCAATCTGATCACCCACCCACATCAGTAGATCGCCCGCAGATCCGACGTCAGATCACCTCCCAAGTGCAGTGTTTACATCTATTCTCTACCCTAAACACCCACTAATTACCCATCAATCACCCATCAATCACCCCCTATCACCACCTGTCACTGTTACCCATCAGATCAGACCCTAATCTGCCCCTTGCGGGCACCCAATCACCCACCTACACACTCAGATTGCCCTCAGACCCCCCCCTTATCAATTCGCCAGTGCAATATTTACATCTGTTCTTCCCTGTAATAACCCACTGATCACCTGTCAATCACCTGTCAATCACCCATCAATCACCCCCTGTCACTGCCACCCATCAATCACCCCCTGTCACTGCCACCCATCAATCAGCCCCTAACCTGCCCCTTGCGGGCAATCTGATCACCCACCCACACCAATAGATCGCCCGCAGATCTGACGTCAGATCACCTCCCAAGTGCAGTCTTTACATCTGTTCTCTACCCTAAACACCCACTAATTACCCATCAATCACCCCCTGTCACTGCTACCCATCAGATTAGACCCCTATCTGCCCCTAGGGCACTCAATCACTCGCCCACACCCTCAGAATGCCCTCAGACCCCAGCCCTGATCACCTCGCCAGTGCATTGCTTGCATCTATTCCCCACTCTAATCACACCTTGAGACACCCATCAATCACCTCCTGTCACCCCCTAGCACACCTACCCGTCAGATCAGGCCCTAATTTGCCCCGTGTGGGCTCCTGATCACTTGGCCAAACCCTCAGATCCCCCTCAGACCCCCTTCCGATCACCTCCCCAGTGCATTGATTACATCTATTTTCCCCTCTAACCACCCCCTGAGACACCCATAAATCACCTCCTGTCACCCCCCTAGCACTCCTATCCATCAGATCAGGCCCAATACAACCTGTCATCTAAAAGGCCACCCTGCTTATGACCGGTTCCACAAAATTCGCCCCCTCATACACCACCTGTCATCAAAATTTGCAGATGCTTATACCCCTGAACAGTCATTTTGAGACATTTGGTTTCCAGACTACTTACGGTTTTGGGCCCGTAAAATGCCAGGGCGGTATAGGAACCCCACAAGTGACCCCATTTTAGAAAAAAGACACCCCAAGGTATTCTGTTAGGTGTATGACGAGTTCATAGAAGATTTTATTTTTTGTCAAAAGTTAGCGGAAATTGATTTTATTGTTTTTTTTTCACAAAGTGTCATTTTTCACTAACTTGTGACAAAAAATGAAATCTTCTATGAGCTCGCCATACACCTAACGGAATACCTTGGGGTGTCTTCTTTCTAAAATGGGGTCACTTGTGGGGTTCCTATACTGCCCTGGCATTTTAGGGGCCCTAAACCGTGAGGAGTAGTCTAGAAAACAAATGCCTCAAAATGACCTGTGAATAGGACGTTGGGCCCCTTAGCGCACCTAGGCTGCAAAAAAGTGCCACACATGTGGTACCGCAGTACTCAGGAAAAGTAGTATAATGTGTTTTGGGGTGTATTTTTACACATACCCATGCTGGGTGGGAGAAATATCTCTGTAAATGACAATTGTTTGATTTTTTTTTTACACACAATTGTCCATTTACAAACAATTGTCATTTACAGAGATATTTCTCCCACCCAGCATGGGTATGTGTAAAAATACACCCCAAAACACATTATATTACTTCTCCTGAGTACGGCGGTATCACATGTGTGGCACTTTTTTTACACCCTAAGTTAGCTAAGGGGCCCAAAGTCCAATGAGTACCTTTAGGATTTCACAGGTCATTTTGCGACATTTGGTTTCAAGACTACTCCTCACGGTTTAGGGCCCCTAAAATGCCTGGGCAGTATAGGAACCCCACAAATGACCCCATTCTAGAAAGAAGACACCCAAAGGTATTCTGTTAGGAGTATGGTGAGTTCATAGAAGATTTTTTTTTTTTGTCACAAGTTAGCGGAAAATGACACTTTGTGAAAAAAAACAATTAAAATCAATTTCCGCTAACTTGTGATAAAAAATAAAATCTTCTATGAACTCACCATTCTCCTAATGGAATACCTTGGGGTGTCTTCTTTCTAAAATGGGGTCATTAGTGGGGTTCCTATACTGCCCTGGCATTTTAGGGGCCCTAGTAGTCTTGAAACAAAAATGACCTGTGAAATCCTAAAGGTACTCATTGGACTTTGGGCCCCTTAGCGCAGTTAGGGTGCAAAAAAGTGCCACACATGTGGTATCACCATACTCAAGAGAAGTAGTATAATGTGTTTTGGGGTGTATTTTTACACATACCCATGCTGGGTGGGAGAAATATCTCTGTAAATGGACAATTGTGTGTAAAAAAAAAATCAAACAATTGTCATTTACAGAGATATTTCTCCCACCCAGCATGGGTATGTGTAAAAATACACCCCAAAACACATTATACTACTTCTCCTGAGTACGGCAATACCACATGTGTGGCACTTTTTTGCAGCCTAACTGCGCTAAGGGGCCCAAAGTCCAATGACCACCTTTAGGCTTTACAGGGGTCCTTACAAATAGGCACCCCCAAAATGCCAGGACAGTAAACACACCTCACAAATTACCCCATTTTGGAAAGTAGACACTTCAAGGTATTCAGAGAGGAGCATAGTGAGTTCGTGGCAGATTTCATTTTTTTTTGTCGCAAGTCAGCAGAAATGGAAACTTTTTTTTTTCTTTTTTGTCACAAAGTGTCATTTTCCGCTAACTTGTGACACAAAATTAAATCTTCCATGAACTCACCATGCCTCTCAGTGAATACTTTGGGATGTCTTCTTTCCAAAATGGGGCCATTTGGGGGTTATTTATACTATCCTGGAATTCTAGCCCCTCATGAAACATGACAGGTGGTCAGAAAAGTCATAGATGCGTCAAAATGGGAAAAATCACTTTTTGCACCATAGTTTGTAAACGCTATAACTTTTACCCAAACCAATCAATATAGGCTGAATGGGTTTTTTTTTTTATTAAAAACATGTTTGTCCACATTTTTTCGTGCTGCATGTATACAGAAATTTTACTTTATTTGAAAAATGTCAGCACAGAAAGTTAAAAAAATCATTTTTTTGACAAAATTCATGTCTTTTTTGATGAATATAATAAAAAGTAAAAATCGCAGCAGCAATCAAATAGCACCAAAAGAAAGCTTTATTAGTGACAAGAAAAGGAGCCAAAATTCATTTAGGTGGTAGGTTGTATGAGCGAGCAATAAACCGTGAAAGCTGCAGTGGTCTGAATGGAAAAAAAGGGTCTGGTTTAAGGGGGGGTAAAGCCCACGGTCCTCAAGTGGTTAAGGACCATCAGGACAAAACATGAAACCCTTACAAAGTACAACCATCCAGACAGCCCAAAATCTATGTGGACTTCTCCAAACCCCTCTGCAACATTTCATGGGTACTTGAACTTTTTACACAAGCTATGCATTGTATATGAGGAATAAATCCAGCTGTCAAGGAAGTATGACAAAATGCATCATACTTTTACAAACTGACAAAATAAAACCGAGCAAAGCAATGAATGTCCTCTTTGTGTGATCAGTGGTGCCACTGCCTACATGTGGAATGCTGTGGCTTGTCTTCCACCCATGATAATTGTACACTTCGGGTCATTACTGTCCAGTCCCAGACATATCAGTAGCGATTCTAACTAATGACGTCAATCAAATTTTTTGTACGTAGAAATATCCAGTTAATTAATCACTGTCTCCAGTAAAAATAAATTTAAGTTCTTAAAACGAATACGTTGCCAAAAAGCAGTTAACAATATAACTCATGCATATTTGGGCAAGCTGTAATGGGAAGGACCATAATGGCATCCTCTGTAGAGAACTGTTCGCCAGCGAAAGGGAACCGGCAAAGTTCCGGGGTTCGCGATCACGGAGAACCGCAAACTTTTCCGGAAGTTCGATTCGCCCCCATAGTGCATCATTAGGGTCAACTTTGACCCTCTACATCACAGTCAGCAGGCACATTGTAGCCAAACAGGCTACACTCCCTCCTGGAGCCCTACCCCCTTACAAAAGGCAGGTAGCATCAGGCATTGGACTCACTCGTGCGCCTGCAGTAATTAGAGAAGGGAGAGCTGCTGCTGCTGCTGCAGAGAGAGTTATAGGGAAAGCTTAGTTAGGCTCTTGTAGGCTTGTTAGCTTGTTCCTTGCTGATTCTTATTGCTAAAAAAAGCACCCCTCAACAGCTCTTTTGAGAGCTAATCTTGTTCTTGTGATCTATTTTTGTGTGTGTGTGTGTCCCACAGACACTTGTGTTGCATTGACAGCCTTGGTAATTCCTACTGTGCCACTGCCAGGCGGCCAGGCCCAGCACATTCAGTGACTACCTGTGTGTGCGACAGGCAGCTGCACATTTGTAATCCCAGTCACTGCACCTGTTCACTGTTCAGTGCACCTACCTACCTATACCTACGTGAGCGCACGCATTGTTAATACCACCAGTCATTGCACCTGTTCAGGGTACCTGATAAAGAACACACTTTCCACACGCTTTAACAGGCCTATCCGTCTCCAGGCCTGGAAGCAAGTGCCGCTCTCCCGCAGGTACACCACTCCTGCACACTTTGTACTAGACAAAAAACAGGAGACAGCACACCGATTGCTTCTTCAAGTAATCTGTATTCAAACCATACAGTTACAGAGCACACAAGGACACGACATGTTTCGGGCGTAGCCCTTCCTCAGGTGTGTTACACCCAGTGAACATTACCCATATATACCCCACCCACAGGAAGTCACCTGACCACACAGTGGTAATGCAATAATCTAACTCTTGTCTTTTTTGTTTTCTATAAATGGACACACCAGCTCAGAAAGTCTTATGGTTTACTGGGTAAAGGAGAGGCATTTAGAAACACTTAGGCTACTAACACACATTTAAGATACATTGCATGTAAAATGGCTGTTATGCAATTAATATAAAAAGCATGCATAGTTTGCATTATACCCACTAATCTTTAACAAAGTTTCGTGGCTAAAGCCTTATGTTTCTGTGACCGGAAATGGTGTTACACTCATTAACCACTTGAGGACCACAGTCTTTCTACCCCTTAAGGACCGGCCACTTTTTTTCCATTCAGACCACTGCAGCTTTCACGGTTTATTGCTCGCTCATACAACCTACCACCTAAATGAATTTTGGCTCCTTTTCTTGTCACTAATAAAGCTTTCTTTTGGTGCTATTTGATTGCTCCTGCGATTTTTACTTTTTATTATATTCATCAAAAAAGACATGAATTTTGGCAAAAAAATGATTTTTTTAACTTTCTGTGCTGACAATTTTCAAATAAAGTAAAATTTCTGTATACATGCAGCGCGAAAAATGTGGACAAACATGTTTTTGATAAAAAAAAAACCATTCAGTGTATATTTATTGGTTTGGGTAAAAGTTATAGCGTTTACAAACTATGGTGCAAAAAGTGAATTTTGCCATTTTCAAGCATCTATGACTTTTCTGACCCCCTGTCATGTTTCATGAGGGGCTAGAATTCCAGGATAGTATAAATACCCCCCAAATGACCCCATTTTGGAAAGAAGACATCCCAAAGTATTCACTGAGAGGCATAGTGAGTTCATAGAAGATATTATTTTTTGTCACAAGTAAGCGGAAAATGACACTTTGTGACAAAAAAAAAGAAAAAAAAAAGAATCCATTTCTTCTAACTTGCGACAAAAAAAAATGAAATCTGCCACGGACTCACCATGCCCCTCTCTGAATACCTTGAAGTGTCTACTTTCCAAAATGGGGTCATTTGTGGGGTGTGTTTACTGTCCTCGCATTTTGGGGGGTGCTAATTTGTAAGCACCCCTGTAAAGCCTAAAGGTGCTCATTGGACTTTGGGCCCCTTAGCGCAGTTAGGCTGCAAAAAAGTGCCACACATGTGGTATTGCCGTACTCAAGAGAAGTAGTAGAATGTGTTTTGGGGTGTATTTTTACACATACCCATGCTGGGTGGGAGAAATATCTCTGTAAATGACAATTTTTTCATTTTTTTTACACACAATTGTCCATTTACAGAGTTATTTCTCCCACCCAGCATGGGTATGTGTAAAAATACACCCCAAAACACATTGTACTACTTCTCCCGAGTACGGCGATACCACATGTGTGGCACTTTTTTGCACCCTAACTGCGCTAAAGGGCCCAAAGTCCAATGAGTACCTTTAGGATTTCACAAGTCATTTTGCGGAATTTGATTTCCAGACTACTCCTCACGGTTTAGGGCCCCTAAAATGCCAGGGCAGTATAGGAACCCCACAAATGACCCCATTTTAGAAAGAAGACACCCCAAGGTATTCCGTTAGGAGTATGGTGAGTTCATAGAAGATTTTATTTTTTGTCAAAAGTTAGCGGAAAATTGATTTTTATTGTTTTTTTCACAAAGTGTCATTTTCCACTAACTTGTGACAAAAAATAAAATCTTCTATGAACTCACCATACTCCTAACGGAATACCTTGAGGTGTCTTCTTTCTAAAATGGGGTCATTTGTGGGGTTCCTATACTGCCCTGGCATTTTAGGGGCCCTAAACCGTGAGGAGTAGTCTGGAAATCAAATTCCGCAAAATGACCTGTGAAATCCTAAAGGTACTCATTGGACTTTGGGCCCTTTAGCGCAGTTAGGGTGCAAAAAAGTGCCACACATGTGGTATCGCCGTACTCGGGAGAAGTAGTACAATGTGTTTTGGGGTGTATTTTTACACATACCCATGCTGGGTGGAAGAAATAACTCTGTAAATGGACAATTGTGTGTAAAAAAATCAAAAGATTGTCATTTACAGAGGTATTTCTCCCACCCAGCATGGGTATGTGTAAAAATACACCCCAAAACACATTGTACTACTTCTCCCGAGTATGGCAATACCACATGTGTGGCACTTTTTTGCACCCTAACTGCGCTAAAGGGCCCAAAGTCCAATGAGTACCTTTAGGATTTCACAGGTCATTTTGCGAAATTTGATTTCCAGACTACTCCTCACGGTTTAGGGCCCCTAAAATGCCAGTTCAGTATAGGAACCCCACAAATGACCCCATTTTAGAAAGAAGACACCCCAAGGTATTCCGTTAGGAGTATGGTGAGTTCATAGAAGATTTTATTTTTTGTCACAAGTTAGTGGAAAATGACACTTTGTGAAAAAAACAATAAAAATCAATTTTCCGCTAACTTTTGACAAAAAATAAAATCTTCTATGAACTCACCATACTCCTAACGGAATACCTTTGGGTGTCTTCTTTCTAGAATGGGGTCATTTGTGGGGTTACTATACTGCCCTGGCATTTTAGGGGCCCTAAACCGTGAGGAGTAGTCTTGAAACCAAATGTCGCAAAATGACCTGTGAAATCCTAAAGGTACTCATTGGACTTTGGGCCCCTTAGCGTACTTAGGGTGTAAAAAAGTGCCACACATGTGGTACCGCCGTACTCAGGAGAAGTAGTATAATGTGTTTTGGGGTGTATTTTTACACATACCCATGCTAAGTGGGAGAAATATCTCTGTAAATGACAATTGTTTGATTTGTTTTACACACAATTGACCATTTACATAGAAATTTCTCCCACCCAGCATGGGTATGTGTAAAAATACACCCCAAAACACATTATACTACTTTTCCTGAGTACGGGGGTACCACATGTGTGACACTTTTTTTTGCAGCCTAGGTGCGCTAAGGGGCCCAACGTCCTATTCACGGGTCATTTTGAGGCATTTGTTTTCTAGACTACTCCTAGTAGTTTAGGGCCCCTAAAATGCCAGAGCAGTATAGGAACCCCACAAGTGACCCCATTTTAGAAAGAAGACACCCCAAGGTATTCCGTTAGGTGTATGGCGAGTTCATAGAAGATTTTATTTTTTGTCACAAGTTAGTGAAAAATGACACTTTGTGAAAAAAACCCAATAAAAATCAATTTCCGCTAACTTTTGACAAAAAATAAAATCTTCTATGAACTCGTCATACACCTAACAGAATACCTTGGGGTGTCTTTTTTTCTAAAATGGGGTCACTTGTGGGGTTCCTATACCGCCCTGGCATTTTACGGGCCCAAAACCGTGAGTAGTCTGGAAACCAAATGTCTCAAAATGACTGTTCAGGGGTATAAGCATCTGCAAATTTTGATGACAGGTGGTCTATGAGGGGGCGAATTTTGTGGAACCGGTCATAAGCAGGGTGGCCTTTTAGATGACAGGTTGTATTGGGCCTGATCTGATGGATAGGAGTGCTAGGGGGGTGACAGGAGGTGATTGATGGGTGTCTCGGGGGGTGGTTAGAGGGGAAAATAGATGCAATCAATGCACTGGGGAGGTGATCGGAAGGGGGTCTGAGGGGGATCTGAGGGTTTGGCCGAGTGATCAGGAGCCCACACGGGGCAAATTAGGGCCTGATCTGATGGGTAGGTGTGCTAGGGGGTGACAGGAGGTGATTGATGGGTGTCTCAAGGTGTGATTAGAGGGGGGAATAGATGCAAGCAATGCACTGGCGAGGTGATCAGGGCTGGGGTCTGAGGGCATTCTGAGGGTGTGGGCGGGTGATTGAGTGCCCTAGGGGCAGATAGGGGTCTAATCTGATAGGTAGCAGTGACAGGGGGTGATTGATGGGTAATTAGTGGGTGTTTAGGGTAGAGAACAGATGTGAACACTGCACTTGGGAGGTGATCGGACGTCGGATCTGCGGGCGATCTATTGGTGTGGGTGGGTGATCAGATTGCCCGCAAGGGGCAGGTTAGGGGCTGATTGATGGGTGGCAGTGACAGCGGGTGATTGATGGGTGGCAGTGACAGGGGGTGATTGATGGGTGATTGATAGGTGATTGACAGGTGATCAGTGGGTTATTACAGGGAAGGACAGATGTAAATAATGCCCTGGCGAATTGATAAGGGGGGGTCTGAGGGCAATCTGAGCGTGTAGGCGGGTGATTGGGTGCCCGCAAGGGGCAGATTAGGGTCTGATCTGATGGGTAACAGTGACAGGTGGTGATAGGGGGTGATTGATGGGTAATTAGTGGGTGTTTAGAGGAGAGAATAGATGGAAACACTGCGCTTGGGTGGTGATCTGATGTCAGATCTGCGGGCGATCTATTGGTGTGGGTGGGTGATCAGTTTGCCCGCAAGGGGCAGGTTAGGGGCTGATTGATGGGTGGCAGTGACAGGGGTGATTGATGGGTGGCAGTGACAGGGGGTGATTGATGGGTGCTTGACAGGTGATCAGTGGGTTATTACAGGGAAGGACAGATGTAAATAATGCCCTGGCGAATTGATAAGGGGGGGTCTGAGGGCAATCTGAGCGTGTAGGCGGGTGATTGGGTGCCCGCAAGGGGCAGATTAGGATCTGATCTGATGGGTAACAGTGACAGGTGGTGATAGGGGGTGATTGATGGGTGATTGATGGGTAATTAGTGAGTGTTTAGAGGAGAGAATAGATGGAAACACTGCGCTTGGGTGGTGATCTGATGTCGGATCTGCGGGCGATCTATTGGTGTGGGTGGGTGATCAGTTTGCCCGCAAGGGGCAGGTTAGGGGCTGATTGTTGGGTGGCAGTGACAGGGGGTGATTGATGGGTGATAGGTGATTGGCAGGTGATTGACAGGTGATCAGTGGGTTATTACAGGGAAGGACAGATGTAATTAATGCACTGGTGAATTGATAAGGGGGGGGGGGGGGTCTGAGGGCAATCTGAGCGTGTGGGCGGGTGATTGGGTGCCCGCAAGGGGCAGCTTAGGGTCTGATCTGATAGGTAACAGTGACAGGTGGTGATAGGGGGTGATTGATGGGTGATTGATGGGTAATTAGTGGGTGTTTAGAGAAGATAACAGATGTAAACAATACATTTGGGAGGTAATCTGACGGCGGGTTTGCGGGCGATCTAATGGTGTGGGTGGGTGATCAGATTGCCCGCAAGGGGCAGGTTAGGAGCTGATTGATGGGTGGCAGTGACAGGGGGTGACAGGGTGTGATTGATGGGTGATAGGTGATTGGCAGGTGATTGACAGGTGATCAGTGGGTTATTACAGGGAAGAACAGATGTAATTAATGCACTGGCGAATTGATAAGGGGGGGTCAGAGGGCAATCTGAGCATGTTGGCGGGTGATTGGGTGCCCGCAAGGGGCAGATTAGGGTCTGATCTGATAGGTAAAAGTGACAGGTGGTGATAGGGGGTGATTGATGGGTGATTGATGGGTAATTAGTGGGTGTTTAGAGGAGAGAATAGATGTAAACAATGGATTTGGGAGGTGATCTGATGTCGGATCTGCGGGCGATCTATTGGTGTGGGTGGGTGATCAGATTGCCCGCAAGGGGCAGGTTAGGGGCTGATTGTTGGGTGGCAGTGACAGGGGGTGATTGATGGGTGATTGATGGGTGATTGATGGGTGATTGACGGGTGATTGACAGGTTATCAGGGAAGATAGATGCATACAGTACACAGGGGGGGGGGGTCTGGGGGGGGGGTCTGGGGAGAATCTGAGGGGTGGGGGGGTGATCAGGAGGAGGCAGGGGGCAGGGGGGGGGGGATAAAAAAAAAATAGCGTTGACAGATAGTGACAGGGAGTGATTGATGGGTTATTAGGGGGGTGATTGGGTGCAAACAGGGGTCTGGGGGGTGGGCAGGGGGGGGTCTGAGGGGTGCTGTGGGCGATCAGTGGGCGGGGGGGGGGCAGATCAGTGTGTTTGGGTGCAGACTAGGGTGGCTGCAGCCTGCCCTGGTGGTCCCTCCGACACTGGGACCACCAGGGCAGGAGGCAGCCTGTATAATACACTTTGTATACATTACAAAGTGTATTATACACTTTGTAGCGGCAATCGCGGGGTTAACATCCCGCCGGCGCTTCCGTATGGCCGGCGGGATGTTACGGCGGGTGGGCGGAGCCAGTTGCCGGGGGAAGCGCGCGTCATCAATGACGCGATCGCTCCCCCGGCATGCCTAAAGGACGCGCCGCCTGAAGGCGTATTGCGGTCCTTTAGGCGTCCACTTTGCCGCCGCCCATGGGCTGTGGGCGGTCGGCAAGTGGTTGAGGTAAAGGCCCATACATATGATAGATTAAATCAGCTGAGGTGGCCAAAAATAACAAGCTTTGCTGATAATCCAGCATGTGTACAGCAACTTCCGACTCCCATCGGCCGCACGCCGATGATCTGCCAGGCGGATCAATTTTGCCCAGCGACGGCTGTTAGCTTTGTTCTCCTTGCTTACTCCGCCACCTGCATGATGTCACACCTGCTCCGCTCTGTCAGACCTCTGTTCCCCACCCTGCAACAGTACACATTGTTAGCCTGCAGGCCTGCAGGCATTGGAAAAAAAATAGGAACTGTTTGTACATAGGCAAAAATAAAGTGCACAAGGCAAGGCATATGTGGATATAGAGGATATAGAGAGAGGTAGAAGCACGAAAAGGACCACCTAATACTAATTTCTAGGTGCAGGGGAAAAGCTACATAATATTGAATTCTCAGAGATCAATACTGGTAACTTGTGTGGGGGCCGTGTTGGTAGCATTTACAATAGAAAAGAAGACTACAAGCAAAAAACATATATATTGCAAGTATTCTTTCAGGCAGCTCAGAGGCTAGGAGGTAAGCAGGGCCGTGCAGAGGGTCCTTAAGTGGGGGGTGCTCAATTTTAAAAAAAGGGGCCTGGCAATGCTTTCACCCGCATGCCTCCCCCTCCTCGTTTCTGGCTAGGGGGGTATTGATTGTCATGCTGCTGAATGCAGATGATGGGTGCCATGTGGGTTCTTGGTGTAAGTACTGAGTGTCATGTGGGTTCTGGCTATGGTTGGGTATCGAGTGCCATGCCGGTGTTGATTGCAAATACTTAGTGCCATGTAAGATCTGGGTGCATGTACTCGATGTCATGTGGGTGCTGGTTACAGGTACTGAATGTGACATGGGTGCGAATACTTGGCGCCATGCCTGTACTGGGTGCTGGCTATGGCTGGGCTTTGGGCATCACATGGGTTTTGAATGCAGGTACTTTGGGTGCAGGTACGGGTTAAGTGGGTGCTTGGTGCAGATAGTGGGGGCCATGTGGAAGCTGTGTGCAGGTGTGAGTACTGGGTGCAATTTTAGGCCAGGGTGCAGATACTTGGTGTCATGTGAGTGTGAGTATGGGTGCCAGCTATGAGGGGAAGGGGTGGCTGATGGAAAAAGTAGAGGTCAGTGTGGGTGCTGCAGGAATGGGCAGGGCCGTGCAGAGGATCCTCAAGGATGTGGTGCTCAAATTTGAAATTGATAAATCGTGCT
This sequence comes from Hyperolius riggenbachi, assembly GCF_040937935.1. Taxonomy (NCBI): domain Eukaryota; kingdom Metazoa; phylum Chordata; class Amphibia; order Anura; family Hyperoliidae; genus Hyperolius; species Hyperolius riggenbachi. Next base: position 346,542,066 of record NC_090647.1, on the reverse strand, counting down.
AAATTGTGGGATGTAATACCCCCTCTCCAGAAAGCATAACGCAGTCTTAACCCCCCCCCCCCCCTACACACACACACACACGCGTACACCTTTTTAGCAGTATCAGGCAGACTTTGTATCTCCTTCCAACCAACTCATTTAGTGCTACCACCCTCACATCAGCAGTGATAGGTGCCCACTGTTAGTGGGTTAGAGTAGGCACAGTGGAGCCCACAGTGGAGGCACAGACTCACCTTTCATTACTGGGACCTCTGTCCCTCTTGATCAGCACCCAAGCCTCTTTTCAGGCAAAGAAGTGGTTACCAATATGCAGTGGTTGCTAAGCATTAGTAGATGCAAAACTGCAATAAGTGCCAAGGAGCGGTGGGTGTCCAGATGCAGTAGATGGTTGGTAAGACGCAAAGGTTCACTTTGTGCTAAGTTGCAGTGGGTGCCGAGATGCCAAAGTAAAGTCTGTGTCAAGCTGCTTTGGGTTCCAAAGTCCAGTTTGTATTGGGTGTTTATTTGCAGTCGGTGCTATGCAGTATTGGGTGCTGAATGAGTAGCAGATGGTGATTAACAATACTGGGTGCCAATTGGTACAGGGAGCCATGTGAGTGTTGGACATGAGTGAGTAGGGAGTGCCATGGGTGGTCTGGATGTGTGGGATGGGAGAGTACCGAGTCTCATATGGGCTTGGATGCTTGGTGCTATTTGGGTGCTGGCCATGGACGGGTACTAGGTGCATATAATGGCTTTGGAACTTGGTGCCGTGTGAGTACTGTGCCATGTGGGTGTTGATTATGGGGGTATGTGGGTCTTAGGTGCAAATACTGAGTGCCAAGTGGATACTGGGAGTGAGTACATGGTGACATATGGGTGATGGGTGCTGGCTAGTGGGGTATTTGTTGTCATGTGGGTGCTAAAGGCAAATGCTGGGTGCAATGTGGGTTCTGAGTGCTGGCACAGGGTGTCATGTGGATTGCTGTATGGGTGTGTATCAACCACCATGTAGGTGTTGGTTGCAGGTACTCAGTCCCTTGTGAGTTCTGGGTGCAAGTACTGGATGTCATATGTGAGTGCTTGGTGTGGGTGCTGGGCACCAAGTGGAGGCTTAGTGCAACTGAAACTACTACAGATGAAACATGTGGGTGTTGGGTGCAGGTACTGGGTATCACATAGGTGCAAATACTTGGTACCATGCGTGCAATGGGTGCTAGCTATGGGTGGGCATTGTGTGTCATGTGAGTTCTGAGTGCAGGTACTTTGGGTGCTAGTACTAATTATGTGAGTGAAGATAGTGGGTGCCATGTGAAGGCGGTGTGCAGGTGTGAGTAGTGAGTGACATGTTGGGGCTGGGTGCAAGTACTGTGCCATGTAGGTGTGAGTTCTGGGTGCCAGCTATAGGGTGAAGGGGTGCAGGTATTGGGTGTCTTGTGGCTGTTTGATGCAAGTATTAAGTGCCATATTGAGGCCGGATGTGAGTATTGGGTGCAGGGTGCTTGGTGCAAGTACTGGGTGCTTGCTATAGTGGGGGTTACTTGTTGAGTGTAATGTGGGTGCTGAATATTGGTGGGATTGCTGTGGGTGCAGGGGGTGAGAGATCACTGTGGGTGCTGGGGGAGGGATAGGTCAGTGTGGGTGCTGGGGTAGGCAGGATCACTGCTAGAGCTGGGGAGGGAGAGGTCACTGTGGATGCTAGATGGAGGGAGAGGTCACTGTGGGTGATAGGTGGAGGGAAATGTCACTGTGGGTGCTGGGTAAGGGAGAGGTCACTGTGGGTGCTAGGTGGAGGGAGTGGTCACTGTGGGTGCTGGGGGAGGGAGTTGTCACTGTGGGTGCTGGGGGAGGGAAAGGTTACTGTGGTTGCTGGGTAAGAGAGAGGTCACTGTAGGTGCTAGGTGGAGGGAGAGGTCACTGTGGGTGCTGGGTAAGGGAGAGGTCACTGTGGGTGCTGGGTAAGGGAGAGGTCACTGTGGGTGCTGGGGGAGGGAGAGGTCACTGTGGGTGCTGGGGAAGGGAGTGGTCGCTGTGGGTGCTAGATGGAGGGAAAGGTCACTGTGGGTGCTGGGTAAGAGAGAGGTCACTGTGGGTGCTAGGTGGAGGGAGAGGTCACTGTGAGTGCTAGGGGAGGGAGTGGTCACTGGGTACTAGGTGGAGGGAGAGGTCAATATGGGTGCTGGGGGAGGTAAAGGTCAGTATGGGTCCTAGGTGGAGGGAGAGGTCAGTATGCCACACTAGGATTCCTGTCTGGGCCTCTTCACTTGAAAGTGTCCCAGGCGGGGGTGGAGCTTCCCGTGGATGGGCGGGGCTTATGTCGGTCAGGGCGGGGCTTATTTTGCGCGGCGAGAGGGGCCTTTTTTTGAAGATTTTAAAAAGAAGGGTGCCTGGGCACCCAGAGCACCCCCCTGTGCACGTGCCTGATGATAGCATATATGGGTTTGCAATTAGCCAAAAAACATTTGTAGGGGGGCACTACACCTGTTAAAAAAATGTGTTTTCCCTCCTAAAGTTTAACCACTTCACCACTGAGGGGTTTTACCCTCTGACCACCAGAGCAATTTTCACCTTTCAGCGCTCCTTCCATTCATTCGTCTATAACTTTATTATTACTTATCCCAATGAAATGAACTATATCTTGTTTTTTTTTGCCACCAATTAGGCTTTCTTTAGGTGGGACATTATGCCAAGAATTATTTTATTCTAAATGTGTTTTAATGGGGAAATAGGAAAAAATGTGGGAAAAAATTATTATTTTTCAGTTTTCGGCCATTATAGTTTTTAAATAAAGCATGCTACTGTAAATAAAACCCATGAAATGTATTAACCCATTTGTCCCGGTTATAAAACCATTTAAATTATGTCCCTATCACAATGTTTCAGTAGTCATGAAGGAGTCCGCACACAGACTTCACGGAGCAATTTCCATCAATTTATTGTCCCATCACATGTGTGTAAATACATAGTCTGACCTGCATAGGCCAGGTCTGTGTGCGGACTCCTTCATGACTACTGTGACTTATGGCCTTGGGGCCCGGCACCAGCATACCCTCTGACGTGAGTGCGGTCCTTGGATTGAATTGAACTATCACAATGTTTGGCGACAATATTTTATTTGGAAATAAAGGTGCAATTTTTTCAGTTTTGCATCCATCCCTAATTACAAGCCCGCAGTTTATAAAGTAACAGTGTTATACCCTCTTGACATAAATATTTAAAAAGTTCAGTCCCTAAGGTAACTATTTATGTTTTTTTTTTATTGTATTTTTTTTTTTTTTTAATTACAAAAAAAAAAAAAAAAAATTGGGGAGTGTGGGAGGTAATGAGTTAATTTATTGTGTAAATGTAATGTTTGTATATGTAAAATGCTTTTAGGGTGTAGTTTACTATTTGGCCACAAGATGGCCACAGAGTGTTTGTTTACATGCGACCTGACGCTTACAGGAAGCAGTAGGAGGCTGGGAGACGCACAATGATCTCGCTGTTTCTAAAAGAAGCAGCAGATCATTGCGGGGGCTAGATCAACGAACGGGAATGGATTTTCCCGTTCATTGATCTCCGGGCAAGCAGGCGGCGGCATGCACGAGCGGCGGGTGCGCGCGCACGAGCGGCGGGAGCGCGGACAGCGGCGGTAGCGCGGAAGGTACGGATTTCTCCGTCCCTGGTTTTTTAGGAGGGAAAAAAGGGGCGGAGAAATTCGTACCGCTGGGGGTAAAGTGGTTAAAGGCTACCAGAGCCAAATAGCTACAGTATGTGTAAATGGAGGCTTGTATCATGTGTGTGCATGAGTGCTGATACCTTCCATGCCTCTCGTTCACTTCCGTCATGCTCCATTCAGTTGTAAAAGGCCCCGTTATCAGTTGCAATTTGGGTGATTTTGCTGACCCGCGCACGCACAGTATGTCCATTCCCCCCTGGAAGGGAGCGTGCACGCTGGGAATGCGGGAGCTAGAGAATGGGAGTAAACATACAGGTCAGGTGAGTCACCTAAGTCATGGGGCCTTTTACAGCTGAATGGAGCGCGACGGAAGTGAACGGGAGGCATGGAAGGTATCAACACTCATACACACACTTGATATGAACCTCAATTTACACATACCTGTAGCTATTCTGCTCCGGTATCCTTTAATATTAATTTTCTCAAAAACTACAAGGCCTTTTTAGGCCTCTTTTCCACATGCAGTTGATAGGCAGTCAGGCCTGGAATTACATCACAGGAGCCTATAGGCACAGATGCCTTGGCAACCTAGACTTCAACCTCCATGAATCTAAAAACTCCACTGAACCGCACCGCATGTGTTCTGGCTGGCCCAGCTGTCATTCCTCCCTTACGTCCCTTGCCCGTGGCTATGGTGCCCCTTAGCATTCGTTAGCCAGAAGTACCCTCAGTATTAAATTGCTAGAGGTGCTCTCAACTGAAGGGAGATCTCGTCAGTGGAATGCCAAGAGCTGGATGAGTAACCTCTCATTTACGGGTCAGTGAAAAATGGCGCCCAGCACCGTTAGATAAAAACGGCGCCCCATTCACTTACATTATCAAACGATATTTATCGTTTTAAAAGGTTAAAAAATGGCGCCGACCTTTTGAACGAAATTTATCGTTTTAAAACTGTTTTTTTTGTCCTGCCTGAACGATATTTATCATTTTAACCCCTGCCTTGCTGCCGTTTGGAAAATATCTGCCCGCTGGCTTTAATGTTTAATAGCAAAGCCCCCTTAAAAGCTAAAAACACCAAATTTGCAGGGAATGTTAAGAAGAAAATTGTGAACAAGAGGAAAAAAAAATTCAAAAAGACTTTACAGTTTCTGAGAAAATCGATTTTGAATACTCTTCTTCTGACCGTGGGAAAATTAAACGCCCGCCAACTTTAGCGGTAAATAGCAAAGCCCCTTTAAATGCCAGAAACACCAAATGTGTAGGGAATGTTAAGAAGAATAGTGGGAACACGAAGAAAAAAAATTGTTCAAAAAGACCTTATAGATTTTGAGAAAATCGATTTTAAATCTTCAAAGAGGAAAATGTATCTATTTAAATCGCGCAATGACATTTCCGTGGAAACAATTCCTGCCGACTTTAGCAGTTAATAGCAAAATCCCCTTAAATCCTAGCAACACCACATTTGCAGGATATGTTACAAAGATACTGGGAAACATTATTTAAAAAAAAAAATTGAATTTTTTTTTTTTAATTTAAATTTTTGGGATATGTTCTGAGTGTGGGAAATTTTTTGAAAAAAATGACGTGCGGTCCCCCCTCCCGAGCCTCTGTAACCCCTTGTCCCCCATGCAGGCTGGGATAGCCAGAATGCGGAGCCCCGGCTGACTGGGGCTTCGCACCCTGAGCTATACCAGCCCGCATGGTCCATGGTATGGGGGGCTCCGGGGGGGAGGGGCGGCCAAGCCTCCCCCTCCCCCCGGAGCCCCTTGTCTAATCCATGGACAAGGGGCTCTTCCCCGCCTCCCTTGCCCCAGGTGGAGGCGAGGGCGATGACTCCCGGGGGGGGGGGGGGGTTCATGGTGGCATCTGGGAGTCCCCTTTAAGAAGGGGACCCCCAGATGCCCACCCCCCTCCCAGGAGAAATGAGTATAGGGGTACAAAGTACCCCTTACCCATTTCTACAAAGGGTTAAATGAAATAAAAACGCAACAACGAGAAAAGTCTTTTAATGTTCTAAATTAACCACAAATACTTACCTGTACCTTTAAGAAAAAAATCCCACACCAATTAGATCCCACGACAGTATCCTCCATCTTGCGACCTTCTGATACATCTTGATTGAAGATCTCTGCCGCCCCGACGCCCCACACGCCGCCCCCGCCGCCCCCGCCGCACTGCTCTCAGCTATACTAAGTATAGCTGAGAGTGCGTCTATACAGACGCATTACGACTGGGTGCCGCGCTGCCCTCCCTGCCTCCCCACACCTGTCACCCTCACCCATGCTGGCACCCAATGCACCCATGAGTGCCAGCATGGGTGAGGGTGACAGGTTTGAGAGAGACAGGGAGAGCAGCGGGAGCTAGCGGTAATGCGTCTGTATAGACGCACTCTCAGCTATACTTAGTATTGCTGAGAGCAAAAAAGCAGCTTTAAACTTTGGCTGCAAGGCTCCCCATTGGTTCCTTATCGACCAATGGGGATCCTCCTGATCCCCATTGGTCTGTTAAGGAACCAATGGGGCCCATTGGAGCTAAAATTTAAAGATGCTTTTTTGCTCTAAGCTATACTAAGTATAGCTGAGAGCAGTGCGGCGGAGGCGCCGTGTGTGGCGTTGGGGCGGCGGAGATCTTCAATCAACATGTATCAGAAGGTCGCAAGATAGAGGATACTGTCGTGGGACCTAATTGATGTGGGATTTTTTTCTTAAAGGTACAGGTAAGTATTTCTGAAGATCGCAAGACAGAGGATACTGTCGTCGTTGGACATAACAGATTATAGCGCGGGACCATTTCCGATGATAATGGCGTGGGATTTTTTTCTTAAAGGTACAGGTAAGTATTTCTGAAGATCGCAAGATGGAGGATACTGTCGTGGGACCTAATTGGCGTGGCAATTTTTTCTTAAAGTTACAGGTAAGTATTTCTGGTTAATTTAGAACATTAAAGGACTTTTCTCGTTGTTGCGTTTTTATTTCATTTAACCCTTTATGGAAATGGGTAAGGGGTACTTTGCACCCCTATACTAATTTCTCCTGGGAGGGGGGCAGGCATCTGGGTTCCCCTTCTTAAAGGGGACTCCCAGATGCCACCATGAACCCCCCCCCCCAGGGTAGTCATCGCCCCCACCTCCTCCTGGGGCACCGGAGGTGGGGAAGAGCCCCTTGTCCATGGATTGGACAAGGGCTCCGGGGTGGGAGGGGAAGGCTTGGCCGCCCCTCCCCCCCGAAGCCCCCCCATACCATGGACCATGCGGGCTGGTATAGCTCAGGGTGCGAAGCCCCAGTCGGCCGAGGCTCCGCATTCTGGCTATCCCAGCCTGCATGGGAGACAAGGGGTTACAGAGGCTCGGCAGGGGGGACCGCACGTCATTTTTTTCAAAAAATTTCCCACACTCAGAACATATCCCAAAATTTTTAATTTAAAAAAAAAAAATTTCAATTTTTTTTTAAATAATGTTTCCCAGTATCTTTGTAACATATCCTGCAAATTTGGTGTTGCTAGGATTTAAGGGGACTTTGCTATTAACTGCTAAAGTCGGCGGGAATTGTTTCCACGGAAATGTCATTGCGCGATTTAAATAGATACATTTTCCTCTTTGAAGATTTAAAATCGATTTTCTCAAAAACTATAAGGTCTTTTTGAACAATTTTTTTTCTTCGTGTTCCCACTATTCTTCTTAACATTCCCTACACATTTGGTGTTTCTGGCATTTAAAGGGGCTTTGCTATTAACCGCTAAAGTGGGCGGGCGTTTAATTTTCCTACGGTCAGAAGAAGAATATTCAAAATCGATTTTCTCAAAAACGATAAGGTCTTTTTGAAAAAAAATTTTTTTACGCTTGTTCACAATTTTCTTCTTAACATTCCCTGCAAATTTGGTGTTTTTAGCTTTTAAGGGGGCTTTGCTATTAAACATTAAAGCCGGCGGGCAGATATTTTCCAAACGGCAGCAAAGCAGGGGTTAAAACGATAAATATTGTTCAGGCAGGACAAAAAAAAAATAAATTTAAAATGATAAATTTCGTTCAAAAGGTCTGCACTATTTTCACCTTTTAAAACGATAAATATCGTTTTAAACATATATCGGGCAGAAGGGGGCGCCATTATTTTGCCGGCGCCATTTTTCACTAGATGCCTCATTTATGCTCTGCTCAGGACTCTGCATAGGGAAGAAGGGAGGCTCTAAGAGAGGGGTTTGAGCTGCCTTTCCATCATCAGGCGCCTGTAGGCAAGTGCCTACAGTGTCTTATGGTAAATCCGGCCCTGTAGGCAGTGAAATGCCTCTCAAACTTTCAGAACTGCTCACTGCTGCCTAGTAATTTCTCACTGCTGCCTGGTAACTGCTTGCTAAGCATACAGATCAACTGCCAGTGGAAAAGAAAAAAAATAGTCAATGTGTTTCCAATATTGGCTCCTCACATGTGTAGAAAATTTCATGATTGCATGTATGGGGGTACAGAGAAATTCATAGACTTCAGTTCAAAACTTTTAGCTTTGCATTCCAATTAAGTGGCAAATGGATCTGTGAAAACTGATCTGATTACTGGTTAATTGAATCCGTTTTCACTCCATTGCCACTTAGCTGCTTCCATTCTGTTTTTCCATGTGACCCCCCCTCCCTCCCTCCAGACCCAGAAGTGGATTTTGCTGTATAGAATGGTACATTTCTTCACTAGTGTAAAGAAATGTTCCGTTTTCTCATTGTCCCCAATGCAGCGCTTCAGCTTCCATTTTCATTCCGTGGCCTCAGTGGTCCGGAAAAATTGCTGCAGAACCAAATTTGCGGTCCGTTCTTGCGGAATGGATTCATTCTAACAGTCCAATGTGAACGGATCCATAGGTTAACATCGGATCCATTTGCGTTAGGATCTGTTTCGTTAGGATCTGTAAATGGACCGTTTTTACCACCAGTGTAAAATGGGCCTTAAAGGAATATTTAAGTCATAAAAAAAATGATTTTAACTTACCTGTGGCTTCTTGCAGCCCCCTAGTCCGGCGACGGGCCAGCTTTATGGGAGTCACCGCTGCTGGCTGGAGGGGATCAGGAGAACGTGGTGGGCACAGGATGACTCCAGGAAGTTGCAAGAAGCCTCAGGTAAGTTAAAATCATTTTTTGAATTACTTAAATTGAATACACTTGATGTTTTCGTGCGCGTTTTCTGCACAGAAAAACTGAGAACTGATGTTAATCAATGGGCTAGTACACACTTAATATAATAATAAAAAACGGACATTCTGCATCCTGATTCTGCACATTTTGTCAGTTTTCTGTTTCAATTACATCAGCTGCTGTGAAAAAACGTGTGCGTTTTCCTGCATAGGAACACACTTGGTGTGCAGAAAAAGTATGCAGGAAAACGCGCGCAGAAAACTGAAAGATAAGGGTGTTCCCTGCCTCAGACAAATTTGCCATGTATCTGACTCACAAATTATTCCTGCTCCTCCCTAATAACAAGTAAATAAAAACGTTCTCTGGTCATCATAGCTTCAGACCAGAAAGCAAATATATTTATTTACGAGTGAACTGGATGTAATTTATTACTTAAATTAGTGATGTGGTTGGATTACTCTCAGGGGCGTAACTAGGCCCCACCGGGCCCCCCTGCAGAATTTCAGAGCGCCCCCCCCCCGTCCCTGGGGCCCGCTCGTGGCCGTTTTGTGGGGGCTGGAGGGGTGGCAGCATGAGGGGAAAGCCTTGGCCACAGTCGGCGGGGAGAGGGGAAGTTTCCCCCCTCTCCCTCACCTCGGGGCTCTCCCCTCTGCGCTCCCCTCCAGCTAGTTACAGTGTGTGGGCAGCGGGCAGCGGCGGGCAGATACATACCTTCTTCCGTGCGTTCCATCGCAGACTCCTCGCTCTAGCGGCTGACGTCACTTCCGAAAGTGACGTCAGCCGCTAGAGCGAGGAGTCTGCGGTGGATCGCACGGAAGAAGGTATGTATCTGCTCACCGCTGCCCGCTGCCCACTGCCCACACTGTATCTAGCTGGAGGGGAGCGCAGAGGGGAGAGCCCCGAGGTGAGGGAGAGGGGGGGGGACTTCCCCTCTCCCCGCCGACTGTGGCCAAGGCGTTCCCCTCATGCTGCCACCCCTCCAGCTCCCACAAAACGGCCCCCTTACGGGCCCCAGGGGGGGCCGGGCCCCCCCACAGTAGCATGGGCTGCAGGGCCTATTGTTACGCCACTGATTACTCTGGCATGTGGTGTGTTGAGCTCTCCCAGATTTTCCTCATTAATGGGTATTTTAAACGTTTATTCATTTGAACTCTATGTATGAGACATTACATATTGGGAAGCAGCAATAATAATCTCAGCTCTACTTCCCTGGCTCTGCTATGGACATCCATTCAATTAAATCCATTAAATTTAGGTCCCATTGCGTGACTGACTTTGGATGTCGGTCAGAAAAGTCTGACAAAGAGCATACTCTGAGCAAAGCAATAATGTCCCTTTTGTCTGATCAGTGCTATGTACAGAATGCTGTGGCTTGCCCTCTCCCCATGATAATTGTACACAGTACAGTACTAGACATGCCATTCGCTAAGCAACACAGTAAAATTACTGGGGATTCTAACTACTATGTGGATTTATGAAATAATCAGAAATATCCATTAGTATTTGCTGGCTTCAATATAAATTTCTTTAAATTCTCAAAATTAACACATTGCTATCAAGTGCTTAAAGCGGGATTAACTCTGACATAACATTTAATAAAAACGTGTTTTCCTACTTTTCATTACCATACAATTCTCATATTTGCTTTTATTGTCCATTTACAAATTACAACTTCCCAAAGTACAGTTTATCTGCTCTAAAAGCTGCCATTGTCATTTTTTTTGCATAGTTGCTGCATTTATATATGATAATGTACCTAGTGAGATTTCTCTGCTGTTTTTACATTCTGCTATCCCTGCAAGTTGAACTACTGCACAGCAATGTTTACAAATAATGGCTGTATAGCTCCTAAGCAAACAAAAAGAAGATAATGTTATCATTTGAGTTCGGATCTAACTTTGGCAATAAGCTTCTCACTGAAGAAGAAAGTGCTATGTTTAAGGCTATGTTTAAGGTTTAATGGCCGCTGCAAGGGGTGTCATTGTCAGATACATTCCAACACGACATTAGCCCCTTCAGATCAAAGTGTCGGACCAGGTCGAACACCTTCATCATTGCTGGACCCAGGCTGCGCTGCTGCACATCTGTGCCACGTAACAGAAATATTATGTGGCAGTTAGGCTCCCTGCGCCGCTGCTGGATATAGTCTGGTACGGCGTCAGGACTAGATCCGACACTTTCATCCCCAGTGGCATAGATGAGAAACTGTGGTCCCCGGTGCAAGTTTTACATTGGGGCCCCCAAGCACTCCGTACATAACAATTGATAAGGCACACCAAAACCTAACAAGGACAACCACAGTGTCAGAGATGCAAGAAGGGGATGGGAAACAGTTTGTGAATGATTAATACTATTCAAAGCATCTACAGAAGTGAACATTATCAGCACAGGACCAATAAAGAGTTAATACTGCAGTTGAGGGGTGGGCCCTTCTGGGCCCCTTTGGCCCAAGGGCCCCAATGCGGTCGCAAGCCTCTGCACCCCCTATTGCTATGCCACTGTTGATCCCTTTGGCACCACTCTGCAACTTGTAATTACATACATTACTTTTCTCCTATGTTGCTGTCACTTACAGTAGGTAGTAAAAAGGTGACAGAACCGACAGGTTTCTGACTAGTCCAGCTCCTCGTGGGGAATTGTCAGGGTTTTCTGTATTATCAAAAGCAATTGCTCTGTCCAACTGTAAAAAAATATGGGCAGTGAACACAGAGGCTGGCCAGCATCTTTGTATAAATCCTTTTCAGGGAGTGTCTTTATAAAGAGTAAAGGCCATGCTGAGAATCCCCCATGAAGAGATGAACTAGTCCAAAACCTGTCAGTTCTACTACCTACTGTAAGCGACAGCAACATAGGAGATAAGTAATGTATGGCTCATTTTACTCTGGAAGAAACATATTTCTTATTTGCATGTAGTCACATGTATTTTAAATTTTACAATTTTCACAATAGTGGTCCTTTAAGGACCATCAGGACAAAACATGAAACCCTTACAAAGTACAACCATCTAGACAACTCAAAATCTATGTGGACTTCTCCAAACCCCTCTGCAACATTTCATGGGTACTTGAACTTTTTACACAAACTATGCTTTGTATATGCGGAAAAAATCCAGCTGTCAAATAAGTATGACAAAATGCATTATACTTTCACAAACTGACAAGATAAAACCGAGCAAAGCAATAAATGTCCTCTTTGTGTGATAAGTGGTGCCTACATGTGGAATGCCGTGGCTTGCCCTCCACCCATGGTAATTGTCTACTTTGGGTCATTACTGTCTAGTCCCAGACATACCAGTAGCGATTCTTGTGATGAACACTACGGAAATCGCCAACGATTTCCGTATTGTTGAGCAGAATGTCAGTTTTGTTTTGTCACTCTCTGTTTTAAACTGTACAATGTGTCTTTTGCCTTCAGTCTGAAATAGAGCCCCTCACCCCTACATTCCCTTATTAGCTATTCACATGTAGCTCTTGACACATAGGTGCTACGAGCTACAACCAAATGGTGGCCATGGAGAAGCTTCAGCAGAATCAGCACATGACAATCAGTCCCTTGCTTCCCTCCAAAACTGTGAACAGACAATGGACAAATTTCATGTGTTAATAATTCAAGATGTGGTTATCGCAGACAAATGACAAATATATTTTCTGGTTTCTAAAAATCAGCCTAATAACTAATCCAAATTCTAGCCTGCTAGCTGCCAGGGAGACTCAACTACTTAGTACTGGCAGACCCCACATGCTAATCTGGAAGTAAATAACAGGAAATGAGCCACATTAAATAAAAAGATGCCATGGATGATTATAGTCACCACTCAAGACAAAATAAAAAGCCATCCATATAGCAAGTAGTGATAATAATGAATTGTAATACACTAGGTACCAACAAAATATGAACAAGTTTATTAGGGACTTATCCCTTTAAAATCAAATAAAACACATAGCAAGGGATACAAGCTTGCTGACACAGCAAAAATGACACATACAATAATGGTCATCAGCCACAAAATAAAATGTAATATTGCACAGTATAACGGAAACTCGTCTAAAAGTAAATACATTCATATAGAGTACAGCAGTCCTCCTATCAGTGTCCCTCCAGTAAATTTGTATGCCGGCTAAATGGAGAGTAAAACCACCGGAGTGTGTAAAGGGTGGAAAAAAAGGAAAAAGAGGAAGCTTACCACAAAAGTCCCCGTTTGACAGCCTGGCCAGTACCCAGATGATCATGGCCTAAAACCACCGTCTAAATTTATACCTTCTTTCACACCGGAGATCAAGATATTCTTTAATTTAGTGTGTAAAGATTTACAAAACATGAGTACCCCCCAAAGAACATTGAGTAATCTAGAACCCTTGGAACAAAAAGCCCTCCAACTGGTCCGTAGCAGAACAGATATACTCATTAAAGAGGCGGATAAGGGGGGCAATGTAGTGGTTTGGCCAACTGAGATGTATTTGCGAGAGGCAAAGCGACAGCTTCATGATGTGAGGTATTATCGGTTGTTGCCCTGCAACCCTCTTGAACGATATCAATTAGACTTTAAGTCCCTCCTAGATACAGCCATAATGGAGGGCCTGATTTCGGAGAAAGAACAAAAATTTTTATGGAAGCAGAGACCCACTATCGCAACATTTTACATGCTCCCTAAAATTCACAAGAATGCACTATGTCCCCCAGGTAGACCAATTATTTTGGGGATAGGGAACATGACTGAAAAAGCCAGTCAATTTATTGACTCTTTTCTACAACCAATGGTGACATCATTAGAGTCATATATAAGGGATACGGGTGATCTTTTGAACCATCTTGATGGCCTAGAACTGTCTGAAGACACTATTTTAGTCACATGTGATGTTGAGTCATTATATTCAAACGTAGGACATGCAGAAAGTATTAGATCCATCAGATATTTCCTGGATATGGGCAATTTCACTCTACAGAAAAAAGAGTTTCTTTTGGAACTGGTTGCATTTGTTTTGACGCACAATTTCTTTGTTTTTGATTCAAAATTCTATTTACAGGTAAGGGGTGTTGCGATGGGGGCTAAATGTGCCCCCTCGATTGCCAATTTATATCTCGGATGGTGGGAACGAGAGATCGTATGGTCAGAAAGATTTAAGCTGTACCACCCACACATACTTGGGTGGTACAGATTTATTGATGATCTATTAATATTATGGCAGGGGCCACATGATCTTTGCGTAAAGTTCTTTGAGGCCTTGAATGAAAACAATCTCAATCTGTTTCTCACCTACCACACATCTAGAGATCAAGTTGAGTTTTTGGATTTATTAATAAAGAAAGGAGCTACTGGTAATATTTCTACAACTATATACAGAAAACCAACAGCTGTTAACAGCCTACTGCAGTTTAGCTCACATCATACCAACAAATTAAAAAAAAGTATACCTATAGGTCAATTCATAAGAGTCAAACGCAACTGCTCAGGAGCAAGAGAATTTGAACATGAAGCGGAGGTATTAAAGAAACGATTTCAAGCAAGAGGTTACCCCAGGAGATGCCTGGAGACAGCTTTGAGGAGAGCTAGAGCAACTCCTAGATCTGATTTATTACAGCCCAAACGAAAGATCTATGGGGGCAGTAAACAGAGTGGAAAGGTGAGGATAACCACTCCCTTCAATTGCCAGTGGAATGAACTATATAAAACGATATCCAGACACTGGAATGTCTTACTGAATGACAAAGAATTAAAACCTTTCTTAACTGACCGGCCGAATATTACAGCCAAAAGAGCACCCACCCTGAGAAATATACTGTGTAATAGCCATTTTCAGAGGCCCTCACGTAGTGGCGGAACAAAAGGCAGTTATGCATGTGGCAATTGTTCCATCTGTCCTAACATGAGAGCCACAAAATATGTGATCAGTAAAACTAATGGGAAAAAATTCTTTATAAACGACTACATAAACTGCAAAACCGCTGCTGTTATTTATTTGTTACAATGCCCTTGTGGTTGGCAATATGTTGGCCAGACCAAGAATATACTCAAGTTAAGGCTACAGAAACATGTATCAGTAGCAAAATCAGCTGGCCGAGACAAAATGAATGGAAAAACGCTGACCACGTTGGCAACACATGCATTAAATAGTCATGGTGGCTCTCTAAGGGTATGGTTATTTACTGGGTTACAGCATATTAAAACTAATATCCGAGAAGGAGATGTAGTTACAGGCTCCTTCATGCTGAGTTGAGATGGATTTACAAATTGCAAACTGGTAGCCCTGCAGGACTGAATGATGATTTCAGTTTCGCATGTTATCTCCCTCAGTGACTGTTCCCATATAGTGGCTTGTATTCTATTATGTTTTAATGTTTAAAAGATCTATAATTTTAACATTTTGATATGCTTATATCTTAGTTTTTTAGGATTTCAAGATATGCCTTAATCAGTATCCTATGGGTGAGCAACAATTATGGTTTATTCTCAATTGATTCTTGATTTCCAATTGTCCTCTACTCAGCACTTTTTGCACAGGTCACTTTGAGGTATAACTAGCACTTTGAATTGCACGTAGCACTTTGTGTTGTATAATGAGCACAGATACTCTGACTTATGGATCACCTTATTTAATATGTTTATTGCAAATGCTGTAAGTGAGTAAACAGCATTATGCAATTATTATTCTATTTGGATCACTTGAATCATATCTTTATTGCATATGCTGCAAGTGGGTAAACAGCATGATGTAATCAACTTTCACTTATCACTATGCACACTCCATTTCTATTTAATTAATTGTGTATCTGTTCGGACTGGTAGTGAGTAACAGTCTTGATACAGATATTTATAGATCACAGGAGGAATTAATGGTGTGATTCAGGTTGTGGTTCATAGTTGCTACAAATAAGTTTAAATAACTGTAATCATAGTTACGTATTTTATTATTATTCACAGATGGACTGGAACTCAAGATGATGTAACACAATGGATTTCAATATGTTTGCACTAAGCACTTTTTTGATATTTATATATATATATATATATATATATATATATAATGATTTTCACTATACTGTTATAGACTGCTTAATTAAGAGCCTTTTTTTGCACTGTACATGTTTAGAGTTGTAATGTTCTTTTGTCACAAATATGCACTGTATATACCCAATTTGGCATGAGAAGGAATTTTTTATACTAAGATAGAATTTTATAATTGGTCAATAGACCTCTAGGTGGCGCTGTCCGATATGCATTGCATTTCTCTTCCTTGCTTGCAATTATACCTTCTAAATACACATATCTATATTTCATCTTGTAAATTAATATAAAAATCACTAATTAACTATACTTATATATTAAATTACTAGTCCAAAATGTGGGCAAAAATATGCCGCTCTTAACAGATTGTTTAACGCTGGTGCGTCATTTGAAACGCACAAGAACACTTTATAGTTATTCATGGCATGGCGCCGGTGCGTCACTTGGAACGCACGGCGCAGTGACATCATGGGGCGTGGCCACGCCCATCAGGAAGTAGACAGAGCAGAAGCTGTGCTAATACGCGCTGCACGGGAACTTTATAAGGGGGCTTTCCAGCCCTAAATCTTTTATCTCCGAAGAAGCAGAGGGGTCTGCGGAACATGTGAGATCTAGCGGGGGTACTGGCCAGGCTGTCAAACGGGGACTTTTGTGGTAAGCTTCCTCTTTTTCCTTTTTTTCCACCCTTTACACACTCCGGTGCTTTTACTCTCCATTTAGGCGGCATACAAATTTACTGGAGGGACACTGATAGGATGACTGCTGTACTCTATATGAATGTATTTACTTTTAGACGAGTTTCTGTTATACTGTGCAATATTACATTTTATTTTGTGGCTGATGACCATTATTGTATGTGTCATTTTTGCTGTGTCAGCAAGCGTGTATCCCTTGCTATGTGTTTTATTTGATTTTAAAGGGATAAGTCCCTAATAAACTTGTTCATATTTTGTTGGTACCTAGTGTATTACAATTCATTATTATCACCACTTGCTATATGGATGGCTTTTTCTTTTGTCTTGAGTTCCCACATGCTAATCTAACGATATTTGGTGTCATCGTGGCCGCAGGTTACGAATCTGCCCTTGCATTCGCTGTGCGCCAATCCAGAAAAATAGCACATGTTATTGGTAAATTGTGTCATTTTAGACATGTACAGAAATCCTGCCTCTAATTGCTCCAGAGGAGGTAAACACACCTACTTTTCAGGTGGGACAGCCCACTAAGTCAGATGTTATAAAAGTCTGGTCCATCGGTGACCATTTTAGTCTCCAAAATTCCATCATCTAAGACCTTCACACATGTGCTCTCCAGGAGACCAGAGAGCACATGGACGGACTACATGAACATGTTTTGTTTCAAGGACTCTGATATCAATGCCTGCATTTGAACTGGACTTTATTATAGGAAATATTCCCACACAGACTGCATTTCGGCTAAGTAAACCTTTCCCAATTATTCCCTTTTATTTTAAGCTATGTGTTTATATGTTAATTGGGGTATGTAAATGTGTGTAATGCATTTTTGTTATTAAAATGTTTAAAAATCATTTAGCGGTTATGACCTGTTGCTGAACATACACAAACGTACTTACTCTTCCGAAAACGTTACCTTGTGTTCTATAGAATCTTGTATTTCCAACCCGTATGCTTGAATCAGGCACCGATAGACAGATCTGGCGCTGATCCCTGCATACCGCTAAGGGTTAACTTACAGCATGGGTGCCCAATAGGTCGATAGCGATCTACTGGTAGATCGCGGCCGCCTATTTAGTAGATCGCGGCCTCTTGGCCCCGTCCCATTACATTTTGCGGCTGACAGCTTTCCCATCACTTCTGCTGCCGGCCGCCTGCCAATAGGAAGCGGCGAGGGGAGAGGAGGCGCAGCTGAAGAGAGGCAAGGGGCGGTTCTGCCATGACATGACGTTGTTGGTAGATCTCCTGGACTCTGCAAATTTTAACCACTTAAAGTGAACCTAAAGTCACCCCAAAAAAATGAGATGAACTCACCTGGGGCTTCCCTCAGCCCCCTGCAGACGATCGGTGCCCTCGCAGCCCCGCTCCGATGTCCCAGGACCCGCTGGCGAGCACTTCCGGTTTGGCCGTCACCGGCCGACAGGCATGGGAACGCGATTGATTGTTCGCGTTCCCAGCCTGTATATCGCCCCCTATGCTGCTATTGCGGCCAGGAGGCTGCAATAGCAGCATAGGGGGGATATCCACATCGCATCCTACGCAGGGCTCTGCGGAAGGCATGGGATGTGGATAGAACTGACCTTTTGAGTTGTCGAGAGACCACAAAAAGGGAAGATGACAATTATTTGCGCTTGATCAGCACCTTTGGGTCCCATTGGGAGCCTTTACGCAATATATTGGAGAAAAATTGGAACATTTTGACTGCTTCCCCAGAGATTTTAAAAATAGTTGGGCCCAGACCCCTTATGACAGCCAAACGTGCACCTAATCTTCGTGACAAATTGGTTAAAAGTGGATATAAGAGAGACACAGCAACATGGTTAGACAAACATATACCTAATGGGACCTATAGGTGCTCCAGGTGTAAGCTATGTCCATTTATAGACCGTAGAGACAATAAAAACTTTTATGACAGTTTTGGCCAAAATATGTATGAAATTAGATCACATATAAACTGCCTAACTGAGAAAGTTATATATATGATTGAATGTCCTTGTGGACTAAAATATATAGGGAAAACTAAAAGAATGATGAAAGACAGAGTTTTGGAGCACCTGTGCTTGATTGAGGATAACAATGAGGAAAAAAGTTTTCTGGCATTACATTATGCCGAATTTCATAATAGTGATTTGACTGGGACTAAAGGCAGGAGGGGAGACTATGATGATGTCCTTTATTGTAAAGAGGCCATGTGGATATATAGGTTAAATACTATCCGCATGGCCTCAACAGAGAATTAGACCTGAGAGCATTTTTGCGCTTGAATGCGTATATGTGATGGAGTGCATGTGACAGGTACATATTGTCTGATAATCTGAAGGATAACCGCTGGACAGTCCCCTTTCTGGCCTTAAAATTGACAATAGATTCTTATGTGTGATGTCCCTTTAAATGAGCGATATGTGACAGATGTGCAGCCAAAAATATTGCTAGAATCTTGCTGCTGAAGTGCCCTCCATGAGTTCCGATATTGAAGTAGAGGACACTTTAAACCTTTGAAAATATGAGTAAGGAATATTGATGTTTTGGAGATGAAACAGGAGACTTGCACCTTATCAATAACAATAAAAATAAAAATGATACTAGAGACTATTTGCTGAGGTGAAAATTACATCTTTTCTGATGTGGGAATGACACTGAAATTGACATTCTAATTGCCTGATCAATGCCATAGTACTTCGTCTGTTTTACAAGCAGCATTAAGAGTTTGTCTCTCCTTTTTGGTCATATAAAAGTTATACCTGTTCATGCCGGGTGCTATAAGCTATTGTGGCCATAGCGAACGCTGACCAATAGCAGAGGAACGGAGACGACAGAGGAGGAGGTCTTAGTGAAATATTATAAGTGACTGCACAGGGGGGAGGGAACCACACCCTGAAGAAACGCCCACGGTGTGAAACGCGTCGGTGGGCGGAGTCAACGCAACGTCTGGCCGTTCTGACTACTCCTCACAGGGAACTACCCTACCCAGGAGCCTTTGCAGACAGTAGAGCGGGCGTTCCATTTGGAGGATCGTGGAGACTGCTGTTGGAGCTGGGCTGGGACGCCAGCCAGCCACAATCCCACGCTGTGCCTTGCCGACAGCCTTCCATATACGGCGACCTGGCAGAGAGAGGGGGGCCCCCAAAGATAACAACTTACACATCCCCTCAACCCATCAGTATTTGTAAGCAGCGCTGCAGAAGTCTGAAGCCAGAGTGGTGAGATCTATCTTATCTTATTGTGCCATGCATGCTTATATGCTAATCACTGAAGCTTGCTATTGGCTGTTATCTGCTTTATGAACTTTCGTATGGATGATGACTAACCGTTTAGGATCTACTAACATTGATGATGTATCAGAAATTTACTGGACTCTGAATTACACTATCCTGTGAAGACTACTTCAGTGCTGAGTTTTAATAGGCTGCATGGGGGGATATTGGTATGTTTGGAGTGAGTGGTCTGTTGTGATTGATTTACCGGCCATGTATATTGCTGTTATTGACTCCGCAACATTCCTTCCCTAGTTTTTAATTGTCCCCTTTTTTATTCCCCCTTTTTTGATATAATAAAAGTATTTTTATGATTGATTACACTTGAGACCAAAATTCCTAGTCATTTTTTAAAGTGCCCCCCTCCGCCCTCCCGCGGCCACCGCTCCTGTTACCTTATGAGCTGGCGGCCGCTTGTTCTCTTAGATTTCCCCAGGCGCCGCTCTCCTTAGCAGCATGACATGAGCACCTCCTATTACAGCAGCGCGTCTTGCGGCTGCTGTAAGGCGGGAAGGAGGCGGGACGGACAGCGGCTTCCTGTGGCGGCGATCCTTCCCTCCTTCCCTCTTTACAGCAGCTGCAAGAGCGATGCTGCAATAGGAGATGCTGCTAAGGAGAGCAGTGCTTGGGGAATCTAAGAGAACAAGCGGCCGCCAGCTCATAAGGTAACAGGAGCGACGGCCGCAGGGGGAGAGGGGGAGATGACAGACCCGCCACGGCCCAGCTGGAAACTGCCAACGGACCGGCAGTGGGCTGCAGCCCGGTGCTCTACATCACAGTCAGCAGGCACATTGTAGCCAATAAGGCTACACTCCCTCCTGGAGCCCCCCCCCCCCCTTATAAAAGGCAGGCAGCGTAAGGCATTGGACTCACTCGTGTGCCTGCAGTAATTAGAGAAGGGAGAGCTGCTGCTGCTGCTATAGGGAAAGCTAATTTAGGCTCTTGTAGGCTTGTTAGCATGCTCCTTGCTGATTCTTATTGCTAAAAAAGCACCCCTCAACAGCTCTTTTGAGAGCTAATCTTGTTCTTGTGATCTATTTTTTTTTGTGTGTGTGTGTGTCCCACAGACACTTGTTTTGCATAGACAGCCTTGGTAATTCCCACTGCCAGGCCCAGCACATTCAGTGACTACCTGTGTATGTCCATTCCCCCTGGAAGGAAGCGTGCATGCTGGGAATGCGGGAGCTAAGGAAGGGTGTTAAACATACAGGTCAGGTGAGTCACCTAAGTCATGGGGCCTTTTACAGCTGAATGGAGAGTGACGGAAGTGAACGGGAGGCATGGAAGGTATCAACACTCATACACACACTTGACACGAACCTCAATTTACACATACCTGTAGCTATTCTTCTCTGGTATCCTTTAATATTGATTTCCTTAAAAACTGCAGGGTCTTTTTTAGCCCTCTTTTCCACGCGCGGTTGATAGGCAGTCAGGCCTGGAATTACATCACAGGAGCCTATAGGCACAGATGCCTTGGCAACCTAGACTTCGACCTCCATGAACCTACAAACTCCACTGAACCGCACCGCATGTGTTCTGGCTGGCCCAGCTGTCATTCCTCCCTTACGTCCCTTGCCCGTGGCTATGGTGCCCCTTAGCATTCGTTAGCCAGAAGTACCCGTATTAAAGTATTAAGTATTAAATTGCTAGAGGTGCCCTCAACTGAAGGAAGATCTCATCAGTGGAATGCCAAGAGCTGGATGAGTAACCTCTCATTTATGCTCTGCTCAGGACTCTGCATAGGGAAGAAGGGGGGCACTAAGAGAGGGGTTTGAGCGTGCCTACAGTGTCTTATGGTAAATCCGGCCCTGTAGGCAGTGAAATGCCTCAAACTTTCAGAACTGCTCACTGCTGCCTAGTAATTTCTCACTGCTGCCTGGTAACTGCTTGCTAAGCATACAGATCAGCTGCCAGTGGAAAAGAAAAAAAAATAGTCAATGTGTTTCCAATATTGGCTCCTCACATGTGTAGAAAATGTCATGTTTGCATGTAGGGGGGTACAGAGAAATTCATAGACTTCAGTGCAAAATGTTTAGCTTTGCACTCCAATTAAGTGGCAAATGGATCCGTGAAAACTGATCTGATTACTGGTTAATTGGATCCATTTTCACTCCATTGCCACTCAGCTGCTTCCATTCTGTTTTCCCATGTGAGCCCCCCTCCCTCCAGACCCAGAAGTGGATTTTGCTGTCTAGAATGGTCCATTTCTTCACTAGTGTAAAGAAATGTTCCGTTTTCTCATTGCCCCCAATGCAGCGCTTCAGCTTCCATTTTCATTTCATTCCATTGGCCTCAGTGGTCCGGAAAAAATGCTGCAGAACCAAATTTGCGATTCGTTCTTGCGGAAAGGATTCATTCTAACAGACCAATGTGAACGGATCCATAGGTTAACATCGGATCCATTCACATCCGTTAGGATCTGTTTCGTTAGGATACGTGAACGGACAGTTTTTACCACCAGTGTGAAAATATTTAAGTCATAAAAAAAATGATTTTAACTTACCTGTGGCTTCTTGCAGCCCCCTAGTCCGGCAGCGGGCCAGCTTTGTGGGAGTCACCGCTGCTGGCTGGAAGGGATCAGGAGAACGTGGTGGGCACAGGATGACTCCAGGAGGCTGCAAGAAGCCTCAGGTAAGGTAAAATCATTTTTTGAATGACTTAAATTTTCCTTTAAGTGATTCAGACAAATTTGACATGTACAGTATCTGTCTCAAAATTATTCCTGCTCCTCCCTAATAACAAGTAAACAAAAATGTTCTCTGGTCATCATAGCTTCAGCCCAGGAAACAGAAATATTTATTTACGGCCCGGGTGAACTGGATTTATTACTTAGATTAGTGATTTTCCTCATTTATGGGTATTTTAAAAGTTTATTCATTTGAAATCTATGTATGAGACATTATATATTGGGAAGCAGCAATAGCAATCTCAGCTCTACTTCCCTGGCTCTGCTATGGACATCCATACAATTTAGGTCCCTTTGCGTGACTGACTTTGGATGTCGGTCAGAAAAGTCTGACAAAGAGCATACTCTGAGCAAAGCAATACTGTCCCTTTTGTCTGATCAGTGGTGCCTATGTACAGAATGCTGTGGCTTGCCCTCTCCCAGCCCCGTTTCTTGCCCCGTGCGGAGCGTGCCGCCGCCCGGGGCGCTGTTGGGAGGGGGGCGCTATAATGGAGGGGGGAGCCGCGGGGAGGGCAGCCCGACCTCTCCCTCCCTCTCCTCTCCCGGGCGCCCTCCGTGCTCCCCCCTCAGATGCAGAGTCCGTGAGCAGCAGGGAAGCGCTGTTTACAACTCACCGGCTGCCTGGCTCCAAGCGCTGCTCTCTCGCCGCTGGTCTCCTCTCTCTCTCTCTGTATACGTACTGATACACGCTGCTTCCTGTAGCCGGAAGCAGCGTGTATCAGTATGTATACAGAGAGAGGAGACCAGCGGCGAGAGAGCAGCGCTTGGAGCCAGGCAGCCGGTGAGTTGTAAACAGCGCTTCCCTGCTGCTCACGGACTCTGCATCTGAGGGGGGAGCACGGAGGGCGCCCGGGAGAGGAGAGGGAGGGAGAGGTCGGGCTGCCCTCCCCGCGGCTCCCTCCTCCATTATTGGGGGCATCTACCTAATCTAACCTACGCTGGGGGGCAGCTGCTAATCTAACCTACGCTGGGGGGCACCTACCTATCTAACCTACACTGGGGGGCAGCTACCTATCTAACCTATACTGGGGGCAGCTACCTAATCTAACCTACGCTGGGGGGCAGCTACCTATCTAACCTATTCTGGGGGCATCTACCTAATCTAACCTACGCTGGGGGGCAGCTGCTAATCTAACCTACCATGCCATTCGCTAAGCAACACAGTAAAATTACTGGGGATTCTAACTACTCTGTGGATTTATGAAATAATCAGAAATATCCATTAGTATTTGCTGGCTTCAATATAAATTTCTTTAAATTCTCAAAATTAACACATTGCTATCAAGTGCTTAAAGCGGGATTAACTCTGACATAACATTTAATAAAAACGTGTTTTCCTACTTACAACCTACAAGTTACAACCTACAAGTTGAACTACTGCACAGCAATGTTTACAAATAGTGACTGTATAGCTCCTAAGCAAACAAAAAGAAGATACTGTTATCATTTGAGTTCGGATCTAACTTTGGCAATAAGCTTCCCACTGAAGAAGAAAGTGCTATGTTTAAGGCTTGGTTCTCACTTTAGCGGATGCAAAACAGCACACTCCCTCCATTTTGCATCCGCTCTGCCTTTTACGCTCTGCTGTCTCTGCGACACGTAAGCTGTCGCAGCTTATATGTCGCCGCAGCTCTGTACTGAGCCCCAAGGCTGGCAGAATCATAACTAGAGTTGTCTCGAACCTCCAATTTTAGGTCCGCAAACCTTGAACGCGAACATGCGAAAAAAAGTTTGCGAACCGGCGAACATCGCGAACCACCATAGACTTCAATGGGCAGGCGGACTTCCAAAACTACAAACACTAATTGTGGCCACAAAAGTGATGGAAAAGATGTTTCAAGGGGTCTAACACCTGGAGAGGGGCATGGCAGAGTGGGATACACACCAAAAGTCCAGGGGAAAATTACGGATTTGACGCACATCAGGGTTATAATCCCTAAAGGGACTCCGAGCTCAACTTTAAAAGGAAAATAGTACTCACCCGGGGCTTTCTGCAGCCCAGTGCTGGTCGGGAGGTCCCACGACGGCGTCCTGGCTCCTCTCCTAGGCCCCGCTCCGGAATGGCTGACCGCGGCAGCCCGGTGATACTGGGCCAAGTGTCGGGCTCCTTCTTCCGCGTATGATGCGGCTGACATCTCCACACCGGCTGCCTCGCGTCATCACGGCGGCCGGCGTGAAAGTACTGCGCATGCGCGATTAAAGCGCGCATGCGCCGTACTGCCACGCCGGCCGCCGTGATGATGCGAGGCGGCCAGCGTGGTGACGTCAGGCGCATCATACACGGAAGAAGGTGCCCGACACTCGGCCCAGTGTCGCCGGGCTGCCGCCGGCCAGCCATTCTGGAGCGGGGCCTAGGAGAGGAGCCAGGACGCCGTCGTGGGACCTCCCGACCAGCACTGGGCTGCAGAAAGCCCCGGGTGAGTACTATTTTCCTTTTTAGGTTGACCTCAGACTCCCTAGGGCAGAAATGACATTGTATTCCTAAATTGGAGGCCTAAAGTGCTTTAAAACATCTTGCATGTGTTTACATCAATCAGGTAGTGTAATTAGTGTACTGCTTCACACTGACAGACTAAACTCACTGTGTAATGCATCGCAAACAGCTGTTTGTGTAGTGATGGCCAAGCTGGACTAGTGCACACCATGGCGAGAGTGCAGGCGATGGCGGTTTTAAAGCCTATATGGTCGGGCTGAGGTAGCTCAATGACAGAACAAAAGTGACTGAGTGTCCAGTTGATCGAATTTCGTCTGTCCACAATGAAGCAATGACCTTATTATCTTGGGTGTGACCCCCAACACACTCATATAGGTCACTACTTCATTGTGATATGCAAGCCCCTTCACAGCGGCAAGGTAACGATCACAAAGGGGAATTGACACATGTACATGCCTTTTGTTTTGTTGTTGCAGCCGCAGTGCAGCCAGAAAAATTAGGCATTTACACGCACAAGTAAAATTATTATTTTTGTTAGCGATAACAATAATTAATAATTCAGGAATCCACCCGGAGTCCTGGACCCTGTTGGTGGGGGCAAAGTAGGCAGTCAAGCGGCCTGCAGGCAGAGATGCTGTGTGGGGACTGGGGACTGACTTAGTCTTGCGGCAGGTAGTCACACGGCGTGCAGGTAGAGATGCTGTGTGTGGGGACTGACTTAGTCTTTGGGCAGGCCTGACCGTGCTTTGCAGACCACGTGGTCAGATGAAACCTTGACCCAACGCTGTGTGCCTGAGATGACACCACTTGCCTTTCAACATCACGGTACAGTTTGGGTATTGCCTTTTTAGAGAAAAAATTGTGGCCTGGTATCTTCCACTGCAGTGTGTGGCTTTGCTTTTGTGTGCTGCTTTTGCTCAGGTGGTCATCCCATTGCAGTTTGTGCTTTGTCATCATGTGCCTTCGTGAGGAAGTGGTCCCTACATGGGTCTTGGTCTTTCCACGGCTCAATTTTCGGTGGCAAAGAGTACAGATGGCATTGCTCTCATCTGAGGCAGACACACAAAAAATTTCCACACCGCTGAGCCCTGGGGTGATGGCACTTTGATGGCTGCCGACTGAGTGTTAAGTGGGGTGCCAGAATCAGAGCAGGAGGAGGAAGATATGTCACGGTTCTGTGCGGAAGCTGAGGAAGATGAGGCGTTCTGTGTTAAATAGTCAACTACGTCCTGACAATATTGGGAGTTGATGGCACGTGCCTTCTGAACACTGTACTTTGGTCCAGGGCCGCACGAAATCACGACAGCACGACCTCGAACAGACCTGCTGGGTGGCCTGCCTCTGGCTCTGCCTCTGCCTGTTTTGTCCATTTTGGGGAGGATGAAGTGAAAGGTATGCACTGACTTGACTAATACAATGGTCAGTCACACAGGCGCAGTGAAAAGGTATGCAGTGACTGGTATTACAAATGTGCAGCTGTCACACACACACAGGTACAGTGAACAGGTATGCAGTGACTGGTATATAAAACCGTGTGCTGTCACACACAGGTGCAGTGAAAGGTATGTATGCAGGGACTGGTATTACAAATGTGCAGCTGTCACACACACAGTTACAGTGAACAGGTATGAAGTGACTGGTATATAAAACTGCGTGCTGTCGCGCAGGTGCAGTGAACAGGTATGCAGTGATTGGTATCAATACAAGGTGCAGCTGTCACACACACAGGAGCAGTGAAGTAGCAAACTGCGGTGATTCTTCATCTCTCCCCTCGGCGGCCAGATCGCTACAAAAGGTGATCAGCAAGCAGCCTGACTCACCTTATCTCGTTCCAGCGATTAGCCTGCAGCCCGAGCCTCCGATCCCCGCTCTGCACGCAGCACTGTGATGCTGGGGTCCCGGCTTGATGACGTCATCAAGCCGGGACTCGGCTATTCAGCATCACAGGGCTGCGTGCAGAGCGGGGATCAGAGGCTTGGGCTGCAGGCTGATCACTGGAGCGAGATGAGGAGAGTATTCAGCATCACAGGGCTGCGTGCAGAGCGGGGATCGGAGGCTCGGGCTGCAGGCTAATTACTGGAATGAGATAAGGTGAGTCAGGCTGCTTGCTGATTATTTTTTATAGCGATCTAGCCACCGAGGTGGCTGCCTGGGTGGGGCAATGTGCAATGTGCAGCTGTCACACACACACACACACAGGTTCAGTGAACAGGTATGCAGTGACTGGTATATAAAACTGTGTGCTGTCACACACAGGTGCAGTGAAAGGTATGCAGTGACTGGTATTACAAATGTGCAGCTGTCACACACACAGGTACAGTGAACAGGTATGACGTGACTGGTATATAAAACTGCGAGCTGTCACGCAGGTGCAGTGAACATGTATGCAGTGATTGGTATCAATACAAGGTGCAGCTGTCACACACACAGGAGCAGTGAAGTAGCAAACTGCGGTGATCCTTCATCTCTCCCCTCGGCGGCCAGATCGCTACAAAAGGTGATCAGCAAGCAGCCTGACTCACCTTATCTCGTTCCAGCGATTAGCCTGCAGCCCGAGCCTCCGATCCCCGCTCTGCACGCAGCCCTGTGATGCTGGGGTCCCAGCTTGATGACGTCATCAATCCGGGACCTGGCTATTCAGCATCACAGGGCTGCATGCAGAGCGGGGATCGGAGGCTCGGGCTGCAGGCTGATCACTGGAGCGAGATAAGGTGAATATTCAGCATCACAGGGCTGCGTGCAGAGCGGGGATCGGAGGCTCGAGCTGCAGGCTAATCGCTGGAACGAGATAAGGTGAGTCAGGCTGCTTGCTGATTATTTTTTATAGCGATCTGGCCACCGAGGGGGCTGCCTGGGTGGGGGTGGGGCATCTGGCTGGCCCTTATGGGGGTGCGAGGACCCCTGGTGGGAGGTGGGGGGTAAAATGTGCAGCTGGGGGGGATAAAATAAGAGGGGCCACATATTTTAATTTTAAGTGTAGAATTCTATACTGGGGGCAGCCCCCAAAGGCTCTGGGGCCCTAGGGCAATTGCCTCATTTGCCTCTAAGGAAGCACCGGCCCTAATTGTGATAGTCTTCAGCAGTGCAGCCAGGAAATCTCTCATGCACCAACCATCATGCTGTACTATTATGAAAACCGTGGTGATATGGCCTCCACATCATCGGAGACAGTCATTTTAGATAGCCTTGGCGTGGAAATGATCACTCCACTGCCGCTTAACGCATAGCCACATATAGAAGATCCCAAGTGAGACTGAGCATATACAGTTTTCCAGGCAGCACTTGATATAACACTGATTTTGGTTGTAGTGGCAGTCCACAAATAGGAGGTAATGCTGCTTTATACCCATGTATTTTGTATAGACAGGATTTCAAACGCAACTTAGCAGTCTCTAATATTATTAATAACCAAATCTGCAGGTTTTCAAGGTGTTACTGTACTGTTATATACCGTACAGACAAAACTTTTTCAGTCATTATTTTGCTTCTTTTTTTTTTTTTAAAGAGTATCACAGTAAATCTTACTATTATTGTCAAGAACTGGCCCGCGGCACGCCTGCGTATACGGTTCCCGACTGCGGGTTTGACCAGATCAAGCGGGGGACAGCCTTATTCAAGCTACAAACAAGGCTGTGACCCCTAAAAAGCTTCTTACTGCCACCACTAGCGGTTGCTAGACACGTCAACTCAGCTGTCGAGTGCTCAACACGCAATCTGCGTTTTCGTATTCGGGTCAGCTTTGCGCTAAGGCCGAATACGGGAACGCCACGCACCCACACACACAGTACAGTTGTACAGTAACACAGCACAATCAGGCACTGACTTGTAATGCAAGTTACACTGTTGTGCAGCAAAACCACTAACAGTCGTTCTGAACGATACTGTTAGCCACACCCACTCTGCTGTCGAGCGCAGAAGTGCCCCATACACACAATGCAATTACAATTTCATATGGTAGTGTTGCTCAAGCATACAATTAGGCATGGACTTATACACAGCTACACTGCAGTCTCCTTTAGGCTATGAGTGTTAGTTTAGTACAGCAGAAGTCAAGCTTATTAAATAATAATTTAATATTCCAGGAAAAAAGTGGAACACTGCTAAACAGAATATATACAAAAGATTACAAAAACAAAATAAAAAGTTACAAAATTAAGAGTTTACAAAGATACACACGAGACAAGTTGCAAAAATAAAAATGGGATAAACGTAAAGTGAACTTTTACCATCGCAAATGTCCAACCGTGGAGAGATAGTCTGAAGTGTCCCCTGGGGCATTTAATGTCCAGCCCCCAGGAACTAATGCCATTTCCCCGTTTGTGACATCACCGAACGCCTGTCATAATCTTCCTGTGATATGTGAACTTCAAAAGGTTCCTGTTTCAGCTTTTTGAAGGTTGCAGATTTCACAGGTAAGATTGTATCCTGAGAACAACAAGTATCCTGTTTACACTTACAGATTTCAAAGCAATTCCACTTCCAGCCCACTATTCAAACTAAGAGGTAGCCGAACGCCTGTGTGGGCTTCAACCTGGTAGGGTAATTGTTTACATAAGTGTTTCCTGGCTAGTGGCTAGGTAGACAGTTCCTAATTACTGTCCAGGTTCCTTTGCCTATTGAAGGTGACTGGTCTATTCAATGAAGACAATGGCAGTTCCCTTGATCTCTGCCCTGAATGACTGTTTTAATCTACATACAGATATTTTCCAGGTGACACCTTCCAAAAGCCAGGCTGGCTGACATACCTACACTTCTGACAAAATATATAGCAGACAGAAAAATGACAAAATATGTCCCTGTCTTACCCTTAACCTCATAACTAGCTGCTATATTCCTGACAATTATAGATACATTATAGATACATGGCTATATGGGCACATAAATGGCAGATGAAATTCAATGTTGAAAAATGTAAAGTCATGCATTTTGGTCGTACCAATGGTCTAGAACCATACAAAATAAATGGGATATAGTTGGAGACATCAAACTTGGAGAAAGACTTAGGAGTACTCATCGACAACAAGTTAAATAATCACACTCAATGCCAAGCAGCTGCAGCTAAAGTTAACAAAATTTTGGGATGCATTAAAAGAGAAATAAAAACTCGAGATGCTAGCTTAATATTGCCCCTGTTTAACTCTCTAGTAAGGCCACATCTGGAATATGGAATTCAGTTCTGGGCACCACATTACAGGAAAGATATTGCAGTTTTAGAGCAGGTGCAGAGACGAGCAACAAAATTTATACGTGGGATGTAAGGTCTCACTTACCAAGAAAGGTTAGATAAACTGGCTTTATTTAGTCTAGAGCAGGGGTCTCAAACTCGCGGCCCGCGGGCCATTTGCGGCCCTCGATACAATATTTTGTGGCCCGGCAAAAGCTTCCTTCCTTCAGTGCTCCCAAGTAATTCGCCACATCCCCGCCACTGAACGAGGGCTGCAGAGCCCCCAAATCGCCCGAGGGGCAATCCGCCGGCATTTCCTGGAAGGGGCAGAGCTTTCAGCTTCAGCTCTGCCCCTCCTGACGTCAATCGTGGCGCATTGCCACTTCTGCCCGCCCCTCTCACTCTTCCTTCACAGAGAGGGGCGGGGACACTGCGGATTACTTGTAATGGGAGCTGCTGATTGACTTTTTTTGTGAAATCCCTTATGCGGCCCAGCCTCATCCTGACTTTGCCTCCTGCGGCCCCCAGGTAAATTGAGTTTGAGACCCCTGGTCTAGAGAAAAGACGCGTTAGATAGGATCTAATTAACATGTATAAATACATCAGAGGGCAATATAAAAGCTTGGCGGATGAGCTTTTTGTCCCTAGGCTGTCTCAAAGGACTAGAGGACATGATCTGCGCATGGAGGAAAAACGTTTTAGCCATTTATTTAGGAAAGGGTTCTTTACAGTAAGGCCCCGTTCACACTGCACGCGTTTCCAGCCGCGTTTTGGAAACGCGTGCAGGTGGCCGACACGCACGACATCAGACATTGCATAGAGTGCAATGTCTGATGTTCACACTGCATGCGTTCCGGACCTGTGCAGTCCGGGAACGCATGCTGCATGCATTTTTTGTAAAAACGCATGGCTGTCCCATTCACTTTTCAGTGATGGGATCAGCCACGCAACGCACACAAACGCGGATGGCGTGCGTTCGTACGCATTGCGGTCCGCACGCGTTCCGCACGCATGGCCATCCGCGTTTGTGATGTGAACGGGGCCTAAGAGTGATTAAGATGTGGATTGCATTGCCACAGGAAGTAGTTATGGCAAACTCTATACCTGCATTTAAAGGGGGCTTAAATGCTTTCCTTGCATTGAAAGACATCCATGGCTACAATTACTAGGTAATGCCTAATGATGTTGATCCAGGGATTTTATCTGATTGCCATCTGGAGTCGGTAAGGATTTTTTTCCCTTTTGGGGCTAATTGGACCATGCCTTCTAAGGGTTTTTCGCCTTCCTCTGGATCAACAGGGATATGTGAGGGAGCAGGCTGGTGTTGTACTTTGTTCTTTGGTTGAACTCGATGGACGTATGTCTTTTTTCAACCCAAATAACTATGTAACTACATCTAAATGAACAGGGAAAGTTTGTGCCTGAGGAAAAAAAAAATCCCTTTGTTTGCCGTGGTTGGCTAAACATGGCTGTCATTGGAGGTCACATAATCTGAGACCACACTAAATGGTCTCCATTCAATCTCTGGGTTACAAAGCTATGATCTGCAGTGCAACCCTGGAGATCTGTTCTCTGAAAACATTATCTGCAGCAGCGGAAATGGGGTTGTTAAAATAATTTTTAAATTAGCCTTCACTGTTTGAAGCCTTCACTGCAAAATTAGCCTTCACTGCAAATTTTTTCTTTAATTTTTTAGGCAAGGTTCACCACAGCGATCGCCACAAATGTAATGCATTTAAGTGCCATCACATTTTTTGTTCAATTCATATGCAAATTTGTGTTTGGGATTTTCTTGTGTGTTTTAACCTCGTAGGGGGTAATCCCGAGCATGGCTGGAAGGTATGGGGGCACAGCACAGCAGCAGTTAGAACCCACCTCCCCCAGGATCCAGATGCTTGCAGTCAGTCTTCTTCTGGTCCTTGGGGAGGCTCTTGATCCCTCATATGAGTTTGCCGTTTGTCACATGACTACAGATAGCAATCTCACCATAATTGTAGAGCGCTACCTGGTGGACAGAAGGGAGTATTGCAGAGCTGGATCCAGGGGAGGTGAGTAATGTGCAGGGCTACTGAAGATCTCACTGAGGTATGATTTTTTTTCCTGCTTTTAGGCCTTGTTCACATTGTGTTCTGTTTGCATGCCTGTCCCCGTTCGGCTTTTTTTGAGACGATTTTTATTTCTGATTCCCAGCGATTACCTGCATGCTGTTTTCTTGTGAACCGCTTTTCTAAGCGGTTGTGCTGAGTGATTGCGTTTTTACACTTCCTGACGTCAGTATGAAGTGAACTCTTTGATCCGGAAAAGAATAAATACATTGTATTTATTCTTAAAAAAGCAAACGCAATCGCTGCACAAAGTAATTTTGTGAGCGTTTGCATTTTTCCTATACCTTCCATTGAGGCAAAATCGCCTCAAAAATGGCCCATGCACCGCTTTTCTGAGCGTATCGGAAACGAACCAGTCAGATGTGAACTGTCTCACAGAGAATAATGGTGTAAGCGCTTTCAGGGCGATTTTGAAAAATCAAAAAATGCCTCTAGTGTGAACGAGCCCTTAGGGTCTAAAAGCACATGAAAAAATTGTATCAGTTTTGAACTCTAAAATCAGGAAAGAATCAAAATGTCAAGGAGTTAAATTCAGAGACTACAGGTCTGCATTTTTTTCTGCAAGTGTGATGTGTGATTAGTGTTTCAAAGCAAGTCAATAATTCCTATTGACGCAAAAAAAGCAGACCTGCAGTCTCTGAATTTAACCACTTTGGAGTTATGATTTTTTTCCTGCGATCCTCAGGAAATTCGCATAAGAATTTCTATTTTGCATGAAAATGTGCATGCAATTTGAGTTGATTAGTGTTGAGTTGCATTTTCACGTATATTAACTTCATTGGTATTCACACAAAAAAATCTGTGTGCAAAATTTCAAATCCAAACGCCGAAAATAAATAAATAAAATAAAATCACAAGATGTATAAAAGTTCGTCAAATTGTGAATGCAGGAAAATCACATGCATAAAACGCTAGTAACAGTGCCCTTATTGTAAATATAGTTTGTGTGTGATATTTTTAAATGCAGTTTCTTTCTATAACTTTTATTCTCAAAGTCATTTTTTTACAGTGTATATGAGTGAATTGGAAGTTTCTGATCAGGAGGATAAATCAAGCCTGTACAATTGTTGCATAAGAACGCCTGAGCCGTGAGAACAGGGGCGTAGCAATAGAGGTTGCAGAGGTTGTGACCACATCGGGGCCCTTGGGCCAGGGGGCCCCAAAGGACCCTCCCTCAACTGCAGTATTAGCTCTCTATTGGTCCTGTGCTCATAACAATCACTTCTATAGATACTTTGAATAGTGGTAATCATTAGCAAACTGTTCCCCAACCCCTTTTTGCACCTCTGACACTGTAGTTCCCATTGGCAGGTTTTGGTGCACCGTATCAATTGTTATGCATAGAGTGCTTGGGAGGGGGCCAATGTAAAACTTTCATTGGGGCCCACAGCTCCTTAGCTACGCCACTGCATGAGAAGTTGGAAGTTCCAGTTTTAGGCTGCTGCCCATTACAATACTGCACATCATAAGAACCCATGGGGCTGATTCACAAAGCTTTTCTGTGGAATGATCTCACTTCTCATCTCATATAAACTTACAATTTATATCTCCGTAAATGACTAACAGTTAATGACTTAACTGACTTAACGCATTATTTATTTCTCCTTATTTATCTCTTCCATTAGCTTTCCCTACAGTAAGGCCTCTTTCACACATAGACGTTGCATTAGATGCGACGTTAAGGTCGCATAACGTGCCCCTAACGCAACGCATGTGAGCTTGGAAGTTGGACGTTCTATAGAGCCGCGTTAAGCGGCTCTTGATGCGTCCATGATTTGTACTTTTGACGCATGCGCCGGCGGAAACCACGTGAGCGGAACACTCTGCATCACGTGGTCCCGCCAGCCAATAAGCGGCCACTCCAGGAAGTAAACACTGCAGTGCAGTGCATATTAATTAGCCATGTGGCTGGCCGCAATAGAAGACTCTCCCCACCGCGTACATCAAAAAAGGGCGTCGGGAAAAAAGGGCGCGTGGTGTAAACGATAAACAGTATTATCGTTTATTGAAATATTGTGTAGAATTTCGTTTAGAAATAGTGTTTTAAGAATTTATAAATCACTAAATAATGTGTATGAGATCGGCAATTCTTAAAACGTTAATCTTCCCTATTTGTAAACTGAAACTTATATTTACGTTTGTTAAAAACCCTCCCTGTACCTATCCCTAACCCCTAGACCCCCTGTTGGTGCCTAAACCTAAGACCCCCCTGTTGGTGCCTAAACCTAAGACCCCCCTGTTGGTGCCTAAACCTAAGACCCCCCTGTTGGTGCCTAAACCTAAGACCCCCCTGTTGGTGCCTAAACCTAAGATCCCCCAGTTGGTGCCTAAACCTAAGTCCCCCCTGTTGGTGCCTAAACCTAAGACCCCCCTGTTGGTGCCTAAACCTAAGACCCCCCTGTTGGTGCCTAAACCTAAGACCCCCCTGGTGGTGCCTAAACCTAAGACCCCCCAGTTGGTGCCTAAACCTAAGACCCCCCTGTTGGTACCTAAACCTAAGACCCCCTATGGATAATAATGTTTTACAGACATTAATAAATAAAAAATGTAAATAAAAAAATGTAATACATTTTTTTGGGTGGATAATAATGTTTTAGAAATAGTGATTTAGTATCTTTATAAACGTTATTCGTCACGGGCTCATTTTGTAAAGTTAAATCATCACAAACATAGTTATAAATCCTTAAAAATCTCCGGGCGCCGTTTGTTAAAACGTTAATAATCTCCGGCGCCTTTTTTTCCCTGTTCGGCACCCGGTAAACGATATTTATAATGGGAGTGAATGGGGCGCCCTTTTTGTCCACTTGTCTCATGCGCCCAAATCTCTCCTGCCCCAAAGTAAAAAAAAAAAAAAACACATCACTGAGCATGTGCAAACAGCCTTACGGGGCTAAAGCCGCTATAACGTACAGCATGCAGCACTTTCTTTAAACGTGCTGCGTTACAATGTAATGCAACGTGGGCACTGTGAACAGCCCATTGATTTTTCATTGCTGTATGGTGGGCTGTGTTACAAGCTGCTCTAACGTGCTCTAACGTGCGCCTGTAACGTCCCACTGAGAAATTACTAAGCTTAGTAAATAAACTTGAAAAATACTTAGTAGGATCATCATGAGCCATCTAGGTGCTCTGAACATACTAGCAAAATCCTTGATAACAAACTTAGTGACTTTTTGTAAACATACATAGAAACCTTGCAGGCTTTTCCCAGGCAGTTGAAAATATTTGCCAAGCAGTTCACCTATTTCATTTGCAGAGCGGGAGGAAAGTACCTAGGTTCCTTCTGTAATTAGATATGGCTAAAGTATATAACATGGTTTCCTGTGATTACCTCTTATTTGTTTTCAACAACTGGGGTGAGGGCTGCTATTCTTTGAATGGCTTTCAGCCCTCTGTCCCAACCAAGTGCTAAAGTACAAATCCCAGGCCATACTGCTGTCCTGGCAAATTCATAGAGATGCTAGGCAGGAATTCCCACCTTAGGCCTGAAACACACCAGAGGAGTTTTTCTGAGCGTTTTGAGTTTTTAAATCTGCTGCTAATGTTATCCTATGTGTCTGTGCACACTGGAGCAATGAGGTTTTGTAAAAAAACCCATAGCATTACATTGGGAAGAGCTTTTAGAGGTTTCAAAACCTCTTCCCAATGTAATGCTATGGGTTTTTTTTACAAAACCTCATTGCTCCAGTGTGCACAGACACATAGGATAAAATTAGCAGCAGATTTAAAAACTCAAAACGCTCTGAAAAACTCCTCTGGTGTGTTTCAGGCCTTACTCATTTTTTGTATTCTTGTTACACAGCCACTAACTATAACTATTAGGTCAAACATTATTATCAAAGGCCAGGAGGTCAATGGACTTACCTACAAATTGTGTTTGCTTGCAGATGGTGTGCTGCTGTTCATTACTCAACTTCCGCATCCACTTTATCAGATTTACTAGACCTTATGAAAGGCTCCTGTAGACTAAATAAAAAAAGAATTTGCTGTGAATGTGGCATTAGAGGTCTGTGATACAGAGCTATTAAAAAGATTACCATGTATTTCACTGGGCTCATGTCTCTGCACTATTAAGGGATCAGTTTGCCTCCTTCCCTGGGAGGAAATATGAAGAATGATAGCAAAATGCTCAATAAAAATGCACTTTATGGAATCTGCTTACAAGGCTCTGATTGTGATGCTAGAATAGCAAGACAGGCTTTAGAGCATGTGGAGGTAGAGGAGACCTGTCCAAAAACTGTACACATTTGAGCGGTGAACCTCTCTAGCCCTCGCTGATCCCCGACATGCTGGAGCAGTGTTTCAGCTTGATCACGGGCAAGCTCTAAACTCCCACGCAGTCCAATAGATGCACTGGAGGTGGCATTCTGACCAGAGCTACAGAATGAAGGCATATATACGTGTGAGCGCTCAAATATGCTATCTATGTGCTATGCCATGCACATCTATTTATCTGTGTATACTGCGACCCTCAAGACTTTTGCTTTGCTCTGCTTTGACTGGCAGCTTGACCTTATATATTGCAAGTTTGCATACGCAATCTATGCTGTGGCAAGATAGTTGCTCTGGCAAGAACTTCAGTTTGCTCACTAACATTTGTCTGCTATGGTGAAGTACTATACCATTTATGCGCCTCATGGGGGTGCGCTGACGTCATCGGACGTCCTCCGGGCTGTACTGCGCAGGTGCAGTAGTTCTGCGCCTGCGCAGTACAGCCTGGAGGACGTCCGATGACATCAGCGCGCCCGCGTGGGACGCAGAAGAGCCCGTTGTTGAAGAGCAGAAGAGCAGCCAGCCTGACCAGGTCGGGTCGGCCACCGGAGACGACCGGGAGCCTCTGGAGCGGCGGCGAGGGCACCTCCTGCCTGCCACGGGCTGGAGGAAGCCCCAGGTAAGTGGATATGGATTTTTTTTTTCAAACTGCCTGAACCTTCCCTTTAAGTGCAATAATCCCTTTGTAATTTGACATATTCCTCCAGGAATACTTTGCTTAATTTAATATAAAGCAAATTAAGAGATGATGTAATTGGCTGCACAACGTCCACAACGCCACATGCCTTTTGTGTGCACTTATGCCATGTATGTGCAATGTGAATGCTTGAAGGGTTGAATGAGTAGGAGATCTACCAGTTGTGTGTCATTCCTACTGATCTCTCTGGTTGCAGAAGTGGCTGAATCACACACCTGAAACAAACATGCAGCTAATCCAGTCTGACTTCAGTCAGAGCACCTGATCTGCATGCTTGTTGAGGGGCTATGGCTAAAAGTATTAGAGACACAGGATCAGCAGGAGAGTCAGGCAACTGGTATTATTTTAAAAGGAAAAAAATCCATATCCATCTCAGTTTAGGTTACCTTTAAATGGTTTTAGTGTATGTGGAAGCAGTTTCTGTTTGTTTAATTTTCCAATAAAGCAATCAGAGATGATTTGGTACTTTTCTGTTAGCAGGGCGCATCCACTAGGTGGCGATAAAACTCCACCAGAATTACGTATTTCCCTACTATCCATGGCGGCCTGGAGGGGGAATAGTAATTAAAGCCACCTAGTGGATTTGCCCGACTAACGGAAAAGTACCGATGATTTTTGTTCCTTAAAGGGATACTGTAGGGGGTCGGGGGAAAATGGGTTGAACTTACCCGGGGCTTCTAATGGTCCCCCGCAGACATCCTGTGCCCGCGCAGCCACTCACCGATGCTCCGGCCCCGCCTCCGGTTCACTTCTGGAATTTCCGACTTTAAAGTCAGAAAACCACTGCGCATGCGTTGCCGTGTCCTTGATCCCACTGATGGCACCAGGAATGTATAGCACAATCCCATTATGGTCTGTGTCTGCGCAGTACGCTCCTGGTGACATCAGCGGGACTGAGGACATGGCAACGCATGCGCAGTGGTTTTCTGACTTTAAAGTTGGAAATTCCAGAAGTGAACCGGAGGCGGGACAGGAGCATCGGTGAGTGGCTGCGCGGGCGCAGGATGTCTGCGGGGGACCGTTAGAAGCCCCGGGTAAGTTCAACTCATTTCCCCTGACCCCCTACAGTATCCCTTTAAGTGGAGTGCACTACTTTTTTATTTATTCAGTCCAAAATCTGTTAATGCACTGCCTTGCATTGAAATATGCTAATTGGATATGTACAAAGCCCGATATATACTTTTTCTACCCTGGGTCAACATTCTTGTGGCCACTCTTCCATGTGCAGCATCCACTTCCCATTCCATGTGCAGCCCCCTCAGTATTCAAAGAGATGAGTTGGTACCACTGCATCAGAGGCGGGGCCTAGGATAACCATAATAAATGCTTCTTAGGCCGGCAGAATCTGTAACACAGTTGGACTAACAAATGTCTAGCAACAAACAAGAAATCCTGGAAAAAGCAGGATGCGCCGCTATATGTAAGTCAGTCAATGCTTTATTTGATTTGAGTCATTACAACATAAAAACAATTAACCTCCTTGCCGGTCTAATTCCCCCGACAAGGAGGCAGCGTAGCACTTTTTTTTTTTAAATCATGTAGCGAGCCCAGGGCTCGCTACATGATAGCCGCTGAGCAGCGGCAGCTCCGCAGCCACTCCGATCGCTTCCGGCGATCGGAGTAAGCAGGAAATCCCGTTCAGAACGGGATTTCCTGCTGGGCTTCCCCGGTCGCCATGGCGACGGGGCGGGATGACGTCACCGACGTCATCGACGTCGGGACGTCATAGGGAATATAGGGAATCCCGGGCCACCCCTCAGCACTGCTTGGCCCTGATTGGCCAGGCTGCGCAAGGGGTCTGGAGGGGGGGGGGGGGGGGGGGGGGGCGGCGCGACGTTGCGGATAGCGGCGGATCAGCAGCGAGCGGCGGCGATCGGATGTTACAAGCAGCTAGCTGCTTGTAACAAAAAAAAAATTATGCAAGCTGAGCTCGGGATAACCGGCAAGGAGGTTAAAATTGTGTACTAGCCACCAAGAGAACAGCCAATTGTATATTGTATAGCCCAGTGTTTCTCAAACCTGGCCTTGTGACTCCCCAACAGTGCATGTTTTGCAGGCAACCTCACCTATGCACAGGTGGGGTAATTAGTGTCTCAGCTACATGGAATCCACGTTGCTGAGACGCTAATTACCCCACCTGTGCATAGGTGAGGCTGCCTGCAAAACATGCACTGTTGGGGGAGTCACGAGGACAAGTTTGAGAAACAATGGTATAGCCTCACTTCATATGAATAACCCTAAATGCTGCAGGATACACTCACTTGGGCTCTGTGTGATCCCAATGTGAGAGGTGGTCTACGCTTGATGCCCTATTAGTGAAACCACCAAAGGGCAAGGTGTAAGGGGATGTGACAATTCAAATATAGATAAAGTGTATGAACCTCAAAAGAGAAGAAGTTTGATTAAAGTGCACAGATATTAGGGTGAACTCTTATGGAAAGTTCATGAACAGGCCATGGAGGCATACATAATGATAGAGCATTGCATACAGGGGCATAACTTGAGGGGGCAGCACTTACGATCGCAGGAAGACCCAGAATTGTGGGGGGCCCAGCCACTAACCTTCCCTTCCTCCGATAAATGGGACTATATTACAGATCTGGTGGTTATGTGGCTACACTTGTTAGGTGTGTGAAGAGCATGATGGCCACACTTGTTGCATGACCCTTGTGAGATGAGTCCCAAGGCCACTAAGGGCACCAAGGGGAGGCAAGGGAAGGGGTGTGAACATTGGGGGGTTCCATGAAAGTTTGGCTGGTGGACCCCATGTAGTTGCGCCACTGATTGCATATTGACAGTCAGGCAATACACAGTGATAGTGAGGAATGCATACACTACCCCAAGATGGAATCAACCTGTAAAGCATTTGGTTGCAGCAGCAAAGTAAGGGGAAAGCTGCCTTGTAGCACGGCTTGTGTGATTTCTTTTGATTTTTTTGGTGTGTGGATAATGTATCTTCATAGTTGTTCTAACTGTGGCACATCATATATAGAGCAAGTTTAGCCATTTAAATATAACTTTGTTTACGAACAATCATATGTTTTGCAATCAGTAACAGCTGTGTACTTTTCATCTGTACATTTTCCACTGTTTAATTAGCAAAGGAAAGAAAAAGTGCCATATGATTACTGAGTGATTTGAGGACAATAGCTACAAATGTACATTCAAATTATTTATTCAAAATGTGTTAATGTAATGATAATATACAACGTTATTAATGCTAGAAGGGGCTGTCTGACTTACAGAAAATGTGAGCCTGCTATATATAGCCTGCCCAGCAATATTGCAGCACCCCCTCCCAGTTGTTATGTGTTACTGTCTGATAAAATCTGGTTAAGCAACCTTTGCATGTGGGTGCTGGTTATGTACTCAAGTGCAAACAGCAAAACAAGTTTCCACTGCTTCTTAAAAAGAAAAGTAACACAGAGAATGGAAAATGGGCAACAGTTTTATTTTCACTAAGTGGAAAAAACCCTTAATTTCCAAAAGTAGTCCAAGCTTTGATTAGCATTTCAATGCAGAATTATGAATTATTATAGTACGTTTTATCAGCATGTAACCACTTCACATCCCCGCCTGTTTTCCCCTTAATTACCCAAGCAGTTTTGACATCTTAGCTATGCCAGCCTTTTAATCAGCAATAACTTACTACTTATGACACTTTAGTATTATATATGTTACAGCCAGATCCCGAAGTCTGGCCACTTCGGGTTCTGGCCGGTCAAAACTAGAAGTGGCCGGCTGATGCGGCCAATGTGCAAACTATATTTTTATTGCAGACTTTAACCGGCCAGAACACATTGTGGCTAAATGTGGCCGGCCAAGTCCCGAAGTCCTGCTCACCTCTTCCCCGTTGCAGCTCTGCTCAGACCTCAGATCAGGGCACCTGGACCGGAGAGCGGCATAGCAGTGCACACACAACCCGCAGGACGCAAACACTTCAATGCGGAAGGGACGTAAATGGTCACTTCCACATTGAAGTGTACGGGTCCGGGTGGGTAGCGTGTGCGCTGCTCTGCCTCTCTTCGCCTGTCTGGTCCCCCTGATCTGAGGTCTGTAAATAGCGCAGGCAGCCCCCAGCCATGCAAATCACCCAGCAAAGTCCCCCAGCCATGCAAAGCGCCCAGCAAAATACCCCAAGACATGCATCCTCCTCATCTGTGACTAATCACCAGTGTAATTTGATCTCTCCCCAGTGTCACCTGACTGCCACGGCAGAGCAGCTAATTTAAAAGCACAGGATGTTAACAAATATGTCTGCTTCCATGAAATCCGGAAGTAGACACACTGCTGATTTGTTGCAGGAATTGTATTAGCTGTAAAAAGAAATGTCTTTCTGTAAAGGTTATTATGCAGTTGAGTATCTTTAAGAGCAAAGAGGAAGTTCCTAGTGCCATTCATGGTGCTGGACAGAACCTGGCATGTTCTGGGATTTGTGCATTTCGGACTTTGGCCAACTGACTTTGGCCATTTTGCAAACTGGCCGGCCAATGTCAGAAATCCCCAGCATGTTGGACTTAAAGTGAACTCCGGACTAAAAATCGACTCAGCAGCACTGAAAAGGCTTGGTGTTTCTTTAACAGTTTCACAGCATCAGAACTTTGTTTCTCTTATCCAAGCCTTATTTTTAGCTGCACAGAAGAAGACTGCCCAGGTTTTTTTCCCCTGATGCTGTGCAAAGCATGATGGGATTTCTGATGTTGTTGCTCTCGTTCTGCTGTTTTGGTGCAAATTTCTTTTTTTTTTTACATTTTGAATTTGACATTTGAAGCCTCCCAAGTGCAGCTGGGAGGGTTATCAGGACACAGGACAGTTGGAAATGTGTTTCCTGCTCCTTGTCACCGCCTTTCAACCAAAAAGATGGCTGCCCCCATGACAAAGATGGCAGCCCCCATGAATCACAAGCATTTGCCTGTTCTTTTAAAACAGGGTGGGTAAAAAATTATATTACCCATCTATTCTAATTAACATAATTAATGTAACTTAATGACAGTATGTTTGTTTAGGCTAAGGTTCCCCTTTAAGCCGACGTCAAATTGGCCAGTTCTAGAAATGCCCGGCCAATTCCCACTTTGAGTTCTGGTTTTGGCCATAACATATGCATCGGGGTTTTTTTTTTAGTAGAAACTAGATTTTCGTTAGGTTGTATTTTTTTTCAGGAATTAATTTATTTTCTATGCATTTTTAAAGGAAACAGAAGAAAAAAAAATAACACAATTTCTCAGTTTTCACCGATTATCGTAAATTCAAACGTGCTAAAAAAAAAACCTTAATTAAACCTGGCTATTTACCCCATTTATTGTAACACTTAAATTTTGTTGCTGGTACAATGTATAGTGATGATATTCAATTTTGTTATAAAGGTATATTTTTCTGCATTACTGTATATTCCTGCGTATAAGACTACTTTTTAACCCTTGAAAATCTTCTGAAAAGTTGGGGGTCGTTTTATACGC
Organism: Hyperolius riggenbachi; assembly: GCF_040937935.1. Classification (NCBI taxonomy): domain Eukaryota; kingdom Metazoa; phylum Chordata; class Amphibia; order Anura; family Hyperoliidae; genus Hyperolius; species Hyperolius riggenbachi. Next base: position 346,499,551 of record NC_090647.1, on the reverse strand, counting down.
CAGGTGTCATTGATGCCGGGTGATACCTCGTATCCTGTTACCGCCTCTCAGATCTCGCTGCTGAGAAGGACTGTAGTGAAGCGGCGCAGGCGCACATGTGTGAAATCTGAGAGGCAGAGAAGGAGGTAAATAGGATACAAGGGTGGGCCAGACAGGTGAAAGAGGCGTGTTTTATGGGCACACCGCGATCTATTCTTGCATACCGTTCTGATAAATAGGTAGACAAGGCGAGCTCACCAATCCACTTAGGGAGAAGGAGAGTTGACCAATCCAACCAGTCAATTGACTATATACTGTTATATACTAGGTACCACAGACAGTACAACACCAGTATACTATTTTTTTAATTTTTATTTGGTGTGTGTTGGAAGAGGAGTAGTCTTATATGGCAAGTATATCCCAAACTCTATATTTTAACTGGAAAAGTTGGGGGGTAGTCTTATATGCCCAGTCGTCTTATACGCCGGAATATACGGTATGTCATTTTTTCTTCTTCTAGTACTGCCTTGATACTAAAAACATATGTAAAGGTAAACAGGGGGAATAAGAGGTGTATAGAAAGTGTAATTATTTGTTTTATATGCAGGAGGTGTGGTTTCAAAAGTGGGCAGGGCTATAAGATGTGGCTAAATGGCAAGTAAAGTAATAAATAGCCCCCTTCTTTTTGTTTTAGCTTGTCCTGGTGAACTAGTGCCCCCTCCTAATTTAGATTTTTTTCCCTGGGTTCCTGTGGGGTTTAGTAGCCCCCTCCCCTTCAAATATTGTTTTTTGTCTAGTCTAGTGGCCCCCCTCTTCCGCTTTAAGGTAGGCCCTGGTAGTCTAGTGGCTTCTTCCCCTTTACAGCATTTTGGGTAGTCTAGTAAGCACCCTTTTCCACACACTGATCTCCCTGGATTTCAACACAGATCTCCCTGGTAGTCTAGTACCCCCCCTCCCTCTACTCCAGGGGTGCCCTTAGTTGGTGAGCTACTTTGAAAACTGCAGAGTCCAAGAGCTCTACCAAGATTTCAAATGCTAAACTTAGCATCTATTATGTTGGTATATTACTATATAAGTCTTATATAGTAATATACTAACATTATAAAGACAAGTATACTATACTTTCCTTATGTATAGTAATATACCAACATTATAAATGCTAAGTTTAGCATTTGAAGTGTTGGTAGATCTCCTGGACTCAGCAATCTGAACTGCACCACAACCATAGACATTGCCATATATAGACATTGCTGGTGTACACATATACACCTCCCCCCCCAAATCACAACCACAATCAAATAATAGAGTCAAGGAATCTCCCTCCCGGCACAAACCACCAAAAATATGTGCCCACCTGGAGGAAGGGAAGCCTTCGTTTTGTCTCCTCTTCACTCTCTGAACTCACTGCACAGCACACAAGATGGTGACTGACTTTTGTGCTAAGTCACCAAAGAACCACGGGACCTGGAGGGGAGGGCGTCACCACATCGCTGTGTATGTCTCACACAGCCTGGAAGTGGAGGAGTTGCTCTCTCACCATTTGCTCCTCTCCCCTTCAGCCACACTTCTCCCCTCTCCTCACTAATACGGCTAGGCATCTAATTCCAACAGCCGCAACTACTAGTTATCAAATTTTGACACCCGGTGGGTACACAGCGGTAGAAAATTTTGACAGGGTGCTGCCACGATCTACTCAGGAGGCAGTCACGATCTACTGGTAGATCGCGGTCGGCCTATTAGGCACCCCTGTTCTACTCACTAGCTTTCTGTGGTATTCCCCCTTTGACTTTAAGAGATTCACTGGTGGTCTACTGCCACCTCCCGTCCCCTTTAAGGATTTGCTGGTGGTTTGATGGTAACCCTGCCAACTCTTTTAGGGTCCCTTGGTGGTCTAGTAGTACCCCATCCCCTTTTTAGGGTCCCCTGATAATTTCTGGCCCCTCTTCCTCCTTAAAGAGAACCTGTACCGAGTAAAAATATTTAAAGTAAACACATGAGGTAACTTCAAATGAACATTGCATAGTTACCTTACCATCAGTTCCTCTCAGAAGCTCACCATTTTCTTCTGACAATAATCCCTTCCAGTTCTGACAATATTTTGTCAGATCTGAAATATATCAGTTGCTGTCCGTAAAATATCAGTTGCTGTCAGTTATAGCTGAGAGGAAAACTGATGTACCAGGTAATGTCCATGTTTCCCTATGGCTCAAGTGGGCGATGTTACAGTTTAACTGTGTGCTGACCAGAAAGCGGTTATGTGGTAATGGCCATTTTCAAAATGGAGGACGGAGAATTCCCTTGATCACAGTGAACAAACAGGACGCGGGACAGGAGAAAGTCACTGAGGAGTAGACTACATGGAAGGTAAGTATGACTTGTGTATGCTTATTTTGACTTTTAATTTTCAGTTGAGGTTTTCTTTAAGCATTTCCTGGTAGTCTAGTGGTGCCACCTTCCTCTTTAAGAGACCCCTGGTGATATAACACTGTCCCCGACCCCCCCCCCCCCCTTGCAGAGATCGCAGCAGGAAGCATGTGTAACTATATACTCACCCTCCTGGCTGCTGCGTTGATCAGCACTCTCCTCCTCCAGCGCCAACCTCTAGTGTCTGCAGATACCGGGTCCTGGTTGATAATGTCATGGTGAATGAAGACCTGGTAAATGCAGATATAAGAGCCAGTGGAGGAGACAGAGAAGGAGATAGGCGATCAGCACTGGAGACAGAAGGGTGGGTTATGCTTGCAGGCACTGCATCCAGCTGCCGATCGGTGCTGGTGGAGGGTGCCAGGGGGATGCGGGGGAGGTCGGACAAGAACCAGGGTATTAGACTCTCGTGCCTGACACAGATGCTGGCTGATTGATGAGCACAGACATGTACCTCTACACGCACTGTGCTCATCATTCAAAACACACTGATTTATATTCACGTTGTTGTGGTTTAGATGAAGTCTGCAACAATGTGAATATACTGTGTGTGAGTAGCAAATCTAAAGTTAAACAAAGAAAGCAAAGTCACAAAAGTAACAATGCTTAAAAAGTATCCATTTTGAAATATAGTACATTATTATTATTATTATTATTATTATTTTTATTTGTATAATGGCAACATCTCTTGCAGCACTCTACAGAGAACAAAACAGACAGCATAGCTACATAAGTACCATATATCCTCGAATATAAGTCAACCTCATGTAAAAATCGAGTCCAATATTTGACCCTCTTAAACTGGAATTTTTATTGACTCAAGTATAAGTCTACTTTCTCTTCTGTGCAAGCGACACTCCAATCTGCTCCAATCAGTGGGTCGGGTACAGTGACGCAACAAAAAGGGGGACATCAGTGATGGGACATCAGAGTGACAGGGGAACAGAGGCCACAGGACGACACAGCGGACAGAAGACACACGGGGGAGGGCAAACGGGGACATCAGAGATAGATTTGGGTGTCAACAGCATAAAGGTATAACCAGAAACAAAAAGAGCTATTAATTATACCAGGCCATAGGTGTAGATGGAGAAGATAAGAGGTCCAAGAACAGAACCTTGTGAGACATAATCATACAGTGGGAATGAAGAGGAATTAGTACTTTAGTAATAGATAGTGAATGACTGTGTTCATTTAACTGCCACACACTGGGGCAGATTTATCAAAATCAGTACAAGGAAGATTGAAGCATAACTGCTGAAAAACAGAAGCAAACGTCGAACTTTAAACCTTGATCTGGGCATCTACTCTACTTTTGCTCCAGTTTTTCTTGCACTAGTTGTGATAAACCTGCCCGCTGTGTCTCAGAGTTTCAGTAGTATCCAGTAGTTGCTGCACTGCAAAGAATTAATGACATATCAACCAGTTTTAGTAGCTAGGAAAAGGGACACATACAAAGACTTTGCATAAATATGGGTGTGCCAAATGGATATACTGTATATTCTGGCGTATAAGACTACTTTTTAACCCTTGAAAATCTTCTGAAAAGTCAGGGGTCGTCTTATACGCCGGGTGTCATTTATGCCTGGTGATACACCCTGTCCTGTTACCGACTCTTAGATGTCACTGCTGAGGACTGTAGTGAAGCGGCGCAGGCGCACTTGTGCGAGATCTGAGAGGCAGAAAAGGAGGTAAATAGGATACAAAGGTGGGCCAGAAGGGTGAGAGAAGTGTGTTTTATGGGCACAGCATGATCTATTCTTCCATACCGCTCTAATAAACAGGTAGACGAGAGCTGACCAATCCACTTAGGGAGAGGGAGAGTTGACCAATCCAACCAGTTTATCACCTATATACCGTTATATACTGTGTACCACATACAGTACAGCACCAGTATCTGTTCATACATAGCACCAGTATATGATGTTTTTTAATTTGTATTTGCTGTGCGTTAAAAAAAGGGTAGTCTTATACGACGAGTATAACCCAAACTCTATATTTTAACTGGAAAAGTTGGGGGGGTCGTCTTATACGCCCAGTCGTCTTATACGCCGGAATATACGGTAGCTACACATGACAGGAGGCATTACATAGAGACTCCCATGTTTATTTCTTTTCTTTTTAAACAATACCAGTTGCCTAGCAATCCTGCTGATCTCTCTGGTCAGTTGTGTCTGAATCACACACCTGAAACAAGCATACTGCATACAGCTAATCTTGTCAGTTTTTTGTCAGAAACATATCATCTGCTTGCTTGTTCAGGGTCTGTGGGTAAAAGTATTAGAGGCAATGGGCTCAATTCTGGTAGCTATGTGAGGTAAATATTTTTTTGTAGGTAAAATACCTCATGAGGTATTTTCCTCTTCTTTTATCAATTCTGAAAGATTTTTCTCCATTTCCGAACATGAGGTAAAACATGAGGTAAATGCATAGAGTGAGGTAAAACATGAGGTATTTCAGTGGTAAGCCTGCAGCAAATAAGTAATAGTCTTTACTTGTCTTCCATAAGTTAGGATAGTCTTTGGAAGATTTTTTGAGGAGGAGGGAAGGTGTATTTGATCATGTAGCAACCTATGAAAAGTAAATTTATAGGCATCCATTATAAAAAAAAAAAAAAAAAAATCCAGCTCATTTACCTTTAGAGGCTGGGGTGAGGTAGGAGCACTTTTAGAGGCTGGGGGGAGGGGGTCGGAGCACTTTTAGAGGCTGGGGAGGGGTCAGCACTTTTAAAGACTGGGGGTGTGAGTACTTTTAGTTTTAGAGGCTGGGGGTCTGGAGGGGGGGGGGGGAGGGTTACAGCATTGCAGCACTTTTACTTTTAGAGGCTGCTGGGGTGGGCCTCGGAGCACTTTTAACCGGGGGGGGGGGGGTGAATCTGTGTTTGCCGCAGTTTTACTTAAAAATAGAGGCTGTGGGTTAGAGCATTTTTAATTTTTTGGGGGGGAATGGCAATGTTGAGGGGGGGGGGGGGGGCTCAGATGAAGGATTGTGCAGGCTTTGGAGCTCTTTTTCTTTTTAAAAACAAAATGGAAGCTGGGGGGGGATTCGTTGGTCAGATCACTTTTACTTATTTCAGCAAAATATGGGGGACTGAACACAGAACAAGCTGAAAAGGCTCCATGTTATGTGACAGCTATCACAATTCTGTCACAGCACTGCGTTTATCATGTGGTAGAGGTAGGTCTAATTATGTGAGGTAAAAGACATGCAAACACACACCTTATTTCACTTCAGAATTCAAGTGTGAGGTATTTCACTACTAAATACCACACATTTTTAGTAGAAAATTAACATGAATTACCTCATGAAATTACATGAGGTAAAACTTAACTTAAACTACCAGAATTCAAAAGTTGATTTCCCTCATGAGGTAAACCCAATTCCATGAGGTAATTATTTACTAAACGCTACTAGAATTGAGCCCAATGGGTCAGCAGCACAGCCAGTCAACATGCATTGCTTAAAAGGGAATAAACATCAGCCTCTATAGATCTTTATATGTCCTCTATATGTCTCTCACATTGGGTTCCTTTTTAAGTACCCTGTCTTAATGATTACCTGAGTGCCAGCTGGGAGGAAAAGACATAGCAGCAATCATGCATCAAAACTGGAATCAAAGGAGCATAAACAGAAAAAGAGTGGTAGAGAAGCCACATGGATAAAGAAGTGGCACAGGAATGAACCCAGGTCCTAGGTCAGATTCCGGAATCATAACGCCTTCATTGTAGTACTGCCAAATACAAATCCTTCACAATAGTGTAGTGATCCTTCACCCTGCAGAGCATGCATTGGAATCTGAATAAAAACTGTATTGCTATTACCTCCTCCAATGCTTTGAGATTTCTATTCTCCACCTCCTTTTCCCGCCATTTCCTGACAAGTGGTCATGCGTCACAGGATGCAACATTTACATAACCACTGGGTCTGGGAATATAGGAGAGAGACTACAGGTGGGACAATGGAGAGGTGGTGAAGGTAACTTTAGTTGTCTCCCACATGCATGTCTCAGTTTGTGCTCTGAAGTCCCCAGCCCATGGCCAAATGTGCATTCCAATGTAACCTCTGCATGAGGGGACTAATAAGCCAGCAAAGCAGGGCAGACTGGAGAATTCTCAGATATGTGGTCCTAGAGTACTATGACAAGTTGCTAAAGCTGTGAAAATCACAGGACTGTTGGGAGCTACAAAAGAATAATGTAGAAGTGGTGTGAGTAAATGACAGCATCTTAGCTATAAGCTCAATTGTTTTTTTCTTTTTACTTTACTTCTTCTATGCAGTAGAGTGTTTTGTTTGTATTTCATGCTATTGTCTGCTGAAAGATTTCAACACCCTAACTATAAATCACAAGAATTCATGGCTGGAAAATATTAACCTCTGTTTTATGTATATCTTCCTTTAGCTGATGGAAATTGATCCTAGGTATTACTGTGACGTGCTTAGGAGTGTAATGTCCTCAAAAAACATAATGTTTCCAACCTTCAGAAACAGTCTATCCGCAGCTGAACTTGGAAAACATGGGCGTTATTTGTGTACACCTTATGCTTATGTAAAGCTTACCTTGCACCTAAAGAAGGCTCTGTATGCACAGGTCTTCATATAGCACATTGCCTGTTCATTTTGACACGCTAGCCAACAAAAAAGGCCTTCTCTTAAAGCAGGTAGTATGTAAACAGTGTTTTCAGACTGTGGTCAATCTGTTTACTGAAATGACAAAAGTGCTGTAACAAATTAAAAGTGACCAGCTAGAATCTCAATATTAAAGTCCATGGGGTTTATTCACTAACCTAATTAGCACAAGTAACCTCCTGTTACTCATGCTATTACACTAGGACGTCTTAACTGCAAGTCCTTGCATGTTACGTGCGCTAGTGGCAGCGAAGCGTGCGTAATTAAGCTTGGCCAGAGGAGTGCACGCTATGCTGCGGTAGTGCAGGGGTTAATACAAGGCCACCACTTGAAGGGGGTGGATGTGATGATAGCAAGGGCCAGGTTTGGTGGGGAAACTATGGGTAAGTATTCTGCACTGCTGTAAATATAAACTAATAACACTTGTGGGCACAAATAATGGAGCACATTATATTTCAAATGTAACAACCAAGTGGTTCTATGTTGGGAACATAGGTGCTGAAGGTAGTGGAAAAACATATACAATATGGAATTGCCCTGAAAATGTTTGATATCATGAAATTGAGCCTGAACCAAAAAATTCATTTAGAGTTAAAAAAATGCAACTTCTAAAAGCATTTTGAAACACTTACTAGTGCATAATTAGTAGCAATGTGGTCATTCATTACCTGGGGGGTGGGGGGGGTCTTATTGTACAGCAAACTAACATTTTAACAAGGAATACATGGGACCAAGTAGGGCACAAAAGGACCTGTAACCTGTAAATAAGAATTTATTGAACCAGCAGTTTTAATTAGGAACTGTACTGAAAATAACCTAATTAATAAAATTGCTTATTGTTTTACAATATTCCTTTATAAATTATTTAGTCAGTGTTTGCCCACTGTAAAATCTTTCCTCAGCCTGACTTGCATTCTGAAATGTATCACAGCTTGTGTCTTCTTTACTGCTGGCAGGTGCATCGCTGCGGAATGTTTGTTTACTAAGAGATTTAACCATTTACAGAACTGATCTGCATTGAGCTTCACGAGTATGTTTGCTTTCTATAACTATTTTAATGTTGACAGTAATATCCTACACTGTTGTATTGAGGTAACGTCCTGTGCGTAGGCGGTTAGTGGAGAGCAATGGAACAAGACCTAAAGAGCTATTATTCATAGACAGCTTCAGGGCGTATAGAAAACACAGTCACCTGAGCTGCTTATGAAAATATTTCCTCCGAGGCTATCAAAAAAATATTTGAATGTAGGCAAATACCTTTCACATGTTCACCTTTCAAAGAAACAGATATTTTTCCCTTAACCTTTCTGCTGCTCCTCTTCACTGCCACATAGCGTCTTGTGCTTAAATCACAAGTAAAAAGAGTGCTCGCAAAAATGAAAACTTTTTTTTTCAAAACATATTTATTGGTATTTCAACAGTTTTAAAGACACAAAAGAACTATGAAGCATTTTTCACTATTGTAAAATTTGTAAAAAAGACAACCCCTTCCCCCCTAATTCCCTCCCCCTCCCACTATAAACCCACCCCCGGGTCACACTATGCCACTTTCCCCTACTATTGTAATCTATTAACCAGAGATTGTAAAGTCCTTGCAATCTTTAGGACAAAACTTGAAGTTGGCCTAGTGTGCCTCCTATGTCCTCCAGACAGTACCAAGAAGTGTAGATGAAATGAGAGCCATGACTTGGTGTGAGTTGAAGTGATGCAGAATAAAGTTCCTGCACATTTTAAGGAATGTTCTCGTTTTGAGTTCTTTCGCTTGAAGGGTGCATAGTCTCTCCATATGAAATATATACAGGAGTTCCTGTTTTAGGATTGCAAGATCTGGAGGGGTAGAATCTAGCCATTTGCATAGAATTGCTCTCCTGGCAGCTATCATTATGATATGGCACAGAGAAGAAGGATGGTCTTGTGTCGCATTGGAGGAAGAAGAGAAATAGTTAAAAATCATTAGCATTCTTGACTTTTTTATTTTCTTTTTACATACTTTATTTGTATATTGGAGTACCTTATCCCAAAATAACTGAATTTTCGAGCACTCCCATATGCAATGTATTAGATCAGCATTAGGTAGGGAGCATTTTGGACAATATGGGTTATAATCAGGTGGTACTACTTTATACTTGATGTTAAAGGCATATTTGCCTCTATGAACTAGTAGTAAATGCGAGGATCTCCACTTCTCATCGCTGATGACCTTTCTAACTACCATGTTGCCTTCTAGAATCTGTTTTCCCACCCCCTCCTTGTTTAGTATTAGTTCCCATTTTTTCATGGCAGAAGAAGCCATGTCGGAGCTTGTCAGATCTCTAATTGCAGCGTAAAGCTCCGCTAGGGAAATATTTTTAACTGTCGGTTTTAGTATAGCATCGAACTTTGTTGGTATCATAATGGAGGAGTCAGAATAAAGGTTCGCGGCAGCCATTGCTCTAATCTGGGCATATGTTAGACAGTCACCTCTAGGTAGGCCAAATTTCTGTCTCAGTTCCAAAAAAGTTAACCACTTTCCTTCCCGCATGTTAAACATGTGTCCCAAAGATTTAAGCCCCTTTTCGTCCCATTTAGCAAATGTCGTTTGCTGAATGCTGGCAGGGAAATTGGGATTACCCCAAATTGGAAGATATTTGGATATTTTATATGGGAGCTGACATTTTTTTCTAACAGCTTTCCAAGACGCAATCGTATCTCTAAAAATAGAGTTGTGTCTTAGGCGTAGCGGGAGATTTTTCAGAGAAGCATGTAAGAGTCCTGTGAGTGACCAAGGGAGTGCCTGCTCTTGCTCCAGTGCGGTATTTGAGTATTGCTCACTTAAGGTAACCCAATCGTGGGAGTGGCGAAGCATAGCTGCAAGGTTGTATTCTCTAATGGATGGGAGGTTTAATCCCCCCAGTATTTTTGGTAAGTCCAATGTAGTTCTTGAGATTCTAGGTTTCTTTGATTTCCAAATAAACTTTGACCAAGCTGAATTAATTGCCATTACATCTTTATGATTCAGGAGGAGTGGGACTGTCTGCAAAGGGTAAAGTAGCCTTCCCATGGAGATCATTTTTATTATAGCTACCCGACCAGCAAAGCCTATCGGGAGGTTCTGTCATTTTTCCAGTTGAGTTATAATACTCCGGATTAGTGGGGTGTAATTAAGAGCGTACAGTTGAGTAGGATCTCTGCTAATAGTTATTCCTAGATATCTAATTTTGGTTGTGGTTAACTTTACTCATAATTGTGTCCAGGAAGTTGTATCTGCTTTTGAGGATATAGGGAGGAGTTTGCTCTTATCTAGGTTGACCACAAATCCTGACAATGCGCCTATCTCTTTAATGATCTGCATTGCTATGGGGACCTGGGCTACTGGGTTGGACAGAAAGAGAAGGATGTCATCCGCAAATAGCGCCTGCTGAACTCTTTTAGTGCCTACTTCTATTCCCTCCAATTTAGCTCTCAAAAGAATCGCTAATGGTTCTAATGCAAGATTGAAGAGAAGTGGGGAAAGTGGGCATCCCTGCCTCGTTCCCCTTTTCAATTCTATAGTTCTCGACAGGAAACCTGGCATAGAGACTTGGGCTTTAGGATTAGAATACATTGCTTTCAAGGCGTTAAGAAAGTTACCTCCAAAGTTTTGCCGACTTAAAACCCCAAACAGCCAGCCCCACTCCACCTGGTCAAAAGCCTTTTCCGCGTCTATGCTCAAAAGAACTGCTGAGTTATGAGTTATGGGGTATGCTCTTACTTGTTCTAGTACTGTGAGTACTTTTCTGATGTTAGTTACCGCTGCTCTATTTCTAACAAAGCCTACTTGATTGGGGTGGATTAGCCTCGGCATAATGTCTGCCAACCTATTTGCCAAAATTTTAGAGAGGATTTTTACGTTCAGATCTATAAGGGAAATAGGGCGATAGGAGAAGACCAACTCTGGATCCTTCCCTTCTTTAGGAATCAGCTTGATGTGAGCCAACTGTCCCATGGAGGGATAATTACCTGTGTGGAGTATCTTATTATACACTGCCGCTAATGTCGGAGAGACATCATCTTTGAGGATTTTAAAGTATTCAGAGGAGAGTCCATCAGGACCAGGTGCCTTTCCCAAGGCCAGAGAGGTAATGGCTTCCTTGAAAGCTGCTATGCTGATATCAGCATTGAGTAGCTCCTGCTCTTCTTCTGTAATTTTTTTTAAGGGGACTTTCTGTAGAAAGGTTTGTATATCTACCTGATGTGGATTTTTAGTCGTGTAAAGTTGTTGATAGAAATCAGCAAATAGATTACTTACTGATTGAGGATGATGAGCAAGCACTCCCTTCTTGTCTCTAACTGCTATTGGCCTCATATTGAAAAAGGTCTTTTTAGTCAGAGAAGCTAAAAGTCTCCAAATTTTTTCCCCATGTTTGTAATATTGGAGATTAATGTATGGTCTATGGGTTTCTTCACGCACTCTAAGTCAAGTATCACAGGTTAGTTTAGCAGTTATCCAGGCTTTTCTATTTGGATCCGTGGTATTAGATCTATACTTTGTGTATGCTTGTCTCACCTTTAATACTGCTTCTGTATAGCTTTTGTTTGCCTCTGTCATTTTCTTTTTTAGGTATACCATAATTTTGCCTCTAAGGACAGCTTTAGAAGCTTCCCAGAATAAAATAGGATTGTCTATATGTTGAGAGTTGTCTCCTTGATACTCCAGCCACCAGTTTTTGATCAATAAAGAGAATTTTTTGTCCGTGTATAAATGGGAAGGAAAACGCCAAATAAAATTCTCCCCTTTGGGCATTGAATCATGCAGTTCCATAACTACCGGCGCGTGATCAGAAATGACCATGTCTTGTATACTTGCGTTCAAAAGTCTAGGTGCGAGTTTGTCCCGAATAAAAATAGCATCGATGCGCGAATGTGTCTTGTGTCTATGGGAGTAGTGCGAGTATTCTCTCAAATCAGGGTGGAGAAAACGGCAAGTATCGATTAAACTGGTGGCTTCGATCAAGGTAGCTAATCTCTTGTCATGTGATCTAGCATATGGGCTGAATCCTGATCTGTCTTCACTGACCTCAACTACAGAGTTCATATCTCCTCCTACTATGAGATTAGGATGGATAGTTTTTGTTAGTTTAGATATTAAAGAGTCAAAGAAGACCTGATTTTGTTCATTTGGGGCATAGATATTCCAGATATTAAACATCTCATTGTTAACCTTTAACACAAGAGATAGCCATCTACCATGCGGATCCGTGTCACAACATAAGATCTCTGCTTTAAGCTTTCTGTTTAGTAGTATTAGCACTCCTGCCTTTTTGTTTTCTGCAGGTGCACCATATACCCCTCCTACCCATTTTTTCCTCATATATCGAAATTGCATCTGTGTTAGGTGTGTCTCTTGTAAGAGGCATATATCAGGGGATAATTTCTTTAAGTGATTTAGTATACGCGAGCGCTTACCTGCCGATTGCAGGCCTTTTACATTCCAGGATACTAGCCTCATATTGTGACAAGTTCAGCATGGTGTATGACTTCTAGAACTATAACAATAGAACACGGAAAGACTAACTGATTAGATAAGCAGTGACACAGTGTGACACTTAACCCTCCCCCCATTCCTTGAACCCCTTCCCTGATATCATAGTCCTCCCTCTCGAGCAGAAGTAAAACGCATGACAGTAACTGTCATGCCAGTAACTGTCTCTCAGGGGAAAATCACATTTTCCGTTCATGGACTTCCTTTTTTTCCCCATGGTGGCTCTCCAACATGCTCCAAGTTGGCCACGCTCCCTCAAAATAGTCCTATGTTGTAAAATGAAAAATATTGTCGTTTAGTAGGTTGCAGATGCGTATCTTGGGTTATTTACTCAGGCTCACTTCTGGAAGGCGACGTTTGTCTCTCAGGAGAGGAACGCGCTGAGGGCTTTGCAGTGAGAAGGTAATGTTGCACATCTTCGGGCGTGGAAAAGTTACGCTGCCTTCCATCCGCCTCTATGATTCTCATTGTGGCGGGGTAGAGTAACATAAATTTAATTCCCCTGCTGGCTAGGGTGTTGCACGAAGGTACAAAAGCCTGTCTCCTTTTAGAAACTTCAGCGGAATAGTCATTGAATAAACGCAAAGGGCAATTCTGTATCTCAAGCTGGTCACCATTACGATAGGCAGCCATCAGTTTAGTCTTGTCTGCAAAATCAACCTGCGCGGCAGGTTGCGGGGTTGCTTTTTGCGTATAGGGTCCACTCTGTGTGCCCGTTCCACCTTTAGAGACGCTTCTAGGCCTAGAGCTGCAGGAATTTCTTTGGCACATATATCAAACAGTTGGGAGTCAGGTATCTCTTCAGATAGCCCAATTATTCTAATGTTATTACGCCTGGATCTATTTTCTAGGTCCTCGATTCTATTGTGGGCTAGAGCATTGTCTCTGAGTAGGGTCTCTATTTTACGATTTGCATTTTGTAGGTCATCTTCGCAGGTCCCCACTCTCTGCTCAGTCTCCTTGATTCTTTTTGCATGCTGCTGCACATCTTTCTTAATGCCTTGTAAGGCCTGCTTGATAGTGTCCTGTATGGTGGCCTGTATGTCTGGCGCTAAGGCCTTGCTTACCTCCTCAGCCAGTTTCTTATAGTCTATTTGCAAGCCGTGTTTCATGAGTCCCCTCCGTGAACCCACCTCAGATTCTCCATCCGAGCTGGAACAGCGAGACTGCGTCTCGTCTTCTTGGGCCTGCAGCGCGGTTTTCCGTGATCTCTTGCCCGCCATCTTGGAAGTGCCTTCGGCGCCTGCTCTCGTTTTGTGACCCAGGCATGTTAAGTAGCGGTCCATCCACTGCCGCGGGGACTCTCAGTGGGCAGCTGTATTTCCCTGGCCAAATTGTGGCAGTCTCGGCGGGCAATCGCTGAGTAACGGACTGGTGAACGAGGCCAACAGTCGGAGCTCCTCTCTTATGCTTCCACCATGCGGGCGCCGGAACCGGAAGTCTCTTTTTTACCTTATTTTCTTATAAAGTCCTCTTCAGAATTAAATTTTAAGCATATTCGCTGAATTCACAAGGCAGAAAGAGTGAGTTATTGCCCAGAAATAGACCTGCAAAGTTCCGCGACTTTGCAGGTCGCAGATTTTGCTGCCCGGGGGAGGCAGAGCTTTGCACTGTAGTTCTGCCTCCTCTCCAGTCAATCTCCACCAATCTCCGCCTCTCCCCGCCCCTGTCAGTAAAAAAGACTGAGAGGGGCAGGGAGATGCGGAGATCGCCGGAGATTGACTGGAGAGGAGGCAGAGCTACTGCACACAGCTCTGCCTCTACCAGGAAGGAAGATCTGCGAGCCCAGGAACTTTGCTGGGCTATTTCTAGGCAATAAATCACTCGTTCTGCTGCAGGAATGCGGCAAATCCACTGAGAATTTAATGCTGAATAGGACTTTATAAGAAAATAAGGTAAAAAAGAGACTTCAGTGTCCCTTTAAAGCATTTAGAGCCAGTCCTATGTCTTCTGTAATAAATAAATATGCAAACAAGGTTTTTTTGGGGTCCCACCACTTGCTTTGCTTTTAAAGGATGTGCTAGATCAATATAGAAACTATATTTCTGAGACATGTATGGTATGACCCAGGGCGGCACTAGAGGCAATAGAGGCAAAGGGGGCAATTTCCCCAGGGTTCAAAGGGGCCCTCTAGGTGTCTTCCATAGGCCTTCTCAAAATTAAATGTGGCCGGTTGTAGCATGCAGCCTGGCAGAAGACAGTAAGGCAGCATCTAGCAGGGGAACATTCATACCATTCATTTACCTGATTTGCCACTCAGTCCTGCCTCCCGATCCACCACGCTGCGTTGCCATGGTTCCATTCCTTGTGCGTCACATCCAGCCGCAGCTGCACTTTCTCTACCAGATACGATGTGAGTAAGGAGGCGCTGTGCTATCGCCAGGGGCGGACGGACGGAACATGTGGAGTCCTGGGCAGCTGCTGCATCCTTGGTAAGCGATGCTGCTGTCTACTGACTCCATTCCATTCTGCAAGTTAAGGAGGGGGGTTACTTTTGCTCCAGGGACACCATCAGAGCTGGTATGACCTAAAACAAGCACTGTCCTGCATACATTATGATTATACAAACCTTCATTGAACAATGTTGCCATATAATATTAAAACCATTTACAAACATACATCTTTGTGATTCGGCAACATATCTTACTAATATTATAAATGCAAAAGTTTGGTCTGGCTGGTGTTGGCTCCGCCCACTTTTCCTAATCCTAACACACAATTACTCAATTACTCAGTGACCTAGTTTGTGAGCTTTGCGGTCTTTGGCATTTATAATTTGCATTGAAATGAAACAAATCTGATTGGCTGTTTGTGGCTCCACCCCCTTTTCTGAAGTTGAACTCCAGTCACCCAATGACCAGCTGTACCTGGTTTGAAGCTTGTGCCATTAACAGTGCTAGAATGGCAGCAATTAAATATTCCCCTTGAATTTCAATAGGTGAATTTTGATTGGCTTTTGTAGGCTCCACCCCCTTTTCTGAATATTAATCGCAGTCACCAACTGTGCAAAGTTTGAAAACCCTGCCATTAACAGTGTAAGAATGGCTTTAGTTTACATTTTCCCAGTGAAATTTGTGTTTGTCTTTGCCCACTTTTTGGTTGTGGGGATAAAAAGTATCCTATATGTTATTCCAGGTAATGTACTATGTGTGTGCCAAATTTCATTCAAATCCATTCAGTCATTGTAGCGTGATTGAGTAACAAACATCCAAACGTTCGCATTTTTAATATTAGTGAGATTATTATTATTATTACTATTTATTGTATTTATAAAGCGTACAACCACTAAAGCACGGTCTGTTCTCACTAACCATGCTCTGTTGTGTGCCAGTGAGTAACAGTGTTTTGAGTGGATTTCCTGGCTCGGAGGCCCAGCCTCACTCATTCCTTCCCCTGCCATGCCTCTGGTTGCCTCTTTCAATTCTTCCGCCTCCTGTCATGTCTCTCTTTCTCCATGCTCTCCCCAACCCTGGACATGCTACCTCCCAGCCCTCTTGTTGAGCTCATGGCTTGGCCTCTGCACCAGGACTGAGGCCAGGGAGATGTCACATGGGTAGGAACAGGGTGATAATTGTCCCAACTTGGAGGGTTTTTGATCCAACTGTGGTGACTCACTGGCCTCAGTGGGACCTCATTTATGAGAGCAGCAAGTGTTCCTGAGGTAGTAAGGCTCTATTACCAGGGGTGGGCAAACTAAGGCCCTTGGGCTGCATTCAGACTGTTTCTTAATTTCATCCGGCCTGCCGATGCAGGGCCAGGATTCAGCTCCTCTCGCCCTCTCCTATAATGGCTGAAAACTGAGAAATAACAATTTTCCCCATTTTTTTATGTATTATCCCCATTAAAATGCATTTAGAATAAAATAATTCTTAGCAAAATGTACTACCCAAAGAAAGCCTAATTGGTGGCAAAAAAAACAAGGTATAGATAATTTTGTTGTGATAGGTATTAACAAAGTTATTGGCGAATAAAAGGGAGGAGTGCTGGCAAATGAAAATTGCTCTGGTCCATTAAGCCTGGTACACACAATGCAAGTCTTTTGCTAGGAATACACAATGAGATTTTTCTGCAGATTTAGTGTCCAATAGTTTTTCCGATTTCGATTTTCTGATCAATTTCCATTCACTTCTATGAGAAAATCATTCAAAATCCGATCCGATCTGTCAGATCTGTCAGAAAATGATTTATCGACCCATCTATATGATGGTAAATTGCATGGTGTGTACCAGGCATTAAGGTAAAAGGAAGCTGCTATACTGGGGGCTATCAGACACTGCAGTGTCTGAATCGATACGCATCACTACAGTTGATGATACCGTGTTACAACAGAATCAAAGGGTAAGAATAACCAATGAGCTTAATTTACAGGTAGGAGCCTTACATTTTTAAATCATTAAGTTCTATTGTTTGTGATTGCCTTCATATCCAATCATTCTTGGTTTACCATGGTTAATAAAACATAACCCAGTGGTGAACTGATTATCTGGTCTGTCCAGTGTAAAAATGAATGTTTGCAAAAAGTGGTGTTAAGTTGTACTAAACTCATTGAACATAAATTGCCTAAAGCTTACCAAGAAATTTGCAGATGTGTTTTCTCCAAAAGCAGCTGATGTGTTACCTTCTCATAGGATTTTTGATTGTGCTATTGATTTACTTTCTGGCAGTATGCCTCCCCGAGGTCGGTTGTACAACCTGACCAGACCTGAGGAGCAGGCTGTGAGAGAATGCATCCAAGAAAATCTAAAAAAAGGGGTTCATTAGAACTTCTCCTCACCAGCTGGTGCAGGGTTTTTTTTGTGGAGAAAAAAGATGGTGGATTGAGACCTTGTATTGATTATAGGGGTCTGAATAAGGTCACTGTAAAAAATCGTTACCCTTTACCTTTGATTGATGATTTATTCTCACAGGTGGTTGTAGTCAAGATATTTTCTAAGTTAGATCTAAGAGGGGCTTATAACCTTATCTGTATCAAAGAAAATGATGAATGGAAGACTGCATTTAATACCAAAGATGGTCACTATGAGTATCTGGTTATTCCTTTTGGTTTATTTAACGCTCCAGCATTCTTTCAGCACTTTGTTAATGATGTATTCCAGGAGTTCCTGCGTAAATTTATGGTGGTATATCTCAATGATATTTTGATTTTTTTCTTCCTCTTTGTCTAAGCAGTGGCTGGATAGTGTAATGGTTAAGGGCTCTGCCTCTGACACAGGAGACCTGGGTTCAAATCTCGGCTCTGCCTGTTCAGTGAGCCAGCACCTATTTCAGTAAGGAGTTTCTTGGGCAAGTCTCCTTAACACTGCTACTGCCTACTGAGTGCGCTCTAGTGGCTGCCTCGCAAGTGCTTTGAGTCCGACAGGAGAAAGGCGCTATACAAATACTGCCATTATTATTAAGCATCGTGACCATGTTAAGAGAGTATTAACAAAATTGCAAAAAAAAACAAAACGATTATATGCCAAGTTGGAAAAATGTTTATTTGAGGTGAATCAAGTCACATTCCTGGGTTATGTAATCTCTGATACTGGTTTGACCATGGATCAAGAAAAGGTCAAAGCTGTATTAGGTTGGCCTCAGCTGAACAGCCTTAGAGCCTTGCAATGATTCCTGGGTTTTGCCAATTTCTATAGGAAATTTATCAATAATTTCTCCAGTAAAGTGGGTCCACTTACGGATCACACTAAACAAGGGGCTGACCCAGCAAATTTTAATCCTAAGGCTGTCGCGGTTTTAAAGGATTAAAACAGGCCTTCTGCTCTGCTCCCATTTTGATCCATGCAGATATAAAGAAATCTTTCATTGTGGAAGTTGATACATCTGAAGTAGGAGTTGGAGCAGTATTATCTCAGTTTTTTGGTAGTCCAGAGCCATTGGGCATTATTTTTCTCTAGGTTTAATTTCCACATTACCTATAAACCTGGGTCAAAAAGCATTAAAGAAACTGTAACAAAATTGTCAGCCTTATTTCTTCTATCCTATAAGTTCCTATACCTGTTCTAATGTGGTCTGTCTTACTGCAGCCTTTCCTAGTTGCACAGTGGCTGTATTATCTCTGTTATATAATCTATTCTTCTTTCCTTTGTCAGCTTTGTCGGCTGAGGCAGGAATGTGCTGCTCTTCTGTGATAGGATAGAAGTTATACACACCCTATCCAGGCCCCCTGCAGGCTCTGACTGACAGACTGAGCTTCTCTCAGCCTATCACATGCTGGTGGCTGGATAGTGTACTGGTTAAGGGCTCTGCCTTTGACATGGGAGACCAGGGTTCAAATCCTGGCTAGGTCCTATTCAGTAAGGAGTTCAAGGCAAGACTCCCTAACACTGCATGGTGGCCTCCTGAGCGCGTCCCAGTGGCTGCAGCTCTTGAGCGCTTTGAGTCCGAAAGGAGAAAAGCGCTATACAAATGTTCAGATTATTATTATTTTATTATGTCTTTTTTGTAAACACTGCCAAAAACTGGCAATTACAATTACAAGCCAGGATTGCAGCAGGGAGTGGCAGAAACAGCACAGAGGGGCCCAGGAGAACATAATGAATAGAATGGTATGCTTTTTATTGTAAGAATTTTAGAGTACAGATTCTCTTTAAGGCCCATGCCTTGTCCAGATGTTTTTTGAAAGAAAGTAAGAATATGGATCCTGAATCCATAATTCCCAAGAAGTGTATTATTTCCGCTTGTAATTTGTCTCCTGACCTTTCCAACCAGTTGCTCAGTGTCCAAGAATTAACCTCCTGAGAAACTGTTTGTTCCTGATAAGTTGCGTGAACAGGTATCCAAGCAATTTCATGCACATAAGTCTGTGAGTCATCCTGGGGTTAAAAAAACTATTGAGCTCCTCAGGAGAGATTTTTGGTCACCTTCTCTTAGTAAAGATGTGGAAATGTTGCCCAAAGTAAAGTGGCACGTACAGCACCCAGGGTACACTACTGCCTTTGCCTGTTCCTGAAAAACCTTGGTCTCATATATTCATGGATTTTGTGGTTGATCTTCCTGTTTCTCAGGGTAAATGTGAGAATTCGCTCAGCTGCCTGCACAGGCAGGCAGCCTTTTGACCATTGTTTAGGTTTGCATGCTGCAGGACTCTGGAACAGAGACCTGTCTTTCCATTGCAAGTTCTGGTCTGTTCTCTTGCTGGGGAATTTGCATACAGTCATTCGTTAAGCAAATCCCCTACCTGCCTTCTTTGATGACTGGCACTATAAGAGCTTTATGTTTCCCAGAAGGCTTTGCTGGTCATTTCCCTTCCATGGTCTGTTCCTGATGGACACTGCTGGAGTGTCAGCCATTGCTATCTAGTATAGTTAATTCCTGGGGGTTGCTTTAGGCTCCCCTGCTAGCCCAGTCAGGTTGTATTATCTGTATTGCCTGTTCTGTCTTGTCTTGCCTGTTGCCATTGTCCTGTCCCAACGGTGGTCGACAGGAAATGGTTCTGATCTCTGTTCTTGGAGTATAGATGGTGCAGCGGTTGCTACCAGCTATCTCTCCTGTTCTGTCTCCTGGGATCACGCTAGCTACTTTTCGCTAGCGCTGGGGATCCTTCTGTTCTGTCTTCTGGGATCGCGCTAGCTACTTTTCGCTAGCGCTGGGGATCCTTCTGTTCTGTCTTCTGGGATCGCGCTAGCTACTTTTCGCTAGCGCTGGGGATCCTTCTGTTCTGCTATTCTGTACCTGGATCGCGCTAGCCACTTTTCGCTAGTGCTGTGGATCCTATCTCTCGTTTGTCCCTGTTTTCGTGTGTCTGTCTTGTCCGATACGCTTGCTGGAGGCTCGGTGAGGTAACCGTTAAGCAAGCGCTCGCGTCCTCTGTTTCATGTTTGTCTGTTAATAGTTAGTTAGGCGTGCTTGTCTCTATTGTGCTTATCACGTGGAGATCGCGCATAACCGCGTGCACTGTTGCGAATGAGTGCGGTGTTCGCGGTTAGCTAGCGTTTGTTATTTTCCGTATCTCCTTATTGTATTATTTGCTGTGCCTTTGCTACCCTCGTATTCTATTCTGATCTGCCTTGTGTCACGTCTGGCGATCGCACCTCTCGCGTTCCTATTTCGTTTCTGCTGTTGTGTGTGCGCGGTCGCGGGGTGGCGACTGGATTGGCGCACACACATACAACCTGTCCCTTTGCTCAATCTCATTCGCAATCGCCTTTCTTGCGATTGTGTTCTGCGCTTCGTACAATTCCTGTCTGGCACTTGTGGAGGTACAGAGGATTGGTTCCTCTGCACTCCCCAGCGCCATCTGCCGACAGTAATTTCCCTCTACAGGTGCGTAGCACCTTTTGCTGGGTGCCTGCAAATATACGCTTGTGGAGGATTTCCGCCATGTCAGCGCACGCGTTGTGCGCTGATCACGGAGAAAGTTCCACGAGCGTTACAGAATGACCAGCCCAACCCAAAACCCCAGTGTAGACGGAATTTACGATTTGTACGATTTTGTCGAATATGGCTCTTGTACCTTTAAGAGATTTAAAAAACTTGAACCTGAATCAGCAGACGAATTTTTGTCTGAGTGTACGAAACTGTTAGCGAACCCTGAATTCCAATGCACCCCAGTGTCTACCTGGGCCCCCCAAATGGTCTACATTCTGTTGGGGGGTGAAATGTCAATGTGGGCTTATGATGTGTTAGATCATACCACCCTGAGTCAAAGACCCCTGGAATTCTTGGCCTTTTTAATTCACAATTGGCTGAGATTACCTCAATTACCATACCCCCTTAATGAGTTGTTGTCAGCAGCTCAATCAGCTGTTCCATCTACTCTTTCATCCATAAAGCAGTCATCCAAAGCCTCTAAGTCTAAACGTAAAAGATCTAGGAAGGCTTCCCAGCGGAAAGATCTGTTGCCCATGGCAACCACAGATAGAGAGGTTATTTCTGTCAAGTCTGAAATGGGCAAAACCATGCAGTATGATAATGATGTTTATAATGCATCTGCTGATCAGTTTCCAGGTTTTTTGCCCCAATCCAAAGCTTATGTGGATCCTGCTATAGGTAGGATCGCACACTACATTAAAGCAGTTAAAAAATCTGTTCTTGTTCCTGAACTCCACCCCTATGGAGATTATCTGGATACTGGCCTGTTTGAAGCCCCATTTGCTTCCTGGGATGTTGGGGCCTTGCTGGAGGAATTCAATTTTGATTGGAAAGCCTTTTGCGATTTTTACATCGCAAAAAGCGAAGATGTCTTGAATGCTTGTCTTGATTCTATATACCTTCTGATTGATTCCGATGAGTGTGACAAGGATGATGTGGATCTGGTGATCTATGTATGGCAAACGATTTTGGATGAGTTGCACACACACCAACCAATTGATTCCAATAAAGAGACATCGTTGTCGGATGATTGTTCCTGCCTTTCTGGGGTAAAGCATGAGAGTCTTGACTTTGTGCAATCTGAAATGAATGAGTATGCCGCTGTGGTTGATTCCTGTGCGAATCCTGAAGGATTCTCTCCTGACAGTGTGCAGTTTGAATCTGTGCGATCTGATGCCTGTTTCTCGGATGTTCCTGCAGATTGTGATCTGCATGAGTCT
The DNA here is from genome assembly GCF_040937935.1 of Hyperolius riggenbachi. Lineage (NCBI taxonomy): Eukaryota > Metazoa > Chordata > Amphibia > Anura > Hyperoliidae > Hyperolius > Hyperolius riggenbachi. Next base: position 346,477,495 of record NC_090647.1, on the reverse strand, counting down.
GCTGGTTTCCTCAAGGATGTGTGGGATCCTTTGTCATTTAGAAACAGTTCTTTGAGATCTTCCATCTGTGACCCTGCTATGGGGAAAGTTTCTCGACTGTGCAGCGTCAAAAGTAAAATTAATATGCCTAATAAAGTTTATCCTGTTGATGTCGCTATTTCTTCTGCAAATGATTCCCTGTCTCACCCTGTTCTCACCTGTAAGGGCCCGTTGCCTGGTGACAGTTGCTCCAGTGTTTCGGTCCTAGATGCCTTGCAGTCTGCTCCACAGATCGCGAAGGTTTGCGCTATGGAAGCATCAGTTTCACAACCTAAAGTGAATTTTGATTCGCAGGTTTTGCGTTCTGATTCCTCGGATTCGACATTGTTAGCCGAATCTAAGAGTGAGACAGCGCTTCGGTTTTGCGAATCTGATGCTGAACTTTCTTTGCCTTATTCAGAGACGCTTTCTCTGAGCCTGCCTGTTACGATCCATATCTGCTGGTGACTTGTTACATGGACTTCCTCTAGTCATCAGCAGAGGTCTCCACTGTCTTCATAAGACTTTGGTAATACTCATGTGGTTCCTCCTATTTTACCAGCAGGGGGCAAACCTCCTCAAGAACTGCATTACCTGGACATTGCTAAGGAGAGGAAATCCGCATCACCTGATTCCTCTGCACAGGATATAAGCCAGCATCTGAGAATCAAGCTTTGCTAGTTCATCGTTGCTATTTAGCCTGAGTGCTAGCCCATCCTGTTCTTGTTACCTCGGTCCTGTGTATCTTTATCTGCTTACCTTGTATGACTTTTGCTTTTCCTGACGATCCTTTGCCTTGCGATTATTTGTACTGCGTTTGTTCTCTGATATTGACCCTTGCCTGTCTGACTATCCATACTGCTTGCTGTTTGTCTGTTTATATTGCCTGGTCATATGCTCCGTGTATATATTTGTAAATAGGTTGTACATACTTACTAAGCGGGGTTAGGGATTGTGTGCACACAGATCTTGTGTATATACACTGGTTGCTCTGCATATCCCAGTATATGCAGGGAGCACTTGTATATACAAATTGGGTTGGGATAATCTCCTCCTGTATCCTTTGCATACAAATTCTTGTACAGTTCACTTGTGTTGCCGGTATTGCATTATCCACATGTATGTGTTAGTGTATTTATATATTGCAATTCTCACAAATAAACCTTTAAACATCACCCTGGTTTGTTCTCAGTATTTCCATATCAGTGACAACCACACTCCATGCAATTCTTATGCTCTGCACTTGTTGCATTGCATGGGATCATAACAGATGAACTAGCCATACATTGTCACTTGGAAATACTGAAGCTCCTCTGTTTCCGTCATGATGGAAATGACTACAGAGCAACTTCTTGAATTCGCTACCATAGCAAGAAATGAAAGAAAACTCTGTTATCATATGTTTGCTGATGACACCTATGATGATTTGAATCAGCAAATCTCACAGGTTCAGTCCTGCATCAGAAAAGGAATCTTTCCTCCTCATGAACTGAGAGATTTCTTGTCTGTATTGCAGGAATGTCGTGCTAAAGCCCAACCCCGTTCAATCGGTTATTTTCCCTCCTGCTTTCAGTTTTCCCAACCGCCAGTGCCTGCTACAGGCAACAATTTACTAACAGGGAGAGATCAGGTATCACCAGGTTATTCCACTATCCATGTTCCAGGTGACTTATCAGGCCCCATTAAAAGTGACTGGGATCCCCCATTTGATTTGTGGGGGGTTGAGTGTGCTATAAATACGTTAAAGGATGATAGGGAATCATTTTTTGAATATTACACCGCTAAAGATGGTAATTTTTTGATTGCATGCATTAAATCTGTAACAGATTTGGTTGATAAGGGTATGTGCAGGCAAGATTATGTGTTTCCTCTAATTGATTCATGGGAGAAGATTTTGCTTGGTAATCAGTATGCACAGCATCCAGTGACCCATATTAACCCTGTTAGACCCAGCAGTAAGTTTGTTTCTTCACCTTTTAAGAAACAAGTTAACTTTGACCCAGTATTTGATCGCTATCAGATTGATCATTTATTTGCATATTTAAAGAGAGATGAGAATGGGTTTTTTCATGATTTCACTATGAAAAATGAACAATATGTGAATGCATGCATATGTGCTACTCAGTCATTGATTGACCATAGACTGTGCAATCTTGAATCTGCTTCTGCTTTGATAATCGCCTGGCAAAGGATTCTGTCTCTCCATTTCTCTTCTGATCTCTCCTCTGTTAACCCTTTACCTACCTTAAATCCTGTCCATAACTCACAACCTGCAGCAGTTAGAAACCGCCCCAGAGACATTGAATTGCCTACACCTGTGATTAAAAAGAAAACTGTTCCTTTGCAGACTGCTATCAGATCTACACCCTGGTCATTCCAGCGCCAAGCAAACAAATACTTAGACTCTTGCAAACTTACTCCTGCCTCCAGACTGGTTCAAAAGACAAAAACTAAACGCAAATATTTTTCTACAGCTTCCATCTTACTCATGCAATCATCAACAGAAGCCACCTCTGCCCTGCCTGTGCCAGCCACCTCTGCCCTGCCTGTGCCAGCCTCCTCTGCCCTGCCTGTGCCAGCCTCCTCTGCCCTGCCTGTGCCAGCCTCCTCTGCCCTGCCTGTGCCAGCCACCTCTGCCCTGCCTGTGCCAGCCACCTCTGCCCTGCCTGTGCCAGCCACCTCTGCCCTGCCTGTGCCAGCCACCTCTGCCCTGCCTGTGCCAGCCACCTCTGCCCTGCCTGTGCCAGCCACCTCTGCCCTGCCTGTGCCAGCCACCTCTGCCCTGCCTGTGCCAGCCACCTCTGCCCTGCCTGTGCCAGCCACCTCTGCCCTGCCTGTGCCAGCCACCTCTGCCCTGCCTGTGCCAGCCACCTCTGCCCTGCCTGTGCCAGCCACCTCTGCCCTGCCTGTGCCAGCCAGCTCAGCAAAGTCTATGTCTGAAGCTTTAGCAGTACCCATGTCTGTCAGTCCCATGTTTCCTCTCTTAGAAGGTTTGGCAGTGGGTCCTCCAGACATCTCAGCAGATCTCGTCCTGCCAGCTACTCCGGCGGAATGTCAGTCTGCTGTCCCAGCAAGATCATACTCCACAGCTCAGCCAAAGGCCCAGCCAGGTGCTCGATCAATAAGTCTGCCAGTTGCTCGATCTGAGGTTCAGCTAATTACTCTGCCGAAGGTCCTGCCAGCTATGCAGACAGTGGTCCAGCCAGATGCTCAGCCAAAGGTCCAGCTCTCTCGAGTTTTTGCTGATGCCCATTGCCCTTCTACTTCTGTTAGAGCTCAGACTTATGCTGAAGTTCAACCTGCACAGATGTCTGACACTCGGTTACCACACATTCCCACTGTTGTCCAGTCCTCTCAGATACCAGCTGAGGTTCAGGCACCTCAGGCTTTTGCTGTCACCCCATTTCCGCAGACTCCAGCTGAGGCCCTGAACTCTCCACCAATGGCTGACACAGAATTCTCACAGATCCCCACTGATGTCCAACTCTCACAGATACCAGCTGAGGTTCAGGCACCTCAGGCTCCTGCTGTCACCCCATTTCCACAGACTCCAGCTGAGGCCCTGAACTCTCCACCAATGGCTGACACAGAATTCTCACAGATCCCCACTGATGTCCAACTCTCACAGATACCAGCTGAGGTTCAGGCACCTCAGGCTCTTGCAGATAAACTGTTCCCACAGATTCCTGCTGAGGTCCTGAACTCTTCAAACATGTCTGGCACTCAGCCTTCACAGGCTCCTATGGATACTCTGCATTCACAAACTGTTGCCAAGCCTTACAAACGTTTACCTGGAATCATCCAATCTGCTGTCATACCTGTCTTACTGGTGAATGACTTTCAATTTGTTACTCCCTGTGATGGTGTTCAATCCTCTGTTCCTCCTGATGGCTTCCAGTCTGCCGTTCCTGATGGCTTCCAGTCTGCCGTTCCTGATGGCTTCCAGTCTGCCGTTCCTGATGGCTTCCAGTCTGCCGTTCCTGATGGCTTCCAGTCTGCCGTTCCTGATGGCTTCCAGTCTGGCTTCTTCCAGTATGGCTTCCAGTCTGCTGCTCCTGATGGCTTCCAGTCTGCTGCTCCTGATGGCTTCCAGTCTGCTGCTCCTGATGGCTTCCAGTCTGCTGCTCCTGATGGCTTCCAGTCTGCTGCTCCTGATGGCTTCCAGTCTGCTGCTCCTGATAATGGTTTCCAGTCTGCTGCTCCTGATGGCTTCCAGTCTGCTGCTCCTGATGGCTTCCAGTCTGCTGCTCCTGATGGCTTCCAGTCTGCTGCTCCTGATGGCTTTCAGTCTCCTGTTCCTGATGACATCCAGTCTCTTGCTCCTGATGATGACATCCAGTCTCTTGCTCCTGATGAGGACATCCAGTCTCTTGCTCCTGATGAGGACATCCAGTCTCTTGCTCCTGATGAGGACATCCAGTCTCTTGCTCCTGATGAGGACATCCAGTCTCTTGCTCCTGATGAGGACATCCAGTCTCTTGCTCCTGATGAGGACATCCAGTCTCTTGCTCCTGATGAGGACATCCAGTCTCTTGCTCCTGATGAGGACATCCAGTCTCTTGCTCCTGATGAGGACATCCAGTCTCTTGCTCCTGATGAGGACATCCAGTCTCTTGCTCCTGATGAGGACATCCAGTCTCTTGCTCCTGATGAGGACATCCAGTCTCTTGCTCCTGATGAGGACATCCAGTCTCTTGCTCCTGATGAGGACATCCAGTCTCTTGCTCCTGATGAGGACATCCAGTCTGATACTTTCTTTGATCATGGCCTGCTGCATTTTCTGTTGGCTTTCAATTGTCTGCTTTGCTTGGTGTTCTCCAGCCTACCACTCAGTGTGCTCTCTTCCCTGGTGACTTCTAGTTTGGCATCTTGCTGGTGGTGTGTCCTGATCCACTGTAGTCTGCTGCCTGGTCTGTTCAGGTACACATCAAGTCTGCTGCCAGCCTTTTTGCCAAGTGTCTCTTGGGACCCCGGTGGATGTGAGTTTGTGGTCAAGTGGAGCGTCCTGAGGCCACTCCTTAAGGGGGGGGTAATGTTACGATCCATATCTGCTGGTGACTTGTTACATGGACTTCCTCTAGTCATCAGCAGAGGTCTCCACTGTCTTCATAAGACTTTGGTAATACTCATGTGGTTCCTCCTATTTTACCAGCAGGGGGCAAACCTCCTCAAGAACTGCATTACCTGGACATTGCTAAGGAGAGGAAATCCGCATCACCTGATTCCTCTGCACAGGATATAAGCCAGCATCTGAGAATCAAGCTTTGCTAGTTCATCGTTGCTATTTAGCCTGAGTGCTAGCCCATCCTGTTCTTGTTACCTCGGTCCTGTGTATCTTTATCTGCTTACCTTGTATGACTTTTGCTTTTCCTGACGATCCTTTGCCTTGCGATTATTTGTACTGCGTTTGTTCTCTGATATTGACCCTTGCCTGTCTGACTATCCATACTGCTTGCTGTTTGTCTGTTTATATTGCCTGGTCATATGCTCCGTGTATATATTTGTAAATAGGTTGTACATACTTACTAAGCGGGGTTAGGGATTGTGTGCACACAGATCTTGTGTATATACACTGGTTGCTCTGCATATCCCAGTATATGCAGGGAGCACTTGTATATACAAATTGGGTTGGGATAATCTCCTCCTGTATCCTTTGCATACAAATTCTTGTACAGTTCACTTGTGTTGCCGGTATTGCATTATCCACATGTATGTGTTAGTGTATTTATATATTGCAATTCTCACAAATAAACCTTTAAACATCACCCTGGTTTGTTCTCAGTATTTCCATATCAGTGACAACCACACTCCATGCAATTCTTATGCTCTGCACTTGTTGCATTGCATGGGATCATAACACTGCCCTGTACCATGAATAACAAAACGATGTCCAATCACACTGACATTTGGGAGTCCCTTTCTTGCTTTGAAGAAAGTTCTGACTCTCCACCCTGTACTCTGGATGAGTCAATATTGCCTTGTACAATATCTCCTGCCCTGCCCCTAGAGGCTCGTCTAGGTATTGCTGCTATTTTTACCTGTCTTTCTGCAGTTTTGGAGTTGCAAGCTAGTATGACTACTACGCAGAATTCTGGGTGCAGCGAGATTAAAGTTAGGGAGTCAGTGTGTGGTCCAGTGAATATTCCTGTACGTTCCACTCATGATGATGAAATTCAGTCTCAGTTTATGGTGGAACCTTCCCTGGGACATCTGCCCTGTTCTCAAAATAAAGTTCCAGTTTTGCCCTGTAACATGGATAGTACAGAATCCTTCTTAGAAAACTTGAAAAATGCTGTTCCTGAGGTCTTGTTTGATGATCTGAAGGTCTCCGAGTTCCTCCCAAAGGGTGCAGAACTTGTAGGAGATGTCTCCTGCCCCCCAGGTCCTTCTGAGGTGTTGCCCACTTCAGTAGGCATTGCTGCTTTGCTGACTACTTTTGCAGCTCTTGTGGAGCTTCATTCATGTGTAGTCAATGATGATATTACAGTTACAGAAAATTCTGAATTTGAGTCCGAGTCTTCTTTTGAAAGACCAGTACCTGTGACCTTTACTCGTGATGATTTTCTGCCCGGTACTGGTTTTGGTCTTGTCGTGTCGGACTCTGAGGTTGGCAGTTCCCCGACATGTCCTGAGGTTTCTCCTGTACTAGTGTACCCCGATGTGCTCTGTGACCCAGAAAGCCCAAGTGTGCCTCGGTTACCAGCGTACTCAGATGCTTCCTCAGTGGAGACATGTTCTGATATAGCCTGCCTGCTTGCATGCCCAGAAGTGGTCCCTGAAAGTCCTGATCTTGATGGGTGTCCTGCTAATTTTGAGTCTGGAATGATCATAGGTTCCATAGGGGTTCTTGGTGGTTCTCCGTGTGAGCCTGGTGAGCGTTCTGGCTTCTTGGGATCTCTGCGGAGCTTCAAGGCGTTCTGGGAGATTCCGGGAAAGGTTTTGCTTGGTGCCCTGAATACGATCAGCAATGGCTTTGGTGTTGTAAGGGACACTTCAAACAGGTATTGCGGCAGGTTTGGTATTCTTGGACGCTCCTTGGAAGGTGGTGGGTATTGTCTGGAGGGTGTTGATGGCTTCTTCTCTGGTGTCCACAGTCCTGATGGGTGTTACGCTGAGACTTGTAGTGCTGATGGGCATGTTTCGTGGCTTCTGCTTCCGATGAGGTCGGTTTCGGATGGACTGACTCTGGAATTGGGCCTTGTCGGGCTGCCCCGACCTTCATGAGTCTTCAGTTAGAGTTTTGTGATGATACCAGTTTTGAGGGATGTCTGGAATCCATCCCTAGAGGGGGGGTACTGTGAGAATCCGCTCAGCTGCCTGCGCAGGCAGGCAGCCTTTTGACCATTGTTTAGGTTTGCGTGCTGCAGGACTCTGGAACAGAGACCTGTCTTTCTATTGCAAGTTCTGGTCTGTTCTCTTGCTGGGGAATTTGCATACATTCGTTAAGCAAATCCCCTACCTGCCTTCTTTGATGACTGGCACTATAAGAGCTTTATGTTTCCCAGAAGGCTTTGCTGGTCATTTCCCTTCCATGGTCTGTTCCTGATGGACACTGCTGGAGTGTCAGCCATTGCTATCTAGTATAGTTAATTCCTGGCGGTTGCTTTAGGCCCCCCTTCTAGCCCAGTCAGGTTGTATTATCTGTATTGCCTGTTCTGTCTTGTCTTGCCTGTTGCCATTGTCCTGTCCCAACGGTGGTCGACAGGAAATGGTTCTGATCTCTGTTCTTGGAGTATAGATGGTGCAGCGGTTGCTACCAGCTATCTCTTCTGTTCTGTCTCCTGGGATCGCGCTAGCTACTTTTCGCTAGCGCTGGGGATCCTTCTGTTCTGTCTTCTGGGATCGCGCTAGCTACTTTTCGCTAGTGCTATGGATCCTATCTCTCGTTTGTCCCTGTTTTCGTGTGTCTGTCTTGTCCGCTACGCTTGCTGGAGGCTCGGTGAGGTAACCGTTAAGCAAACGCTCGCGTCCTCTGTTTCATGTTTGTCTGTTAATGGTTAGTCAGGCGTGCTTGTCTCTATTGTGCTTATCATGTGGAGATCGCGCATAACCGCGTGCACTGTTGCGAATGAGTGCGGTGTTCGCGGTTAGCTAGCGTTTGTTATTTTCCGTATCTCCTTATTGTATTATTTGCTGTGCCTTTGCTACCCTCGTATTCTATTCTGATCTGCCTTGTGTCACGTCTGGCGATCGCACCTCTCGCGATCGCGTTCCTATTTCGTATCTGCTGTTGTGTGTGCGCGGTCGCGGGGTGGCGACTGGATTGGCGCACACACATACAACCTGTCCCTTTGCTCAATCTCATTCGCAATCGCCTTTCTTGCGATTGCGTTCTGCGCTTCGTACAATTCCTGTCTGGCACCTGTGGAGGTACAGAGGATTGGTTCCTCTGCACTCCCCAGCGCCATCTGCCGACAGGAATTTCCCTCTACAGGTGCGTAGCACCTTTTGCTGGGTGCCTGCAAATATACGCTTGTGGAGGATTTCCGCCGTGTCAGCGCACGCGTTGTGCGCTGATCACGGAGAAAGTTCTACGAGCGTTACAGTAAAACAGTTATTTGGGTAGTGGTGGACAGATTTAGCAAAATGTCACATTTTGTGCCTCTTTCTAAACTACCTTCAGCTAAGGAATTGGCTCAGATTTTTGTAGAGAATATTTTCAGAATGCATGGTGTTCCTGAAAACATTGTCTCTGACAGAGGGGTACAATTTGTCTCCCAGTTTTTTTGGTATTTCCAATCTCCCTGAGTTGGAAGAATGGTCCAAGAGATGTGACCAAATTTGGAAACAAGTACAGGGATAATTTGCATATTCAGTGGTAGTGCATTGTGGGTAACCACAAATGTTCACTTATAACTGAATTATTGCAAATTTCCTTCTGTTTTAAGAAGGCAAATTACACCAAGCTTTGCTTTTTTTAGTAGGAGGGCTTTCTGGTTCCTTTTATCCCCCTATACATTCCTAGTAGTTTGGGTCACCCTAAACTGCTTGGTTACTCTGTTCTCCCAGAACAGAGTAACTTGCTTTTTTGTGATAAATTGGGAGCCTCCTTGTCATTTTCTTCTCGGTTTCATCCTGAATCTCATGGACAAACTGATAGAATGAATCAGTCATTCGAACAGTATTTGAGATGTTTTGTTTCAGATTGTCAGGAAGAATGGGTTCAGTTTTTACCATTTGCTGAATTCACCATGAACAATCAGGTTAACAGTTCAATCAAGATGTCTCCTTTTCAGGTTATCTATGGGTATAATCCTAACTTCAATGCACTTTCTGGTATTTCCAATCTTCCTGAGATGGAAGAATGGTCGAAGAGATGTGACCAAATTTGGAAACAAGTACAGGAAAATATCAGGAATGCCGTAAATACCCATAAATTGTTCTCTGATATGCATCGAACTGTTGAACAGGAGGTTAGGCCTGGAGATTTAGTTTGGGTTTCCACCCGTCACATTCCTTTATGCCAGACTTCTGCCAAGTTGGGACCCAGGTTCATTGGTCCATATCCAGTCATAGAAAAAAATTAACCGGGTAACTTACAGGGTCAAATTGCCCAGATCCATTAGAGGGATTAACTCTTTTCATGTATCACTGTTGAAGTCTACTGACAATTACAAGCCTTCGGACCCACCCCTCCACCGGTGGAAGTTTGATGGTGAGCAAGAATTTGAGGTTGAGAAAATTCTTGATTCTTGCATTGTAAGAAATTCTTTGCAATATTTACTTGACTGGAAAGGATATGGACCAGGAGAGAGATCTTGGGTTCCTGCTAAGCAGGTTCATGCTTATTTGGCTATAAGGGAGTTTTATGAGAAAAATCCTGAAAAACCCAGGTTGGAGTGTCCGGATGGGACTCCTAAGGGAGGGGGTACTGTAAAACCTCGCCGCATATGGCGGCGGAACACCGAGACCCACGCTGAGGCGCAAGCCTCAAGGTCTCTGCGAAGCTCTGATGTCAGTTGAGCACATGGCACTCCTTCCCTGTTGGCAAAGCGGCGGACGCGTCCTCAGTAAGCGCTCTGCCGCTGTAAACAGTAGCAGCATGTGTACCGGCGTGTCAGCTGACTTGTTGACACGCCGCAGAATGAATGGTTGTTTTGGATTTCGTTGCTTATGATTGGTTACTTCTAATATTAGAGAAAGGTGAGCGCCCTCAGTCTTTGCCCGTGATAGCCTATGCTGGGCTTGTAGCTGAGATTGCGCTCACACCAAGTGTCTTGTCTTGCTGCAGATTTCTGTCTGTCTCTTGAGTAAGCTTCTTGCAGGCTTGTTGCCGACCTGGATTGCACCTGACTACATTTCATTTGATCACCTGTTATTGACCCGGCTTGTACCTGACCTTGCATCTTACTGGATTTCTTGTTGCCAACCTCGGATCGTAAAAGGACCTTGAATGAATGCTGCCTGCCCTGATCCCGTCCTGTTTTGACTACGCATCTGTATTGCGATTATACTGGATCATCTGGATTACCTTAGCTCATAGGCCTCAGGTAACTATTCAAGTATACTGTGTTTGCATTACCTTGCTGTGTTTGGTAAATGCTATTTGCCAGGTTGTATGCTACCTGCAAGGTATTGTAGTTTGTTATTAGGCAGGAGTTTACTCAGGTGATATGGCTGAGTTATAGGTCAGTCATATGAGCATACAGTCTGACCTATAGCAAGTAGCCAGACAAGCCTGACAGTGTGTGTGTTAAACCAGAAGTTAGAGATGAAGAAGGGCCTCCTGTCTCCTTCTGGGAACTGTATGGGGGAGGGAGTTAGGACCACCAGAACACCAGGGAACTGTAGGAGGTGGAAGGGGAGCCACTAGACACCAGGAAATTGTATAAGTGAGGGAGGTGGACACTACACATCGAGGTTGGTCTGCAAATTGGTCACACTGTGGCCTACTGTGTATTTGGGTTTGATCCCCTCCTCTAGACAAAGCTAGCATTCATTTAAACCTTGCGTGAAACCTGTATTAGGTATAACTTTCTCCTGCCATCTTGTACTAACATGCTTCCCAGGCACATGATGTTGTCATGAATGAATACCTGGAAAATAGTCTACATAAATTAGTGCTGAGGCTAAAGTAAGTTCCTTTTCAAGGTGTCAAATGCCTTTTAATATTCGTTCGCATTCTAGCATATGACATCTAATCTAGCCTTGCCTGAAAGCATTCTGAAGTGCTGGAATCCGTGCATAATTCTGTATGGAACACCTGCGCTACCCAGTCACTTGTAATAGAAAAGAAATGTTTTCTGAGACAAAAAGTGTCCAAATGAAACTACTTTACTTTTTCTTTAAGGAATCTGTGACAGGCTCTGACAGTGTGACAACAGAGCACGCGGGTGCAGCGACACGGACAGCAGCAGGAATGGCAAAAACGAGTGGCACACTCGGCGGGGATGATTGAAATCTACGCCCTGGCAGGAATAACAGCTCCCAAACAGGGCATAGATTTCAATCAGCATGGCCGGAAGAGGTTAATCAAAATGATCATCAAATGTATTTTACTACAGACATGCTTAGTGTGGGTTGCCTTCTTAAAACAAAAGGTATTTACGATAATTCAGATTTAAGTGTGTAACTGTGGTTACCCACAATGCACCACTACTGAATATGCAAACTATCTATTTATACCCCTGAAGCCAGGCTTAGGCCTGGAACCCACTAGAAAGTACAAATCACAATCGCTAGCGATCGGTGATATCGTTTTGCAAGCGATTTTGGGTACAATTTCCCTGCTCCTATACAATTCATTAGAATGGAAATGCTGAATGTCTTGTGATTTTCCTAATCGGAATCGCTCTAGTAGAATCTATCCCATCACATCCCATTACATTGGTGTTAAGGGAAATCGATTGCAATTTAAAGCGCTCCCTAAATGCTAAAAAAAAACGTTCTAGTGGGTTCCAGCCATCACTTCCATAATCACTAGTGTATAGCAAGCCTATAGCTTATACATTTTACAGAGCCAAATCAAACCAACATGCAGACAACCTGTTTCAGACTTTTGGTCCCCATTAGTGCATGGCAGGGATTGATATGTCTCTATGGGATAGGGCTTGGACCAGTATAACAGAGAAGCTAAGCAGCTCGAGGTGACCCAAACCACTAGGAAAATATAAGGAACCACAGACATACAACTCTACTTTTCACAGAGGATCTGTGAGACTCTGCAGTATTGCTCTTTAATCGGTGGACTTACATCTGCTGTTGCATGTGACAAAAATATCCAAAAATAGCTTAGACATTATTCCAAAAAGCATTCAGAAAATCATCATGGCAATTAGGACAATATGTCCACAAAAATGAATGATCTTAACAAGATACAGATGTAGGCATGGCAGGAAAAAATACAAAGTTATCAACGGGAGTTTTCATTAGGGAAAGAAAGATATTCTCATAAGCAAACACAGAGGAAAAAAATAAACATTCTCTGCCTTCTGTTTATCAGAACACACAAACCCAGCCTTTATTTTTGTCCCATACCGTAATTAACTTTCCTGATTCAAACTTGCCATTTTGTGAGAAATAAAATAAGAAAGCTAAAACAAATATTTGGTTATGCCAAATCCAAAGAAGAAAGTGAGAATATACTGTATGCATATACAGTATAAACACATTTTGAAGCAAAACAGGTAATATTCATGCTTTATAAGTGGGGTGCCATGTCACTTGGGTGCCACTGCCCAGCACTTCTTTCTCTGGCAGTCCTAGCACCAATATAAACATTTTCAGGGGTTAGGAAGGCTGGAGAAGTTATGGATATACAATTCAGGTGCAGCTTGTATCAGGGAAGCGCTGTCAATGGGTCCTATACAAATCGTAGGTATATTTATGGCTAGCTGCATCCATGTGCTTCAGTTTGCATTCATATTTTTAGAATAGGGATTAGTGCATAATTTGCATATGCTTTGTATTCAAGGGGCTTGATTCACAAAGCGGTGCTAACCTACTTAGCACGTCTAAAGTCTTTAGATGCGCTAACCAGGGTGCTAAGTAGGTTAGCACCGGATTTCTCAATCAGATCGTGCACTAACTTTGCGCGCATAAAGTTTTACGTTAGCACCGTATTTCTCAATCAGATCGCGTGCAAAGTTTTGCACGCAAAGTTTTACGCGCGCAAAGTTCTATGCGCACGCTAAGTCCCATAGGCTTTAATGGGCACTTCGCGCGGTGCGCCCTGCGCTCTGTGCAGTACGCGCGTAAAGTTTTATGCGCATAAAGTTTTGCGCGCGTAAAGTTTTATGCGCAAAAAGCTTGTTTAGACGTGCTAAGGGGGTTTTCACAGGAGTGCTAACAGTTAGCACCGCTTTGTGAATCAAGCCCATGGTATGTAATTTAGCTCCTGGGGGGATCTGCATGCCTCTGTTCATGTCATTTCATTTGCAGCCTAGGAGCACTGTCAATGGTGATGCTGTCAATGATGCTGTTGTTTGGAACAAAGAAAACTGACTAGCAGCACTAGGTAAAAATTGTGTTTTTAATTGGTAGACTAGTGGTTAGGTCTCTTCTGTAAGGGTACGTCATTAGAGATGGCCCGAACGGTTCGCCGGCGAACGGTTCCCGTCAAATTTTGGTGGTTCGCGGTCGCCCACAAACGCGAACTTTATGGCGGTTCATCATCAACATCATTAGGGTCAACTTTGACCCTCTAAGTCACAGTCAGTAGGCACATTGTAGCCAATCAGGCTACACTCCCTCCTGGCGCCACTCCCCCCCTTGTAAAAGGCAGGCAGAGTCAGGCATTGGACTCACTTGTGTCACTGCAGTAATTAGAGAAGGGAAAGCTGCTGCAGACTCTCATAGGGAAAGCTTAGTTAGGCTCTTGTAGGCTTGTTAGCTTGCTCCTTGCTGATTCTTATTGCTAAAAAAGCACCCCTCAACAGCTCTTTTGAGAGCTAATCTTGTTCTTGTGATCCAATTTTTTTTGTGTGCGTATGTCCCACCGACACTTATGTTGCATAGACAGCCTTGGTAATTCCTATTGTGTGTGCCACTGCCAGGCCCAGCACATTCAGTGACTACCTGTGTGTGTGAGACAGGTGCACATTGTAATACTCATCACTGCATACACCTACCTACCTGTTGTTCACAGTGCACCCACCTACCTACGTGAGCGCACTCAGTGTCACTGTGCCTGTCCGGTACCTGTCTGTGTGTGACAGGTGCACATTGTAATACCCATCACTGCATATACCTACCTACCTGTTGTTCACAGTGCACCCACCTACCTACATGAGCGCACGCAGTGCCACTGTGCCTGTCCGGTACCTGTCTGTGTGTGACAGGTGCACATTGTAATACCCATCACTGCATATACCTACCTGTTGTGTTCAGTGCACCCACCTACCTACATGAGCGCACGCAGTGCCACTGTGCCTGTCCGGTACCTGTCTGTGTGTGACAGGTGCACATTGTAATACCCATCACTGCATATACCTACCTGTTGTGTTCAGTGCACCCACCTACCTACATGAGTGCACGCAGTGTGATATACCACTCCGTGCATACCTGTTAACTGCACCTGTGTGACTGCACATTGTATTAGTCAAGTCAGTGCATACCTTTCACTTCATCCCCCCAATATGAACAAAACAAAAGGCAGAGGCAGGCCACCTGGCAGGTCTGTTCGAGGTTGTGCTGTCGTGATTTCGTGCTGCCCTCGACCAAAGTACAGTGTTCAGAAGAAGGCACGTGCCATCAACCCCCAATATTGTCAGGACGTGGTTGACTATTTAACACAGAACACCTCATCTTTCTTAGCTTCCGCACGGAAGCGTGACATATCTTTCTCCTCCTGCTCTGATTCTGGCACCCCACTTAACACTCAGTCGGGCGCCATCACCCCAGGGCTCAGCGGTGTGGAAATTTTTTTGTGTGTCTGCCTCAGATGAGAGCAATGCCATCTGTACTCTCTGCCACTGAAAATTGAGCCGTGGAAAGACCAAGACCCGCGTAGGGACAACTACCTTACGAAGGCACATAATTACAAAGCACAAACTGCAATGGGATGACCACCTGAGGAAAAGCAGCCCAAAAAAGCAAAGCCACACACCACAGTGGAAGATACCAGGCCGCAATTTTTTCTCAAAAAAGGTGATACCTAAACTGTATCGTGATGTTGAAAGGCAAGTGGTGACATCTCTGGCACACCGCTTTGGCTCAAGGGTCCATCTGACCACGGATGCCTGGTCTGCAAAGCATGCTCAGGCCTGCCTGAAGACTAAGTCAGTCCCCGCACACAGCATCTTTGCCTGCACGCCGTGTGACTGACTGCCTGCCCCAAGACTAAGTAGTTCCCCACACAGCACCTCTGTCCGCAGGCCGCTTTACTGCCTTCTCCGCCACCACCAACAGGGTCCAGGACTCCAGGTAGATTCCTGAATTTTTAAGGCCGCTGCTAGACTAATTTTTCTGGTGCGTGTACATGCCTGCCTAATTTTTGTGGCTGCACTGCAGCTGCAACAACAAAACAAAAGGCATGTACATGTGCCAATTCCCCTTCGTGATCATTACCTTGCAGCGGTTAAAGGGGCTTGCATATCACAATGAAGCAATGACTGCCGGCTATATGAGTGTCTCAGGGGGGCAGACCCAAGATAATAGGGTCGTTGGTTCATTGTGGACAGACTAAATTTGATCAGCTGGACAGTCACTGTTGTTCTACCATTGAGCTACCACAGCCCGGCGACCATATGGGCTTGAAAACCGCCACGGCTTGCACTCTCGCCATGGTGCGCACCAGTTCAGCACGGCCGTCACTACACAGCTGTTTGCGGTGCGTTACACAGTGAGTTTGATGTGTCAGTGTGAAGCAGTACTCTAATTACACTCCCTGATTGATGTATACACATGCAAGATGTTTTAAAGCACTTTAGGCCTGCAATTTAGCATTCAATGTGATTTCGGCCCTTAAAACGCTGCTTTGCATCAAATCCAGATTTTTCCCCGGGACTTTTGGCGTCTATCCCACTCCGCCATGCCCCCCTCCAGGTGTTAGACTCCTTGAAACATCTTTTCCATCACTTTTGTGGCCAGCATAAGTGTTTCTAGTTTTCAAAGTTTGCCTCCCCATTGAAGTCTATTGCGGTTCGCGAAAGGTCGCTTGAACCGAACTTTCCCGGTAGTTCGCAAACCCGGTTCGCGAACCGAAAATCAGAGGTTCGGGCCATCTCTATACGTCATTGCCGTGGAAGAGGCCAGTAAAAAACATTCTGTGCACATACTTTTTGTTGAAGCTAACACCCTCCTTTACAGTGTCTGTTTTGAATGCAAGTTGTGTAATTTAGCTCATACTTTGAGATCTGCACATTATGTATCGGGTGAAGCGCTGCCAGTGGGTCCTTTACAAAAAGATAGGGATATAGGCATTATTGTCAGTGGCTTGGAGTATCCTAGGGTTAGAGATGGGCCGAACGGTTCGCCGGCGAACGTTTCCAGGCGAACTTTGGTGGTTCGCGTTCACCTGGACCAGGCGAACTTTTAAGAAAGTTCGATTCACCCCATTATAATGCACTATGAGGGTCAACTTTGACCCTGCATCACAGTCAGCAGGCACATTTTAGCCATTCAGGCTACACTAAGCCCTGGAGCCCCCCCCCCCCCCCCCTTATATAAGGCAGGCTCGCCGGCCATTACACTCACTCGTGTGCCTGCTAGAGACAGACTAGGGACAGCTGCTGCAGACTTGTTCTCCTAGGGACAGATTAGTTAGGTTCTTGGCTGCTTAGCTTGCTCCTGGCTGATTATTATTGCTTTTATAGCACCCCTCAACAGCTTTTTTCAGAGCTCATCCTGTACTTTTTTTTTCTGTGTGTCAAACTGACACTTTTGTTGCATGCACAGCCTTGCTATTTCATAGTGTGTGTGCCACTGCCAGCAGCCCAGCACATTCAGTGACTACCTGTGTGTGTTACAGGGAGCTGCACATTGTACTACCCAGTACTGCATATACCCAGTACCTGTTGTGTTTACTTAACCCACCTCATCACTGCATATACCTAGCTTTGTGTTGAGTGAACCCAGCTGACTGCATCTAACTACCTGTTGTGTTCAGTGAACCCACCTCATTGCATATACCTAGCTGTTGTGTTGAGTGAACCCACCTCACTGTATATAACTACCTTTACTGTTGAGTGACCCCACCTCACTGCATCTAACTACCTGTTGTGTTGAGTGAACCCACCTCACTGCATATAACTACCTTTACTGTTGAGTGAACCCACCTCACTGCATCTAACTACCTTTACTGTTGAGTGAACCCACCTCAATGCATCTAACTACCTGTTGTGTTGAGTGAACCCAGCTCACTGCATCTAACTACCTGTTGTGTTGAGTAAACCCAGATCACTGCATCTAACTACCTGTTGTGTTGAGTGAACCCACCACACTGCATATAACTACCTTTACTGTTCAGTGAACCCACCTCACTGCATCTAACTACCTTTACTGTTCAGTGAACCCAGCTCACTGCCTCTAAGTACCTTTACTGTTCAGTGAACCCACCTCACTGCATCTAACTACCTGTTGTGTTGAGTGAACCCACCTCACTGCATCTAACTACCTGTTGTGTTGAGTGAACCCACCTCACTGCATCTAACTACCTTTACTGTTGAGTGAACCCACCTCACTGCATCTAACTACCTGTTGTGTTGAGTGAACCCACCTCACTGCATATAACTACCTATACTGTTCAGTAAACCCACCTCACTGCATATAACTACCTATACTGTTCAGTGAACCCACCTCACTGCATATAACTACCTGTTGTGTTCAGTGAACCCAGCTCACTGCATCTAAGTACCTTTACTGTTCAGTGAACCCACCTCACTGCATCTAACTACCTTTACTGTTCAGTGAACCCACCTCACTGCCTCTAACTACCTGCTGTGTTGAGTGAACCCACCTCACTGCATCTAACTACCTGTTGTGTTGAGTGAACCCACCTCACTGCATATAACTACCTTTACTGTTGAGTGAACCCAGCTCACTGCATCTAAGTACCTTTACTGTTCAGTGAACCCACCTCACTGCATCTAAGTACCTTTGCTGTTCAGTGAACACACCTCACTGCATCTAACTACCTTTACTGTTCAGTGAACCCACCTCACTGCATCTAACTACCTTTACTGTTCAGTGAACCCACCTCACTGCATCTAACTACCTGTTGTGTTGAGTGAACCCACCTCACTGCATATAACTACCTTTACTGTTCAGTGAACCCAGCTCACTGCATCTAAGTACCTTTACTGTTCAGTGAACCCACCTCACTGCATCTAACTACCTGTTGTGTTGAGTGAACCCACCTTACTGCATATAACTACCTTTACTGTTTAGTGAACCCACCTCACTGCATCTAACTACCTGTTGTGTTGAGTGAACCCACCTCACTGCATATAACTACCTTTACTGTTCAGTGAACTCACCTCACTGCATACAACTACCTTTGTGTTGAGTGAACTCACCTGACTGCATCTAATTACCTTTTGTGTTCAGTGAACCCACCTCACTGCATATATCTACCTTTGTGTTCAGTGAATCCACCTCACTGCATATAACTACCTGTTGTGTTGAGTGAACCCAGCTCATTGCATATACCTAGCATCCCCCCGAGATGGACAAAATGGACAAACCAGGTAGAGGAAGAGGTAGAGGCAGACCCAGAGGAAGGCCACCAGGTATCGGCAGGTCTGTGTGAGGTGGTGTTGCTGTGATTTCGTGCGGACCTGCCCCAAAATACAGTGCTCAGAAGAAGGCACATGCCATCACTTCCCAAGATCAGGACGTGCTTGACTATTTAACACAGAACACCTCATCTCCCACAGCCACCAGCACTACAGCAAGCACCACATCCACTGCATTTGACACTTCGCAGGAGTTATTTGGTGGTGGTGGTGAAATCACTGATTCCCAGCCACTACTGCAACAACAAGAAGAAGGCGCAGGTACACCACCTCATACGTCTGAGTTAGGTGGAGATAGTATGGACGTAACGTGTGAGGAGGGGGATGATGAACCACCTGAAGTTGGTGCAGTTGAGGAGGTGTCTGAGGAAAGCGAAGCTGGGCAGGAGGATTATGATGACGATTATACGGATGCCACGTATGTTCCCAGTAGAGGAGATGACCAGGGGGACAGTTCAGAGGGGGAGTCAGAGAGGAGTAGGAGGAGACGACTCCATGATAGAAACAGAGGGAGCTCGTCCTTAGAAACAGCTGGGGGCAGTGTCCGGCGCCATGTATCGCCAGCTATGGCCAGCCAGCCAACATGCTCTTCAACGTCAGCTGCTGATGCCACTGTAGCGCCATCACCCCAGGGGGGCTCAGCGGTTTGGAATTTTTTTAATGTGTGTCTCAGATCGGAGCAAAGCCATCTGTTCTCTCTGCCAGCAAAAATTGAGCCTTGGAAAGGCCAACTCTCACGTAGGGACAAGTGCCTTACGAAGGCACCTGGAGAGAAGGCACAAACAGCTATGGCAAGAACACCTGAGGAAAAGCAGCATCCAAAAGACAAGCCACCCTCCTTCTCCTCTTCCTCCTTCAGGTGCATCATCTTCATCCGCTTTCTCCCTTGCACCTTCACAGCCACCCCCCTCCACACCGCCTCTTCCCTTGAGCAGTTCCTTCTCCTCTGCCCACAGCAGTACCCAGCTGTCCATAAAGGAAGTATTTGAGCGTAAGAAGCAAATGTCTGCCAGTCACCCTCCCGCCCGGCGTGACAGCTGGCGTGGCAGAACTATTAGCTCTCCAGCTATTACCATACAAGCTGGTGGAGTCAGAGGCTTACCGTAAATTTGTGGCCATTGGGACACCGCAGTGGAAGATACCAGGCCGCACTTATTTTTCACGAAAGGCCATACCCAAACTGCACTGTGCAGTTGTGAGGCAAGTGGTGTCATCCATTGTGAAGAGCGTTGGGTCAAGGGTCCACCTGACCACGGATGCCTGGTCTGCCAAGCACGGGCAGGGCCGCTACATTACGTACACAGCACCATTGGGTCAACCTGGTGACCGATGGCAGCAAGCAGGGAGTACGTGGCTGCGCAGCGGACCGACTTGTCACACCTCCACGGCTTGCAGGCAGGCCTCCAGCCACCTCCTCTCCGCCTGCTACCACCTCTTCGCTGTCATCGCTCGAAGCTCCCATTAAGCCCTATGGGACTTTGCGCGCGCACGTACGCGCGTACGCGCGGTAGCTTCGCGCGAGTTAGAGCACAAAGCGGTGATAACTTTGCTAGTGCAAAGGTTATCACGCCTAAAGTCTTTTAGGCGTGATAACTGAGTTATCACCGCTTTGTGAATCAAGGCCTATGTCTGCATCCAGCTTTGTGCAGATGGCCTCTTTCATGTTGTCCAGCCTGTTGAGGGACCCCCGTATCAAAAAACTCAAGGCGAATGACCTGTACTGGGCGGCCATGCTACTAGACCCTCGGTACAGGCACAAAGTGGCGGACCTGTTACCAACTCAACACAAGGCGGAAAGGATGCAGCACTTGCTGAACAAGATGTCGATGATGCTTTACAATGTGTTTAAGAGTGATGTGGCTGTACAACGCAATCAAGGTACCACTGGCAGTAACCCTCCTCCTCCCAAGTCCACGCAGGCGAGGACAGGACGCTCCAGTGATCTCAGGGTGATGTCGGACATGCGGACATTCTTTAGTCCAACTCCTCGCCATAGTCCTTCCGGATCCACCCTCCACCAACGCCTGTACCGGCAGGTAGCCGACTAACTGGCTTTGAGTGTGGATGTAGACACTGCGAGCAGCGACGATGAACCCTTGGACTACTGGTTGCGCAGGCTTGACCTGTGGCCAGAGCTGTCCCAATTTGCCATACAACTTCTCTCTTGCCCTGCCACAACCGTCCTGTCAGAAAGGACCTTCAGTGCAGCTGGAGGCATTGTCACTGAGAAGAGAAGTCGCCTAAGTCACGACAGTGTTCAGTACCTCACCTTTATCAAAATGAATGAGGAATGGATCACGGAGGGCTACTGCATGACCGAAGACTAAGTCAGTCCCCACACACAGCATCTCTGCCTGCAGGCCACTTGCCTTCTCCGCCACCACCAACAGGGTCCAGGACTCTAGGCGGATTCCTGAATTTAATTTTTCTGGTGCGTGTACATGCCTGCCTAATTTTTCTGGCTGCACTGCGGGCGGCTGCAACAAAAAAACAAAAGGCATGTACATGTACCCATCCCCCTTCGTGATCATTACCTTGCCGCGGTAAAGGGGCTTGTGTATCACAATGAAGCAATGACCGCCGGCTATTTGAGTGTCTCGGGTGGGGGTGGCACACAAAAGATAATAAGGTCGTTGCTTCATTGTGGTCAGACCAAATTTGATCAGCTGGACAGTCACTGTTGTTCTATCATTGAGCTACCACAGCCCGGCGACCATATGGGCTTCAAAACCGCCACGGCCTACACTCTCGCCACGGTGCGCACCAGTCCAGCACGGCCGTCACTACGCAAAAAGCTGTTTGCGGTGCGTTTACACAGTGAGTTTGGTGTGTCAGTGTGAAGCAGAACTCTAATTACACTCCCTGATTGATGTATACACATGCAAGATGTTTGAAAGCACTTTAGGCCTGCAATTTAGCATTCAATGTGATTTCTGCCCTTAAACCGCTGCTTTGCATCACATCCAGATTTTTCCCCGGGACTTTGGGCATGTATCCCACTCCGCCATGCCCCCCTCCAGGTGTTAGACCCCTTGAAACATCTTTTCCATCACTTTTGCGGCCAGCATAATTTTTTCTATTTTTCAAAGTTCGCATCCCCATTGAAGTCTATTGCGGTTCGCAAACTTTTCCGCGAACCGAACCTTCCGCGAAGGTTCACGAACGGGGTTCGCGAACCTAAAATCGGAGGTTCGGCCCATCTCTAGCTAGGGTTGGGTTAACAATAGGGTAGGTGTATTAGCTACAAAAAAAATATCAGATTAAGTTAGACTTGATGACATATGGGGTGGCACCAGGATCATTATTGGCCATTTTGATGCACCAAACAAGGCACCTTTTTTTTTCTCCCTCCCCAAATAGAAAAATTGTAGCCTACTTTGGTTAGTTTTGCAGGTACCAATAACAAATGGATAGATTATATACAGAAACAATGTTGTTTCTCAAAAAAAGTTTATAAGGAACAGGCAAATTATCAGCAGGCCACATGCACAGCCACATCTCAGACTCATTAAAATTGCATAACAAACCCCTTCTATAACTGTTATGATTGGTGTGTAGACAATTTATACTAGTAAAAGTGGTCACTGTCGGGGCACCACAGAGACCAGGATCCAGTATCGTAGGGTATTAGATGTTAATTTGAAGTACAAGAGTAGTTATACTCACATACAGTAGGTGGGTTGCAGAACATGCAACTACTATATATCTTCTACAGGGAAATGGGCATCCCCGGTATACCAGGTCCTACTAGCACTGGGTGGTTGCACTCCTGAATGGTTCTTCTTGGTTGTAGATAACCAAACCTGGAAGGAGGACACCTCCCAAGGAGATATGATGCATAGTAGGTGGGGGGTGGGGGGGGGGGGAGTAGGCATTCAAAAATAAGGTATTGCAATGAAAACTAAAACAGAAATAAGGTGGAGGGGGAGGGAGGTATCTTTGCCACTCCAGATTTAAAAACCCAAACTACAGGGTTAGTATAGAAAAATTATATAATTTATGCAGCACAATTAAAAGTAAAAACACGTTTCAAGGATCTCAGCCCGCTTCTTCAGGTCAATACAAGTCAATACAAGTGCCTTTAAATTACGGTCACTAGCATGGGTGCCAGATTTATACTGTTCATGTACAGCCTGGGTGTTTACAGGTTAGAATATTGCCTTGGAAATCCAGAAGACTTAACAATCAAGGAAGTCCATCTGAATCAATTACAACATCATTACCAAATTAATTGTACCTGTAGTATCATTGCTATGCTATTAAATCAGGCCTAAAGCAGTACCCATTTAGGTATTCAAATTAACAAGTCTTAGCAGTCCCTGTACCAAACCTCCAAAAACAACTAACGGAAATTTAGAAAGATCATCAGCCAGATCCCGGAACTTGAATCGTTTTAAGCTTAAATAGGTTAGATCACTCTCCAAAACTGGGGTTTCCTGGCATGAACACAGGAGTCCTGGTTCTGCTCGATAAGGCAGGGTACCCGGCCTTAAATTGTACCAGAGATGGTACACTGGCACTTATTTATACTTACCTGGGACTTCCTCCAGCCCCATGAACACCGTGGCTTCCCTCACTGTCCTCCTCGGCCCCTCCTCCATTCTGGCGATATGACTGCTGAGCAGTTGCCACCAGTTGAGGTCTTCGCGCCCTGCCGCGCTCTTGTCCCCTGGAGCCTCCTGCACCTGCGCAGTACTACTGCGCAGGCGCAAAACACTCTGGGGACAGAAGCATGACAAGGGGTGCGCACAGGCCAAGCCCCACATAAGCAGAAGCCTGCGACTACCCGAATTAGCAGGAGTCATAGTAGCTTAACGGAGAGGCCAAAGAGGACAGCGAGGGAGGCCACGATGCTCATGGGGCTGGAGGAAGCCCCAGGTAAGTGTAAATAAGCACTAGTGAACCATCTCTGGTTCACTTTAGCTCAGAATCCCTTGATGCTGTCAACTCTCTGCTTCCAGTAACTCTCTTGACAAAACTCAACTGATCACCTTTTAACACTCTCCATTCCTCTTAATAAACAGGCAATTTCTTAAATGGGTCTCCTCTAGAGACCCATTCCTTCCTTCTATCTCACCACTTCTTTTTGTAAACAGTAATTTTTTGGGGTAAACAGACAAGTCTCTTACTAAACAGAATTGGTCATTTTAAAGGGAACCTTTGTTTCTAATAGCTATAGGAGCTGCCATGTTCCCCCCTCCCATTCTAGCTGTCATGTATCTACAGGGGAGGTGTGAAGATAGCATCTGGGACGGACTTCTGTAAAGTCTTTTGCGAAGAATACACAATGCGATTTTTCAGCAGATTTTGGGCTTGATTCACAAAGCAGTGCTAACCTACTTAGCATGTCTAAAGTCTTTAGACGTGCCAACCAGGGTGCTAAGTAGGTTAGCACCG